>NC_041385.1:217287691-217380547 GCF_002162155.2 Triticum dicoccoides | reverse complement strand
CGGCCGCCGCCGCGGGAGCCGCGCCGCCGTCCCCGGCCTCCTCCGGCGCCGCCCCGCCCTCCGGCCGCCATCACCGGCCGCCTCGTCGCCGGATCCGGCGGGTGGGATGAGATCCACCCGCCCGGCCATCCAAACGGCGCCCCGGATCCGCGTCATCCAGTTTTCCCGGAGGTCAAATATCCAACAAGTCCCAGATTTGTTGCATAAACATGCCATGTTCATCGCATCATATCTCTGCATCCGTAGCTCCGTTTCGTGCGTATAATATGTCAAATTGTTTGTCTCGATGAGTACTTCATTTAATTCCATTGCATCATTTTCATTTGAGCTCATCTTGATGCCCGAAATGCTGTTGGAAAAGTGCATGGTTATGTTGATCTGCTGAAACTGTTATAACTTGCTCATTTATCATTTTTGCCATGATTGATGTGTGCATCCTATGAGGTTGATGTCTACATGTATGTTGATCTATGCCATGCCATCTTTCCAGGGGTGCCAACCATGTATTTTTGTGAGTTGTGTGCTGAGTGTATCAAGCTTGCTAAGTAGGGTAGTTGCTGTTGCTGTTTTCCTGACAGATTCTGTTATATTTTGTTGCTATGTTAACATGCTTCTACTAGTCGTTTTGTGCATAATCTAGAGATGCTCTATAAACATGTTTTGATCTACATGTCTTGCTCTATCCATTCATGCCCCTGGTTGCATTTATAGGTTGTTGTAGCTTGTTGTAATCTTGCTCTAAAGTTGCTTCATAATGTTGCTGTCAGCCTGTTTACATTAAGTTCACTTGTTCCCATGTGTTTTGCTAGTGATCCATGCACCCTATGACCTTGTTCTTGCCATGCTTAGCTTCATAAACATGTCTTCTTACTGTTGGTTGCCTTGCCATGCCATGTATTGCTCTGTGGTGAGTGGTTCAAGCTCACGAACTTGCCTACTTATTGTTGTTCCTGCCATGTATGAATCTGTAATATAACTTGCCATGTTTACATGGGTGCCATCATATTTTCTGATCCTTTTTGGCTTATGGTCAGTAAGGGACTTTTGATCTATGCTTTTAGTAGATTCATGCCATGCCTTTGTTTGCCATGATAAGTTCCTGTAACATGTTGTTTGCTTGCTCTAAACATTGCAACCTGATGTTATTTCCTGATAAGTCTGAAACTGTTATTATTTGCAATCTTACCATGTGTAGAGCATGTTCTAGTTGTTTCTGGAGATAGCTCAGTGTTCATGTTTTGTAGTGCTTTACCAGTACTTCATGCCCATTCCTTTTGTTCTTATGTTGGGGTGCTGTAGCATGTTGTTTTGATGCTTGTAATATGCCTAGTTGCTGTTATGGACAGATTGTTGCTATGACTTGTATAGAGTGTATGTGTTGCACCGTTGCTCCGTTTTGAGTGTGCTCTATATGAAACTTGCTTGATTTTTGCATGTAGCTTCATATTATCATGTTGCATCCTTGTTTTGAGGTGTTTGCTTGATGTTTGGATGCATTTTGCATCAATGCCATGTTTAACTTGTTTTGCTCATATCTTCTAGGCCGTAGCTCCGAATTAAATGAACTTTATATGTAACTTGCCTAGAAATTCGTGTAGATCATCTTGGTGCATCTTAACTTGCTGTTTAACAACTTGAACATAAGGTTTATTCAGTTCTGGACCAATTTCGAAATTTGCATATGAGGACTTACCGGAATTGTTATATGTTGTTCCCGGCCTCATTTAAACTTGCCTTGATGTGTTGTTCTTGTTTGCATCATCTCTTGCCATGAGTAGCTTCATGTAGCTTGGTCATGCATCATGCTTGTTGTGCATCATGCCTTGTTCATGTGTGGTGTGTTTACCATGTTGTGTGCTTCTTCTCGATAGTTCCCGTTTCGTTGCGATCGTGAGGATGCGTTCGTCTTCGTGTGGTTCGTCTTCGTGGATCCATCTTCTTCATGGACTCGTTCTTCTTCCTTGCGGGATTTCAGGCAAGATGACCGCTACCCTGTATCTCACTACTATCATTGCTATGCTAGTTGCTTCATTCTATCGCTATGCTGCGCTACCTGTTACCTGTTTATCAAGCCATCCCAAATTGCCATGAACCCCTAACCTTTGACACATTTCCTATGCAAACCGTTGTTTGGCTATGTTACCGCTTTGCTCAGCCCCTCCTATAGCATTGCTAGTTGCAGGTGAAGTTGAAGATTTCTCCATGGTGGACAGGATTTATGTTGGGATATCACAATATCTCTTTTATATTATTAATGCATCTATATATTTGGTAAAGGGTGGAAGGCTCGGCCTTATGCCTGGTGTTTTGTTCCACTCTTGCTGCCCTAGTTTCCGTCATACCGGTGTTATGTTCCCGGATTTTGCGTTCCTAACGCGGTCGGGTGATTTATGGGACCCCCCTGACAGTTCGTTTTGAATAAGACTTGTCCAGCAAGGCCCAACCTTGGTTTTACCATTTGCCTCACCACCACCTATCCCTTTTCCTTGGGTCGGCCAACCCGAGGGTCATCTTTATTTTAGCCCCCCGGTGCCATTTCTTGTCTAATGCTGGTCCGAACCGAGCGATGTCCGGCGCCCCCTGGGCAACCAGGGTCTATGCCAACCCGAAGTCTTGCTCATCCGGTGTGCCCTAAGAACGAGATATGTGCAGCTCCTATCGGGATTTGTCGGCACAGCGGGAGGCTTTGCTGGTCTTGTTTTACCATTGTCGAAATTTCTTGTAAACTGGGATTCCAAGACTGATCGGGTCTTCCTGGGAGAAGGTCTATTCCTTCGTTGATCGCAAGAGCTTGTCATGGGCTAAGTTGGGACACCCCTGCAGGGTTTAAACTTTCGAGAGCCGTGCCCGCGGTTATGTGGCAGATGGGAATTTGTTAATGTCCGGTTGTAGATAACTTGACACCAGATCCCAATTAAAACGCTTCAACCGCGTGTGTAGCCGTGATGGTCTCTTCTCGGCGGAGTACGGGAAGTGAACACGGTTTCTGTGTTATGATTGACGTAAGTAGGAGTTCAGGATCACCTCTTGATCATTGCTAGCTTCACGACCGTTCCTTTGATTCTCTTCTCGCTCTCATTTGCATATGTTAGCCACCATACTTGCTTAGTCGCTGCTGCAACCTCACCACTTTACCCCTTCCTTTCCCATTAAGCTTTGCTAGTCTTGATACCCATGGTAATGGGATTGCTGAGTCCTCGTGGCTCACAGATTACTACAACAACAGTTGCAGGTACAGGTTATGCGATGATCTTGACGCGAGAGCGATGTTGCTTGTTTTGGAGTTTCTTCTTCTGCTTCTTTGATTAGGGGATAGGTTCCAGGTCGGCAGCCTGGGCTAGCAGGGTGGATATTGTTTGAGTTTCTGTTTATGATTCATTCGTAGTCGGATGTTGTTCTTGTATGTTGTATTGTTGTATTCATGTGGCAGTGTATGCCTTTTTGTATGTATCCCCACTATTATGTAATGTTGATGTAATGATATCCACCTTGCAAAAGCGTCTTCAAGATGCGCTTCTATCCTTGGTGGGACCTTCGAGTTCCTTTAGGATAGGGTCGCATCTTGGGCGTGACAATTATGTTGCATCCATGGATCAAAATAAGTCCATGGAGGGTAACTGATCATACCTGTGGATGAATTCCGTGGCAAAGGCATCAATGGCATTGTTGAAGAAAATGGATGATGTGCTAACCAAAGATTTTGATGTTGTGATGCACACCTTCGGCTTAATTGTTTGTGGCTTTCATTATTTTCCTTCTTCACTTTTATTGTACTTGTTGCAACAGAAGTATGCACCTCATTTTTGTCTTGATTGATCTTCTTGGCAACCCATGCCATGTTCCTCTTTCTCAGCTCTTGTGCGCTAAGATTTTGTAATTCCTTCTTTTGCCAATACGATAAGCCGTCGGCATCTCGGTTGTGATTCTGTTTTGACCAATGGCAATTCTTTCTTGTCCTTGTGCACTCTCAACTTCTTTTCTTCAGATTTGGCACTTTAACTCTCAATAATTGGTTGCTTCATCTCATTGCCTGTAGTAGCCAATGTCAACACTTTCATTGGCTCTTTTTCATTTGAGATCAAATCTGAAGTAGCACTCTTACGACCATCTCTTTTAACGCGGCAAACTTGTTTGACCACCTCTTTCTTCTTCCTTGAGCTCTGGACCGATTCCTTATGATTGAAACGGTCTTTGACGCGTGATTGTTCAAATGTTAATCTCCTTGGAGCTGCATAGTATTGGTGAGATGGTCTAGAATAAGATGGAGAATGTGCCCTTGTATCATACATGTCCCATGATGAATATGTATCTATATGAGCATAGGGAGGCATCCACGGCATTGGCATTGGAATCCCAAAATAAGGATATGAATATGTTGCATTAAAATTATCACTTTGCCAATACCAATCCTCATATTTGCGCCTTGGGGGTGATTTTGGTTTCTTTGCATGGTTTGGCCTATAAGCATTCTTCTCTTCACTCTTCTTTTGATATTTATCCAATAGTTCAGCAAAGGTGATTTTTGATCTCTTACACTTGCGCTTATTCCGGCCTTTGTTTTCTTTTGGTTTGCTTTCATCGATCATTAGATTTGCTTGCTGCCCCCCCCCCAGTCCTTGGCGTCTCCATTGTAGCTTTGATGGAACTCCTGCCCTCAAGATTATGCTCGTTATGCTCTTCAACAACTTCTTTACTTGAAAGCTTGATCCCATCACCTGCAGCTTTTACATTCTCTTTAAATGGATCGGCTTGAAGCAGCCGATGCAAAAACTTTTTTCCATCGGGACCAATCGGAATAGACTGGTCATCTCTTGGTGTTTCAACAAACTTCAATCGTCCTTTTTCAATGGCTGATTTAACTATTTGACGAAACATGTTGTAATCCTTAAAATTATGCTTGGACGAATCATGCAACTTACAATACATTCGTCCTTGGATTGATGGCTTAACATGGTGATCAAGAATTGTAATGTAATTATTTTTCAGCAACAAATCAAATATTTTATCACAATGCTTGAATTGAAGGTATACTTCTTGTATCCTAGCCGATCTTGCTGTTTGAACGGCTTTGGAGATAAGCAAACGAATGGTTCAGATTTGGAATATCCCCATTCGGCTATGCATTGTGTTTTCCACTCTATCTCCGATGTCTTTGGATAAGATATTATATTAGCATCGGTTTTCTCAATAGAATTTAACCTTGGCTTTAAATTTCTGAAACGAAGATATTTAGAACATACATGTCTCAGTTGAAACCAAGTGTAAGCCAAGTAAGAAATAAGCAAAGCTACCCAACTAGATATTAACTTTAGAGAAAGCAACGGGAAAAGCTTTGTCTGTAACGATAAGTCATTATCGTTCTTTATAAATGGTGCAATGGGTTGACCGATATGTTCCATAACAATTTTACTGCTTACAAGTAAATTACCCTTCTTCATTGGTCTTTCAAAGTTACTTATGAGAATATTTCTTATAGATGCATCAATAAAGAAGTTGCGACCAAATCTGACAATAGGTAAATTATTCGCTATGCATACCTCTTCAAATATGTTGGGAGAGCATGATAGTGGTGCCATTTGAAGAACATCTTGCTCCATCTTTGGATGGCTCCCCAATACCTTGTCATCATCTTTTTCTTGAATCCGTGCATCATTGCTTTGAAGATTTTTGTCGGCCGAACTTTGTTCGGCTACTTGTTCTTGTCCTTGAAGCTTGTCAATTTCTACGAGACGGAACTCATAGGGCAGGAAGTAGGTTCCATTAACTTCAGAAAAATCAAGCACCATTGTTTTCCTATGCTTGCCATGACCTTTCTCAATAATGCTTGCCTCGTTGGATTTGATGGATTCAGAATATATACTACTTGATTCAGCTTTTTCAACCGAAGCACTTTCATGTTCTGAATCATCCTTCTTTTCATTGATACTACCAATTGGCAATGCTTCTTTTATCTGAGCCAATTCTTTTTCTATTTGTTTCTGACGGCAAGCGGCAAAATTAGCTTTAAGCTTTTTCTCAATTTCAGCCCACTCCGGATATGATTGCCCCCCAATACTTTTAGATTCTTTCGGCAATGACACACGGGTTTTGCCGAAAATTTTCAATTGTGTAGGGGTTGTATAATATGATGTAGTACTAGGTGAAGGCATATGCATTGTTGTAAGACCATACTTTTGCTCGCCAAATTTATCAATTGGCAAAGATTCATCTTGTTGCAAAACTCTAGCTTTTATTGCGGCATAATCGGGAAATAGCCCCTTTTCATGTTGTTCAAGGCAAAGAGCACTAATCCTCTTATTCTGGGCTAAACTCTTCAATACAGCCACCACTACCTCATCCACAATATTGGGCACAACCGCTCCTGTAAAATTTACATTCATTCAGCTATAACCAGGAAGGTGTGAAGACGAATTATGAACATCTACAGTTGTGTATGGTGCCGAAGAATTACTAACATGAGGTGTAGCATATGACGGTTGAGAGTAACTGGCCGAATAGCCACTAGTAGCATGGCCAATTCTCTCACTCATCTGCATGGTTGGATTACTATATTGCACATTAGTTGCCGATGAATAAAAGGGTGAAACACTTTCTTGGATGGCATTTGAAATTCTAACTTGGGGTGTTTCAAATTGATTAATCGAACTCATCATGTTGCTCATCGGCATATGAATTTGCTGGGTTGCCGATGCATGTGAGTTGGGATACATATGGTGCATGTTACTAATATCATAAGAAGTTGAAGTATATAAATTACTTTGAATCGGCCCTTGCACGTAGTTAGTTGGCCGATAGAGTATACTCATTGAACGATCTAGTAACACCATATGAATTATTTGAATCTACATAAAGGGATTGGGTATTCATATTACCTTTGTAGACTGCAAACCCTAGATGACGATCTCTTCGTAGCAAGAACGGGCCGGAGACCGTTCGAAGCTTCTTCCCTGGCGGAGTCGCCAAAAAGTATGTTCGCACACGAACACGTCACCGTGTACCCCCAACACCGAGGGTGATGCACCGCAGCTCACGCCGAAGGAGACCCGTCCGGAAGCGCGGTACGCAGGCAATCCGGCGGGCGCTTTTGATGACCCGAAACCCCACATGCCCGGGAGGGACCCCGTCAGGGCGCATGGCGGCTATGGGCTGCCCTAGGTCGACCTGATCGCCCCTAGGGCCTCAAGGTTTGCTGCCCTGCAACAAAAAGAACAGACGAAGCACGAGGAAGAAGAAGAACAAGGGAGAAGGAAAAGTAAAGGTAAAAAGTGTAGATAGATTTGTTCGATTGTGTGTTGTTGTTCAATCGACGATCACCTCTTATCTATATAAGAGGCAGATGGACTTCCCGTACAAGAAAAGGACTTGCCTTGTTGTCCAAATCATTAAAATGTAGCAAAATTCGGTCTTCTCACGACTTCCGGCCCGGATGTCCGGCTCTAGGCCCGGATGATCCAGCCTAGCCCAGTTTTCTAACAGCAGCTTACTGTTATGGCTCTAGAATCTGCATACAACCTTGGATTTGGACGTTTTTATATCAGAATCAACCACCTCGACGAGATGCACAACTTTCATGTTGAACACTTTTCGATTTGAGGTCATCTTGAGAGGGTTTAGGGTCGTTTTATAAAGTCTGCAGCAGAAAAACTTGTCCGGACGTCCGGACGATTGCCCGGATTGTCCGACATTTACTCGGATCATCCGGTGTCGTGGTTCTAAGTCTGACAGTAGAGTGGGGGGTAGGTATGGAGAGGCAAGGTCCTAGCTATGGAGAGGTTGTGAACACAAGCGATGTACGAGTTCAGGCCCTTCTCGGAGGAAGTAAAAGCCCTACGTCTCGGAGCCCTGAGGCGGTCGAGTGGATTATGTGTATAGGTGTTACAAGAGTGCGAACCCCTCTGCCTGTGGAGGGGGGTGGCTTATATAGAGTACGCCAGGACCCCTGCCAGCCCACGTAATGGAGGGTTTAAAGTACATTAAGTCTGGGGCATTACTGGTAACGCCCCACATAAAGTGTCTTAACTACCATTAAGTCTATTCAATTACAGGCTGTTGAAGTGTAGAGTGCCTTCTGACCTTCTGGTGGTCGAGTGTATCTACATGGTCGAGTGAGTCTCCATGGTCGAGTCCTTCTAGTCAGTCGAGTGGGTTCCTCGTTGGTCGACTGGAAGGTGATCTCTTCTAAGGGTGTCCTTGGGTAGGACATTTAGGTCAGACCTATGACCCTACCCTAGGTACATGAATCCATCATTAGCCCCCGAATGGATTGAGGCTTGAATGATGAAGGAGTTTCCGATTGATTTTTGGTATACTGGCTATGCGTCGTTCGTGACCAAGATCTTCTTTGTTGATAACGAGCAACTTTTCTTCAGTCGACTCGATCCATTCTTGTCTTTCGTCGAGTGATCTTTTAGACTTTGCCGGTTCCCGAGCGACGGATCGCAGGAAATCTCGCGTCTGACAGACCGATCTGCCGCTCGCGGATTCCACGGGATATGAAATTTGGGGAAGCGCGCGAAGCGGAACGAACCACGGCGCTCGGACGGGACAGGACATAGACGCCTCGATCTCCGCGCCGCTTTTTCCGCCACGTATCATGTCAATGCAACTGTTTCGGGATATGATTAGATTGACCGGGTCCACCTGTCATCCACTCGGAAGGGATGTTATAAATGCGACTAGTGAGGGTTTCTGAACAGTGCTCCATTCATCCTCCTCTGCTCTCCTCGTCTCCGCCCAACGCACCCGCTTTCGCCTCCGCAAAGCTCTTCTTCGCGCACCTCGCCAGCAGCCATGGTCAAGGAGAAGACGGCGGTGCTGGAGCGCGCAAAGAAGGCGTCGGCGGCGGAGAAGGCGTCGGCGGCGGAGAAGGCGAAGGGGAGATCCACCAGCCGTAGCGGGTCTTTGTCGAGATCCCGCCTGCCGACGGGCTGGGTCCAGGGAGATTGGATCCAGTCGACCATCAGGGAGAAGGATCTCCTCGACATGGCCGACGACGGGCTGATCCCCCACGATGTTGCAAGACTTCCAGGAAAAGAGTGGCAACCCCAGCCGGAAGAGGGTGAGTGTGTGCTCCTGGCCACTCATGTCGATCGAGGATTTTCTCTGCCACCGAGCGTTTTCTTTCGTGGTTTTTTGAACTTCTTCGGAGCCCAACTCCACCACTTCACTCCGAACTCCATCGCGTATCTTGCTGCGTTTGTATCTATGTGCGAGAACTTCCTAGGCTGTCGACCGCACTGGGCTTGTTCAAGCACATCTTCACGTGTCGTTCTCAGACCGTGAAGAAGGCGAGTCCAGGTGATGAGAAAACTCAAGTTGTCCAAATGTGCGGGGGCCTTGGAATTCAAGTGAGGAACAAGAGTACTTTCCCAGCTATGTCGTTTCCCGAGTCGGTCAGGGGCTGGCAGTCGACCTGGTTCTACTGCCAGAACGAGCCGACGCCGGGGCAGTCGAGTGGACTCCCTCCATTCACCATGAGCCGAGTGAACAAGCCCTCATCTCTGAAGGTGGTTCCGGAGGAGAGAGCCGATGTGAAGATGTTGATGGACCGCGTGGTGCAGTTGGTTCGGGACGGCGTGACTGGCATGGACCTTTTGGAGGTTTTCCTTCGGCGGCGTATCCAGCCTCTTCAGTTCCGGAGCCATTGCATGTGGTTGTACTGCGGTACTGAAGACGAGACTCGAGTCCACCCGGAAGCAGTCGACGACGCCACGGTAGAAAGGTGGATGGCCGCGGTCACTGGGAACAAGGATAATCCCCATGGATCCAGGAGGATTCCTCCACTCGACCATCACAGCGTTCCAGACAAGGTACCTTTGCTCTGCCTTCTATTGTATATTTGTCGAATTTGTTTCTGTATGTTCTGCAACTTGGTCGATTGATCTTTGTCTTGACGTCTTCCAGGCCCTTACCGAGCTGTAATCGATGCCCAATGGAGCTCAGGCTCCGACTGAGGAGGGAGAAGCCAGCGGGGGCGAGAGCCAGGATGAGTGGGATTCAGACGCTGCCGAAGATGACGACGATGACGACGACGATGATGAGGACGAAGAAGAAGAGGAGGAGGAGGTTGCACCACCGCGCTCGGAAAGGCGGTCGAAACTCGTCCATGACCCAGCGACTAAACGCAGTAAGGGGGTTGCGACTGCTTCACAGTCGACCAAGCGCCCTCGGACCGCTTCTCCGGCGCCGACTGAAAAGGCGCCGAAGCAGTCGAAGGTGGCTCCTTCAAAGCCAACCAAGCTCCTGCCGAAGATGAAGGTGTCCATCCCCACCATATCAGGGTAAACATGTTGCTTAAGTCTTCTTGTTTTGTATAAGCTTTATCTCTGGTTGATACTTGAGTTAGTCGACTGATTCTTTGGAACTTCAGCGCGGCAACTTCTGATACTTCAGGCAAGGCTGAAGACCATGAGATGGAGGACGCAACAACTTCAAATCCTGGTATTATACTCTTAATTCCGTCTTTAGTCGACTGATTCGTGATCTATGATTCTGATTCTATTCTGCAGCTCCATCCAATGTTGTTATCACTCTTCCTGATGATGATGAGGATGAGGAACCGCTGAAGCACAGAAGGAGTAGGAAAGCATCTGCCGGCCGGGTGGCACAGGATGTGACGGTGCCTGAAACTCTGAACACTGAGGGGGAGAACACCACTCGACACACCGTGTCTTTCGCGGTGCTGTTGACGAGTGCTCATCCCACTTCGTCGAGTGCCGCACAACCTTCTCTCTTCACGAAGCACCACGTCCCAGAGGACCAAGCCAGCGCTGCGAAGGAAGCGATACGCCAAGCAGGGGCTATGATGGAGCAGATGAAGACCATCCGGGATGCGAGCCAAGCAGCTTACGACGCCAGCTCCGCCCTTCAAAGCAACGTTCAGGTCAGTCGACCACCGCCTGTTCTGTTAGGATATGCTATCAAAACTTTTCTTTCTGGAATTCATAGCAGTCACCCACTAGGTGTGTTGATAAAAAACTCTGTGTTAGCGGGGGCACGCTGAGTGCACCCGCTGGGTGTAGTCCCCAAGGCTAAGGTCGACTGCTGGCAGTCGGCCTTAGGCTTTATAAGTAACGGCTTTTCGTCATTCGACTGGATCGAATGGATTTCTGAAACCAGTGGGGGCACGCTGAGTGCACCCACTGGGTGTAGTCCTCGAGACTATGGTCGATTGCTTGCAGTTGACTACAGTCTGAAGAGCACGTCTTTTTTTTGCGGGTCGACTGGTCGACTCTGTCCTGAATAGAATTAGTGGGGGCACGCTGAGTGCACCCACTGGGTGTAGTCCCCGAGACTACGGTCGAATGCTTGCATTCGACTGTAGTCTTAGAAACGTGTGATTTTCTCTTATCCACTCGGAAGTGAATTATCTTTGATATTTTGTCGATTGGTTCTTCGTAGAAATCCTGTGACCTTGCGGCTCGCTATACCGAACTGAAGCAGAAGCACGTTCAGCTCGAGCTGGATCTGAAGCTGGTGCAGGAGAATCTGACGAAGGCGAAGGAGGAGACCAAAGGTATGTTCGGTGAGACCTCGACGACTCCTTTTTTCTTCCATTTGTTTCAAAATCTGACTTTGCTGTAACTTGCAGGCAAGGTGAAGGAGGCCCAGAAGAAGAAAGACCTTGAGCTAGCTGAGAAGACCAAGCTTGCTGACGAGAAGTTAGCTTCAGTCACCAAGCTTGAACAGGAAAATACCAATCTGAAAGCTGCTCTGGCGATTGCCACCAAGGACGTCGACCGACTGAAAACTGACAAGACTACACTGACCGAGAAGATCAACCAGTTGACTGGGAAGAAGAATGACCTGGAAGCCTTCCTGGGTGGTCTTGCCAAGAAATTGTTCCTTATGCTCGAAGGTAACCTTTTACACTCGACCAACATTTTCAACTGTGATGCTTCCATTCGACCACTGTATTGACTCGGCGTTTTGTCCTTGCAGAATTCTGTCGAAACTTTGAAGAAGAGACTAGCCAGCTGGAGCCGAACCTTGACCCCGTCAATTCTCCAGTGAATGATGAAGTTGCTATGAATGTCTTCAGACTGGAGTCCCGTGTTGCAGCTGTCGTGGACTACCTTGCAAGGCTGAAGGTTGCTACGTCCCGCATCGACTCGACACTCTGGCCCAGGGCGACACTCCAGAACGACCTCGAGTCGCTGATGGCTCGACTGAACATCGTCCCTGACCGAGTGCAAGAGTGGAAGAAGTCCTCGGCTCGTTGCGGTGCTGATGTTGCCCTGTGTCTGGCCCGAGTCCACTACAAAGACGCGCGAGAAGACAAGCTGGCGGCTCTCCGAGTGGCCAACACCAAGAAACACGACTTCAGGTCCTTCATGGAAACCTTCATCGCTGCTGCTACCCGGATCACAGCCAGAATCGACCTTGATGAGTTCGTTGCTCCTTCCAGCCCTCCATAGGAGGGGTAAAAAACTTCCTTTAAGCCCGACACTTTAAATTTGCCTCGGTATGCCGAGTGGAATTGTAACCGATAAACCTTAACAGGCTTAACGCCTGGGCACTCTCGGTTCCTTTAGGTATCGACCTAAACTTGGATTTGATGTTTGGATATGATTGCTCTTGGCTCGAATTGTCCTTTGCAGGTTCACAGCAAGATGTCCACTTGAGTCGACTTATTCCTTAGGCGAGCACTGGGCTGCAGCTAAGCCTCCGAGTGAGAGGTTTGCTCTTCACTCGGTAGGATTTCTTATACCTTAGGCGAGCACAAGGCTGCAGCTAAGCCCCCGAGTGAGAGGTTTGCTCTTCACTCAGTAGGATTTTTTATACCTTAGGCGAGCACTGGGCTGCAGCTAAGCCCCCGAGTGAGAGGTTTGCTCTTCACTCGGTAGGATTTTTTATACCTTAGGCGAGCACTGGGCTGCAGCTAAGCCCCCCGAGTGAGAGGTTTGCTCTTCACTCGGTAGGATCTTTTATACCTTAGGCGAGCACTGGGCTGCAGCTAAGCCCCCGAGTGAGAGGTTTGCTCTTCACTCGGTAGGATTTTTACGTTGTATTTGTGGCGAAGCTCAGAGGAGAGGGTCGCAGTCGACCTGCACCTCGTCCTCCTCGCGAGCACACATTATACTTATGGCGAAGCTCAGAGGAGAGGGTCGCAGTCGACCTGCACCTCGTCCTCCTTGCGAGCGTACGTTGTACTTATGGCGTAGCTCAGAGGAGAGGGTCACAGTCGACCTGCACCTCGTCCTCCTTGCGAGCGTACGTTGCACATAGGCGAGTACTTGGACTGCAGCTAAGCCTCCGAGTGGAAGTCTGGCTTACCACTCGGTAGGATTTTTTATAACTTTGGCGAGTACTTGGACTGCAGCTAAGCCTCCGAGTGGAAGTCTGGCTTACCACTCGGTAGGATTTTTTTATAACTTAGGCTAGCACTTGGCTGCAGCTAAGCCCCCGAGTGGAAGTCTGGCTTACCACTCGGTAGGATTTTTTTATAACTTAGGCGAGCGCTGGGCTGCAGCTAAGCCCCCGAGTGGAAGTCTGGCTTACCACTCGGTAGGATTTTTTTATAACTTAGGCGAGTGCTGGGCTGCAGCTAAGCCCCCGAGTGGAAGTCTGGTTTACCACTCGGTAGGATTTTTTTAATAACTTAGGCGAAACGGATTGGCGGCTAAGCCTCCGAGTGGAAGTCTGGCTTGCCACTCGGTAGGATTCTTACAAACTTAGGAGAAACGGATTCGCGGCTAAGCCACCCACTGGGGGAAATTTTTATTGGACAAAAATAAAAAGTGACAAAAACTATGAAGGAATTATGACACTATTATTTTGAAATCCATGAACTACAGAAGTACTTTGTTACAACTCATCCGAGTGAAAAAACTTTAAGAGTAAAATGGGCGGAGCAGATCCGCATTCCAAGCTCGGGGCTCTTCTATGTTGTGTTCGACGTTGTAAAGACGATATGCCCCATTGTGGAGAACCTCGGTGACGATGAAGGGTCCTTCCCAAGAAGGAGCGAGCTTGTGTGGTTTCTGCTGATCCACTCGGAGCACTAGATCTCCTTCCTGGAAGGCTCGACTTCTCACATTTCTGGCGTAAAAGCGACGCAAGTCCTGTTGGTAGATGGTCGATCGGATCAGAGCCATCTCCCTTTCTTCCTCTAGAAGGTCGACTGCGTCCTGACGTGCTTGCTCAGCTTCTGCTTCATTGTAGAGTTCAAATCGAGGAGCATTGTGAAGAAGATCACTCGGCAAGACTGCTTCAGCTCCATAGACCAAAAAGAATGGAGTTCTTCCGGTCGACCGATTGGGTGTGGTCCGCAAACCCAAAGCACCGAAGGGAGTTTGTCGACCCATGCTCCAGCCGTGTGCTTGAGATCACGCATCAGTCGGGGTTTTAAACCCTTGAGGATTAGGCCATTGGCTCGCTCTGCTTGTCCATTCGACTGCGGATGAGCGACTGAAGCGTAGTCGACTCGTGTGCCTTGAGCGTTGCAGAAATCCTTGAATTCTTCCGAGTCAAAGTTCGACCCATTATCCGTAATGATGCTGTGCGGGACTCCATATCTAAACGTCAGCTCACTGATGAAGGTAACCGCAGTACCGGCGTCAAGATTCTTGATTGGTTTAGCCTCAATCCACTTCGTGAACTTGTCGACTGCGACCAGTACGTGCGTGAAACCACTTCGACCTGTTCTCAAGGGACCGACCATGTCCAACCCCCATACCGCGAACGGTCAGACGAGTGGAATGGTCTTTGGAGCTGACGCGGGCTTGTGTGACATATTGGAGTAGAACTAACATCCTTCACACTTGTCCACTATTTCCTTTGCCATCTCATTCGCCCTCGGCCAGTAAAATCCAGCTCGGTATGCTTTGGCTACAATGGTCCGAGAGGACGCATGGTGACCACAGGTCCCCGAGTGGATATCATTGAGAATGATTCGACCTTCTTCTGGCGTTATGCATTTTTGACCAACTCCAGTCGGGCTTATTCTATACAGCTGTCCTTTGATAACGGTAAAGGCTTTGGATCGACGGACGATCTGCCGAGCCTCTTCCTCATCCTCTGGGAGCTCTTTTCTCAGGATATACGCGATATAGGGAATTGTCCATTCGGGAGTGATCACTAAAACTTCCATGACCAAGTCGACCACTGCTGGGACCTCAACCTCAGTCGGATCTGTGGCACTCTTGGGCTGTGGAGCTTCCTCTGTGAAGGGATCCTCTTTAACTGACAGAGTGTGTATATGTTCCCAAAACACACCACTCGGAATGGCTTCTCTTTTGGAACCTATCTTTGCTAGATCATCTGCTGCTTGATTTTTTAGTCGGGGGATGTGATGGAGCTCCAATCCCTCGAACTTCTTTTCCAGCTTCCTCACTGCATTGCAATATCCAGTCATGGCTGGGCTTCTCACGTCCCACTCCTTCATCACCTGGTTGACCACTAAATCTGAATCGCCATAAACCATCAGGCGACGGACGCCGAGTGAGATGGCCATGCGTAATCCATATAAAAGGGCCTCATACTCTGCCTCATTGTTGGAGGAATCAAAGTGAATCTAGAGCACATACCTAAGCTTATCTCCTCTGGGGGAAACTAGAACAACCCCAGCACCAGAACCATTCAGCATCTTAGAGCCATCGAAGAACATGGTCCAATGCTCCGAGTGAACTTCAGCCGGCTGCTGTTGTTCAATCCACTCGGCGAGGAAATCTGCTGTTGCGTGGGACTTAATGGCTTTCTTTGCCTCAAACTTGATATCAAGGGGAAGAAGTTCAATCGCCCATTTCGCCACTCGACCAGTTGCATCTCTGTTGTGCAGAATCTCTGATAGTGGGGCGTCGCTGACGACTGTGATAGAATGATCAGAGAAATAATGAGCAACCTTCTTCATGGTCATGTATATTCCATACACAAGCTTCTGATAATGAGGATATCTCTGCTTGGATGGAGTCAAGACTTCAGACAAATAATACACCGGGCGCTGAACTTTGAAGGCTTTTCCTTCCTCTTCCCGCTCGACCGTAAGCACTGTACTGACGACTTGTCCTGTGGCTGCAATATAAAGCAACAGAGGCTCTTTGCTGATTGGAGCAGCAAGCACTGGCTGGGTGGAGAGTAGAGCTTTTAGCTCGGCAAACGCTGCATCAGCTTCTGGAGTCCACTCAAACTTGTCTGCCTTCTTCATCAGTCGGTAAAGAGGCAATGCCTTTTCACCGAATTGTGAGATGAATCGACTTAATGCGGCCAAGCATCCAGTAAGCTTCTGGACATCGTGCACTCGCACAGGGCGTTTCATTCGGAGAATAGTGCCGATCTTCTCTGGATTAGCGTCGATCCCTCGCTCGGAAACGAGAAAACCGAGTAATTTTCCACCAGGAACTCCGAATGTGCACTTCGATGGATTGAGCTTGATATCATACCTTCTGAGGTTGGCAAATGTTTCGGCGAGGTCAGCAAGCAGGTCGGAACCTTTTCGCGACTTAACGACGATATCATCCATATACGCTTCCACATTCCGACTGATTTGAGTGAGAAGACACTTCTGAATCATTCGCATAAATGTGGCTCCGGCATTCTTGAGGCCGAATGGCATGGTGATATAGCAGAAGCACCCGAATGGAGTGATGAAAGCTGTTTTTATTTCGTCGGGTCCATACAGACGGATCTGATGATACCCGGAATATGCGTCTAGAAAAGACAATCTCTCACACCCCGCGGTCGAGTCAACAATTTGATCTATGCGAGGGAGAGGAAAATGATCTTTCGGGCAGGCCCGATTGATGTGTTTGAAATCAATGCACATGTGTAGTGAGTTGTCCTTCTTGGGAACCATGACGACATTAGCGAGCCACTCGGAGTGGTATATCTCTCGGATAAATCCTGCTACCAACAGTCGAGCCACTTCCTCACCAATAGCTTTTCTCTTCTGGACGGCGGACCACCGAAGATGCTCTTTGACTGGTTTTGCTGATTTGTCGACTCTGAGGTGATGCTCAGCCAGTCCCCTGGGAACACCTGGCATGTCAGCTGGCTTCCATGCAAAAATGTCCCAGTTCTCACGGAGGAACTGGATGAGCGCTTCTTCCTATTTCGGGTCGAGTGTCGTGGAGATGTGGGTCGGGGCTGCATTGGGGTCGGTCGGGTGAATGTGAACTGGCTTCGTCTCGCCAGACGACTGAAATGCAGATTCTGTGGCGGGTTTCTTGGATCGCAACAAATCACTCAGATCTGCGTTTTGCTTGTACTCTTCGAACTCGACCGCTGTCACCTGGGAATCGGCAATCTTTGAGCCCTTCTGAAAGCACTCTTCCGCCTTTTTCCGATCCCCGGTGACAGTGATCACTCATTTGGGACCTGGCATTTTCAGTTTGATGTACACGTAACATGGTCGAGCCATGAACCGTGCGTAGGCTGGCCTCCCCAAAATGGCCTGATACGCACTCTGAAAATCCACGACCTCAAAGGTCAACTTTTCTTTGCGAAAATGCTTGGAATCACCAAAAACCACGTCCTGAGCTATTTGGCCGAGTGAGTCGGCTTTCTTCCCTGGTATTACTCCGTGGAAACTCATGTTGCTGGTGCTCAGTCGGGACATCGGGATGCCCATTCCTTTCAGTGTATCTGCATACAACAAGTTCAGCCCACTACCACCGTCCATCAGCACTTTCGTCAGTCGAGTGCCTTCGGCAACTGGATCGACCACCAAAGCTTGCCTCCCAGGGGTGGCAATATGAGTCGGGTGATCAGATTGGTCGAATGTGATGGGTGTTTAGGACCATCTCAGATAACTTGGTTTTGCTGGGGCAACCATGTTCACCTCACAGTTAATGACTTCCAGTCGACTCTTGCTTTCCACATCCGCAAAGATCATCAGAGTGGAGTTGACATGCGGATATTCTTCCTCACTGTCCTCTTTGTCTCCGGCCTTGTCTGACTCCTTTTCCTTGTCCTTAGACTGTTTTCCCTGGAACTTCTAGATCAGGAGTCGACACTGGCGAGTGGTGTGCTTTGGGTAAATGATGTTGCCCTCTTCATCTTTCTTCGTGTGGATGTGGCATGGCATATCCATCACGTCGTTTCCTTCTTTATCCTTTACTTTCTTAGGATTCCAGGATCCTTTTGGCTTCCCTTTGAACTTTCCCTGAGTCACGGCCAGGGCCTCTCCAGGAGCTGCTGGCTCGGCTTTCCGCTTCTGTTTCCGACTGGAATTTCCCTTCTCCGACTGACTTGGCTTGTACTTGCCGCTTCGGAGTCGGTCCTCTTCCTCGCCGTTAGCGTACTTGGTAGCAATCTCCATCATTCGACTCAGGGTCATGTCCCCTGTTCGACCAAACTTCAGACTCAATTCCCTGTTCTTGACGCCATCTTTGAAGGCGCAAACTGCTTGATGATCAGACACATTTTCCACAGTATGGTGCAGAGTGATCCACCTCTGAATGTACTCTGTGAGAGTCTCATTGGTCTTCTGCACACAAACTTGCAGCTCTGTCAAACCAGCTGGTCGCTTGCAAGTTCCTTCAAAAGTTCTGACGAACACTCGGGACAAATCTTCCCAAGTGTAAATACTGCTAGGAGGTAACTGATTCAACCACGCTCTGGCTGAACCTTCCAGCATGAGGGGCAAATGCTTCATGGCCACCTCATCATTCCCACCACCAACCTGAACAGCCACTCGGTAGTCCTCAAGCCAAGTTTCAGGCTTGGACTCCCCAGTGAATTTGCTGACTCCTGTCGCCAACCTGAAATTGGGAGGAATCACTGCGGCTCTGATAGCCCTGCTAAAACACTCTGGACCAGAAACATGCACTCGACTGCTCGTGGGTGCATCTCTCTCGGGTCCACCTCGATGGGCTCTGTTCCGGTCGACCAAGCCTTGCACGATAATGGATCGCGCGTCGAAGCCTGGTTCCCTGGGGTCGACTAGAACTCTTCGCCCCACACTGAACTGACGCCTGTCATCCTGTCGCCGAGGAGTGTAAGACCCTTCCCTCGGAGGAGAAACGGGCACTCGACGCCTGTCATCTCGGTCGTGTCGGTCTCCATACTGATCTCGCCAGTTGTCGCGCCCTTCCCGCCGCGGAGGTGATCTGGGACTGTGAGCCGACTGAACTGTATTCGCAGCGACGGATTGACTGTGAATTCTGTTGCGCGACTGCGACACGGCTGAGTTCTGGTCCCTTGCTGCTCGGAGCAAATCTCTGATCTGCATCAAGCCTCTCCCAGCTTCCGACTATGAAGGCTGGATGGACTCTGCTATACGGGTTGCAGCTGCTAAATTCTGAATTGGCGTGCGGTATACCTGAGTCGGCGGGAAGAGTCGACGTCGACTGGCTTCGGGAACTCGTTGCCGCGCGCGCTCGTCGAGTGCTCGCTGAAGGTTCTCCAGACGAGCGCGTTCAGCCACATTGGCCAAACGTGCCTCGTCCAAGGCGCGAGCCTTGGGGATTTCTCCCGCGATGGAAGTATGCAGGGCATCCATGTTCCTGCGGCGAAGCTCTTCTCTCTGCAGAGAGTCGAGTGTCTCGGGCTGGTACTCTTCGTGGTCTTGTGCGGGGTCACCTCCACCGCTCGCTCCGCCCCCATGGGCGAAGCCGGGAGGACTGCGGGGCCCGTCGACCATGAGAATTTCTGCCGCTGGATCACTGCTATCGCATTCGGATGTAGTCTCTACAGAGCCAGTCGACAGATCGAACATGCCGGAGAGAGATTCGTCGGGCTCGATTGCCGCAACTTGTGCGATGGCCGTCTGGCGAGCCACCGCGTGCTTCACACACCGCTGAAGCCTCGACCGACCAGAGCGCTTGCGCTGGGGGGAGACCGGACGGGTGACCGATAGGGGAGTCGACCGATAGGGGGCCGACGGTTGCCGCAGCAGAACGCCGCGGACACATGCGCGAAAATGCGTCGCACCGCGGACGGGGAGCGCATCAACGTCGAGTGGAGCCTCCTGGAGCCACGCGGAGTAGTCGGCGACAAAGGTGAGAGCGCCAAGACGGATCTCGCGCCCCTCGACCAAAACTCCAGCAGTCATCATGATGAAAGTACTCGGAAATACCGCAACTTCTCCACAAAAACGCTAAAACACCTGCCCCACGGTGGGCACCAACTGTCATGGTTTAGGGTCGTTTTATAAAGTCTGCAGCAGAAAAACTTGTCCGGACGTCCGGACGATTGCCCGGATTGTCCGACATTTACTCGGATCATCCGGTGTCGTGGTTCTAAGTCTGACAGTAGAGTGGGGGGTAGGTATGGAGAGGCAAGGTCCTAGCTATGGAGAGGTTGTGAACACAAGCGATGTACGAGTTCAGGCCCTTCTCGGAGGAAGTAAAAGCCCTACGTCTCGGAGCCCTGAGGCGGTCGAGTGGATTATGTGTATAGGTGTTACAAGAGTGCGAACTCCTCTGCCTGTGGAGGGGGGTGGCTTATATAGAGTACGTCAGGACCCCTGCCAGCCCACGTATTGGAGGGTTTAAAGTACATTAAGTTTGGGGCGTTACTGGTAACGCCCCACATAAAGTGTCTTAACTACCATTAAGTCTATTCAATTACAGGCCGTTGCAGTGCAGAGTGCCTTCTGACCTTCTGGTGGTCGAGTGTATCTCCATGGTGGAGTGAGTCTCCATGGTCGAGTCCTTCTAGTCAGTCGAGTGGGTTCCTCGTTGATCGACTGGAAGGTGATCTCTTCTAAGGGTGTCCTTGGGTAGGACATTTAGGTCAGGCCTATGACCCTACCCTAGGTACATGAATCCATCATCCGGGACTTGACCCAGATCATCCGGCTTCAGCACCAACCTTCTGGAATCTTAGTGCTCCAATTACCTGGATGATCCGGACCCCGGCCCGGATGATCCGGCCAACATTGCTGCAGTGCACAGTTTTGCCTATAACTTTTGCATACAATCTTGGATGGGGACGTTCCTTATATCAAAATCGTCCGTTTCGACGAGGCGAAGAACCTTGCAGTTGTAAATTTTTCCATCCGAGGTATTCTTAATTAGGTTTCATGCCATTCTTTAATCAGGTGTCAACACGGGTATCTCCGAAATTGTCATATCTTTTGCACTTGAGCTCCTTTTTGGTCCATCTTCATATTTATTTTGATCATCTTGACGAGGGCCATCAAATGGTGACATAAACTCATAATCTTAACCTCATTTCATTATAGACACAAGTCACTCTTTGTGATCATGCCTTTTTTGAGCGTCAACAAATACGAAGTGAGGTTGGAGCTGATCAGGGCCGAAGCTGAGGGTAGGACTGCGGCCCTCAGGGCCAAGCTGACTGAAGTGACGCGGAGTGCGGACTCCTCCGTAGCCGCCCTCGGTGCAGCACAAGCGGAGCTGGCCGCTTCCCGCGTCGAGCTGCTTCTTCTTCAACAGAGGGTTGATGGCGTCGAGGCCGTCGCGCGGCAGAAAGAGGACGAGATCCGTCAGCGGCAGACTCTGGAGCATGAGCATGCCCCCATGCTCCAGACACTCAGGGAAAGGGCCAATGCAGCCCTGGGCCACATTTGCGAGGCGGTTGTTGCTGAGCCTCACGTGATCAACTACGCTGGCAACATCTAGTTCTTCACGGATGTGGTGACACAGCTAGAGACCCGCTTTGACAGGGCCTGTTGGCTTGTCGAGGAGAGGAGCCGAGCCTTGCTTGGGCGTGCCTTCTCCCACGTCTTTAGCTATCTACAGGACAGAGACCCCCACTTCGATTTCGATGCCGCCATCGCTCTGGTGCCCATAGCCATTCGGGGCGACCTGGCGCAATGGGTGGAAGACAACATGGACGCCCTCGTCGGGGCCTTTGCATCCGATGACGACGGTGTGATCGTGGCCTCCGATGAAGGTGGCGTTGTGGACGAGCCTGGCGTTGACGGAGGTGGTGGCGGTGGTGGTGATGATGTAAGTGACGCCAGCGATGCCTCCGGAGGCGCCCCAGAAGACGCGGTGAGTGACATGTCCGACTGATCGCACGCCGCCGCTGTTTTTACCCTGCATGAAGAAGGTTCGGGCTCGGCCCTAAGGATTGTAAGAGCATTTTGGGAGGGGGAGCCCCTCATGTAAAGTTTTGCGATCAGTATCCTTGTAGGTATAACATCGCGTGTGATCTTATGCCGGGCTACTGGCCCAGCGATGGGTCAGCCGACTTGTTTACCTTTTGACCCTGACGAGTCCCGGGAGGGCCTGTGGGAGCCGCAGCACCTCAAGCGTCTTTTGGGCGAACCAATTGATCCTGCGATGCGAACCTCCGGAGAGGGTGCGGCAATAGCGGTCCGAATTGTAGACGTGCTTGGCCTGGCCCGGCTCGCGAGGGGCTCGTGAGGGGAGGCAGCTGACGTTAACTTTGGACGCAAAGCCGAAACCACAACACAAGAGATTGCTCGAATGAGACTAAACACCCCTTCCCCAAACTCACGCAAGTCTCAAGCTCAAATCCAACTTAAATTCGAATCGAAGAACCTTGACAACAGAGTAAAAGGCAAAAGGCAAAAAGCCGCGTCCAACACCTAGTCTAGTCTTCGACGTCTTCTCACCAGCGCGGAGCTAAGTGCTGCCACTAGGCGTGGGCGGGAGCCCCCGAGGCCTGAGGGCGGCTCTCCGGAGACTCCGGGGCGTGTACAGCCCCACTCATTATTACGTGAGAGTGTCACGGGCGGTTAGCTTCACAGGCACTAGGCCTTCTTCACAGGTATCGGTCTTGCTTCATATTGCCAGATGAGGGCCCCGCCTTGCGCCACACTCTACCGCCATTGGCAGCGGCCTGAGACCAAGGACGACGCCAATGGGGTAGAGCGGTCACCAGCGGTTCCCTCGATGACCATGGGTCCTCTGCCGAAGGCAGGCCCTGAGGCATCTCCCCGGCAGAGGGCCTACCTCCTGAGAACGCCTTGCTCCGAGCACCACGGGGGCGAACCCGGATCTCGGCCCCTCTCCTGCAGCCCCCAGTGCCCTCCTCCCGAGGGGTAAGAGGCTACGGTATTGGGGCAGCCATCTACCGCGGCGACCTGTACATCCTGCGACCCATGGTTAGCATAAGATTGCTCCTGAGGAATTAGCGTTACCCGATAGTTGCTGCCACCAGCGCGGTCATCGAGGCCCTCTTGGGGTGGGTTCCTGAAAGAGCTCAACTTCTGGTGTCTCCTCGCCCCAGCCTGGCTCGAGGAACGAGCCATGGTCTTCTTCCAGTGCGCACTCTCGATCCACCATGTGGGGCACATAGGCTTCTAGGGCCAGCGCCCCGTGGGCCTCGCCGTAGTGCCCCATACGCCATGCAGTTCGGCTTGGAGCGCTGTCTTGGGGGTGGTGGCGTGGTGGCCCGCCGAGGCCAAAGGTCGCGGCCTGCACTCCTTCACCGGCCGGAGATGGGGTCGGCACGACCCGTCGCCCGGTGCTGACGGCCGAGTTGGCGTTGAGCTGGCCCTGGAGTCCGCTCGGAGTTGCATGGGCACGTATGGGGCCACCATATGGCCCGCTCTGGATCTGTGGTGGTAGCTGGACGCAGAAAGGAGGTGCTCCCAAGGTGGCGACATCCAGGAGCTCGGCCACTTGCTCCAGCAGCACGTCGCGGCCGCCCTCCAGCAGCCTGCACTGCAGCAGCTCTCGGGCTACTATGAGCACGGCCCTTGAGTTCGCCTGCTCCTGTCGGGTGTGCGGCGCCGTGGCCGCGGCGTGGCTTGAGGCTCTTGCTGCTGACTGCGCCTGCTGCGATGTGAGGGCAGGTGGTGTTTGGCCGTGTCGCACACGCCCCGCAGCGCCCTGCACAGCGCGAGCTACTTGAGACGCAAGGTTGAGGTAGCCCTGGGGCGGCGACACGGCGTGGGCGGGCCACGCCGGCCAGCGGTCGGTGTTGGAAGTCGGGTCGCTTGACATCAGAACGGCGAGGCGACGGAACGCGAGGCGGTGGAAGAGGGATTCCGGCGCACCCCTACCTGGCACGCCAAATGTAGGATTTCGGGTTCTGGCAGACCCTTGAGGTCCGAACTCTAGGGTGCGCACGAAGATCTCTCCCCTACCAGCTCACGTCTCGAAGCCTCGCAAGGGATCTAAGCTAGAAAGAAGAACACACAAGGGACACGGGGTTTATACTGGTTTAGGCCACCATCGTGGTGTAATACCCTACTCCAGTGTGTGGTATGGTGGATTGCCTCAGGGGCTCATGATGAACAATACAAAGGGAGAACAGCCTCACGAGGGGCTGTTCTTGAGCTGGTGCGATGAACTGCTTGGGTGAGTTCAGTCGTCTCTCTCTCTCTCTCTCTCTCTCTCTCTCTCTCTCTCTCTCTCTCTCTCTCTCTCTCTCTCTATCTATCTATCTATCTATCTAGTCTACCCGAAATCTAGATCAGGTGCTTCTCTACTGTGGTGGCTAGTCCTATTTATAGTGGCCCTGGGCCTCTTCCCAAATAATGAGCGGGAAGGACGCCAACAATTGGCCATTTTGAAGGGGAACATCTAGTACACTTATCCTGACTAAAGTTGGTCTCGGACTGCCAAAGACTCTGATAGTGACGCCGCCCTGGGCTCCACGATGACCTCCACCCTGCCGTTCTGCTGGTCTTGGTCTTGTTGCACCGAAGCGGTAACCTTTGCCAGATACCTTGGCCTGTGCTTGCCCTCTTTGCACCGAAGGGGAAACAAGGACACTGCACAGGCCGGCGCCCGCCTGGCGCCTGCCTGGTCTCGATTGTCATGGCTTGCGTCACGGGCACCTCGCGAGGTACCCTGCCTTGATATCTCAGCCTCCTCGCGAGCCCGCCTAATGAGGCTGCTCCTGAGGAAGCTTCCTGTCGTCCGCCACACGAGGCTTGGCCCCTCGCGAGGGTCTTGAGCTTGAGCTGACAAAGCTGGGCCACACTGGGCCCCCGCTTGAGCCACGCTGCAGGCCGTAGGCAGGCAAGTCTGGGGACCCCCGTTCCCAGAACGCCGACACCCACCTCCCCAGTTTACGCCTACGGTCATAACTTTGTAGTGCTTAGGAGAAGCCCTGCGCGAATCACTTCACCATCACTGTCACCATGCCGTCGTGCAAACGGAACTCATATACTACCTCGACAACTTGCTGGATCAAGAAGGCTAGGGACGTCACTGAGTTGAACGTGTGCAAAACTCGGAGGTGCCGTACGTTTGGTACTCGATTGGTGGATCGCGAAGAAAGTTCGACTACATCAACCATGTTATGAAACGCTTCCGCTTACGTTCTATGAGGGTGCGTAGACACACTCTCCCCCTCATTGCTATGCATCTCCTAGATAGATCTTGCGCAAACGCAGGAATTTTTTTGAAATTAAATGCTATGTTTCCCAATAGTGGCATCCGAGCCAGGTCTATGCATAGATAATATGCACGAGTAGAACACAAAGAGTTGTGGGTGATAGTCATACTTCTTAGCACCAACGTCTTATTTTCATTCAGCGGTATTGTGGGAGGAAGCAGCCTGGACCAACCTTACATGTCCACGCACATGAGACCCGTTCCACCGACAGATATGCAACTAGTTTTCCATAAAGGTGGCTGGTGGGTGTTTGTTTCTCCTACTTTAGTTGAATCGAATTTGACTGCGACCAGTCCTTGAAGAAGGTTAAAACTAAAAACTTGAAGAAACATCATTGTGGTTTTGATGTGTAGGTAAGAACGGTTCTTGCTAGAAGCCCGTAGCAGCAACATAAAACTTGCAACAACAAAGTAGAGGACGTCTAACTTTTATTTGCAGGGCATGTTGTGATGTGATATGGTCAAGACATGATGTGATATGCGTTATTGTATGAGATGATCATGTTTTGTAGAAGTTATCGGCAACTGGCACAAGCCTTATGGTTGTCTCTTTATTGTATGAAATGCAAACACCATGTAATTGCTTTACTTAATCACTATGCATTAGCGATAGTTGTAGAAGCAATAGTTGGCGAGACAACCACGACGCTACGATGGAGATGAAGGTGTCGAGCCGGTGACAATGGAGATCATGATGACGCTTGGAGATGGAGATCAAAAGCACAAGATGATGATGGCCATATCATGTCACATATTTTGATTGCATGTGATGTTTATCTTTTATGCATCTTATTTTTCTTAGTACGGTGGTAGCATTATAAGATGATCCCTTCACTAAATTTCAAGGTGTAAGTGTTCTCCTTGAGTATGTACCGTTGCGACAGTTCGTCGTGTTAAGACAACACGTGATGATCGGGTGTGATAGAATCTACGTTCACATACAACGGGTGCAAGACAATTTTGCACATGTGGAATACTTGGGTTAGACTTGACATGCCTAGCATGTACACACATGGCCTCGGAACACTGGAGACCGAAAGGTTGAATGTGAATCATATAGTAGATATGACCGAAAGTTCACCATGGATGACTACACCATCTCACGTCATGATCGGACATGGATTAGTTGATTTGGATCACGTATCATTTAGATGACTTGAGGGATGTCTATCTAAGTGGGAGTTCTTAAGTAATTTGATTAATTGAACTTAATTTATCATGTACTTAGTCTTGATAATATTTGCAAATTATGTTGTAGATCAATAGCTCGCGTTGTAGCTCCACTATTATTGTTATGTTCCTAGAGAAAACTAAGTTGAAAGATGATAGTAGCAATGACGCGGACTGGGTGCGTGATCTAAGGATTATCCTCATTGCTGCATAGAAGAATTATGTCCTTGATGCACCGCTATGTGACAAACCTGTTGTAGGAGCAGATGCAGACGTTATGAATGTTTTGCAAGCTCGATATGATGACTACTTGATAGTTTAGTGTGCCATGCTTTACGGCTTAGAGCCGGGACTTCAAAAATGTTTTGAACGCCATGGAGCATATGAGATGTTCCAAGGGCTGAAATTGGTATTTCAGACTCATGCCCGTGTCGATAGGTATGAGACCTCTGACAAGTACTTTGCCTACAAGATGGAGGAGAATAGCTCAGCTAGTGAGCATGTGCTCAGAATGTCTGGGCACTACAGTCGCTTGAATCAAGTGGGAGTTAATCTTCTAGATACGATAGTGATTGACGGAGTTCTCTAGTCACTATCACCAAGCTACTAGAACTTTGTGATGAACTATAATGTGCAAGGGATAACGGGAAAGATTCTCGATCTCTTCGCGATGCTGAAATCGGCGAAGGTAGAAATCAAGAAAGAGCATCAAGTGTTGATGGTTAACAAGACCACTAGTTTCAAGAAAAAGGGCAAGGGAAAGAAAGGGAAAACTTCAAAAGAATTGCAAGAAAGTTATCACTCCCATGAAGAAGCCCAAAGCTAGACCCAAGCCTGAAACTGAGTGCTTCTACTACAAAAGAAATGGTCACTCGAAGTGGAACTGCCCTAGATAATTGGCAGATAAGAAGGATGGCAAAGTGAACAAAGGTATATTTGATATACATGTTATTGATGTGTACTTTACTAGTGTTCATAGTAACCCCAGGCTATTTGATATCGGTTCAGTTGCTAAGATTAGTAACTCAAAACATGAGTTGCCAAATGAAGTGAGACTAGTTAAGGGCGAGGTGACGATATGTGTTGGAAGTGATTCCAAGGTTGACAAGATCACAATTACACACTCCCTCTTCCTTCGGGATTAGTGTTCGACCTAAATAGATGTTTGCATTGAGCATCAATATGATTGGATCATGTTTGTTGCGATATGGTTATTCATTTAAGTCAGAGAATAATTGTTGTTCTGTTTACATGAATAAAACCTTCTATGGTCATACACCCAATGTAAATGGTTTGTTGAATCTCGGTCATAGTGATACACATATTCATACTATTAATG
This sequence comes from Triticum dicoccoides, assembly GCF_002162155.2. Taxonomy (NCBI): domain Eukaryota; kingdom Viridiplantae; phylum Streptophyta; class Magnoliopsida; order Poales; family Poaceae; genus Triticum; species Triticum dicoccoides. The sequence continues at coordinate 217,352,815 of NC_041385.1, read as the reverse complement.
CCAAAAGATGCAAAGTTGATAATGATAGTGCAACATATTTGTGGCACTGCAGTTTAGGTCATATTGGTGTAAAGTGGATGAAGAAACTCCATACGGATGGATTTTTGGAATCACCTGATTATGAATCATTTGATACTTGCAAACCATGCCTCATGGGCAAGATGACTAAAAATCCGTTCTTAGGAACAATGGAATGAGCCGATTACTTATTGGAAATACTACATAGCGATGTATGAGGTCCGATGAGTGTTGATGCACGCGGCGGGTATCTTTATTTTCTGACCTTCGCACATGATTTGAGCAGATATGGGTATATCTACTTAATGAAACACAAGTCTGAAACATTAGAAAAGTGTGGCACCCTGGCTCAGAGAAACTGGAACACCCCGTATTCCAGCCCAGAGATCGAGGAGAAGTCTCTAGAATATGACACTGCTTGACATAGAACAAATCAGCTCTTATTAGAAGAATAAATACAAAGGTCTGATGTTACAAAGGTTCACATCAGCACGACAACATTGCGCCTGCGATACTACACTTGCTCTATGCTAGCAGCGCAACAACTCGTAGCAGCGGAAATCTTCTAGCAGCGAAACAACGACGATGGTGGTGAACTCCACTCCGCAGGGACTCTGGCTGGGACACGATCTAGCTCGCACGAACGGAAATCATGATAAGCAATCAAGCAATCACGGCATCACCTGCAATCTGGCATAACATGCCAGGTCAGTACATTGAATGTACTTGCAAGCTCACAACAACCAAAAACATCAAGGCAAGACAACAACATAGCATTAAGCAGGATAATTAAATTAACAGCTACCATGATATAACAGCAACTCCTAAGCATAATATGAATCTACTACAATACTGATAAATCACCATCTCCTATCTACATAACCATATCTTTCTTGGCTAACCGGCCAAGCAATATACCATCTCGATCACCTCCTGATCAAAACCAAACTGTAACCGTGATCCTTACGGCGATCATAACCCAACCAATAAATGGCCCGTGATCCTTACGTTGATCACAACCCGACCAATAAATGGCTCGTGATCCTTACGGCGATCACAACCCGACCAATGAATGCCCCGTGATCCTTACGGCGATCACAACCACAACCAATACTTGGCCAATCTGCACTGCTCCAAATATCCACATTTTCATTACCTATCAGTCATTCCATCATGTGAGTGTTGATCAAACGGTGTACCCTTGTATGAACCCATGCCCATGACCGAGGATGGGGCTATCGATAGATTAAACATACACTCTGCAGAGGTAGCGCACTGTGCCCACACCACAGAACCCATGGCTTTGCACTCCCATTCGGGTGGACCAATGGCGTTCCGACAAAACCAATCTACTGCCATGACACTCTCCCGGCCACTCCGACTCACTCCCCTCTGGGCTAAGTCATGGGTGGCCCCGTGTCTACCTCAAGACATAACGACCACCGTCGTGGCCCGTCCCACACGGGGACACACGCGCAAAAACTCAACAACGGGCTCACAAGGTTATGCCTGCTTACCGGGCCAGGGTACAACACGCACATAACCTTCCCTAGTTGGAGGCACCGGCGAGAGGCACAACAATATACCGCATTAGGGTCGTCCCATACCGGCAAATGTGGTTGCACTGGAAAAGGTCGGTTCGGCGGCACCTGACCAACTTACTAACGGAATTTATCCCCCAAAAATATAACCATGATAACTGATACTCTGATGTCAACTATCAAACTATAATCCAAGTCATAGCAATATCCAACAATAATCCAAGCATAATATCATGATCTCAAAATACTCCTAGGGTAGCACAACACTACTATCATGATGAATCTGACAACAATAATACTACTACTCAAATATGCAAGAACAAGTTATCCAACTATGATCCACATGTAAACATCATCTCCAAAAATAATACTCCAAGCAACAGAACATCAACTATCATCATGAAGTTAATCATACTAACCACTAATAATCCAAAGGTAGCATGACCTCTAAAGCAATACTCCAAACATAATCATAGATATCATCGTGGAAATAATCCTAATACCAGCCACTAATACTCAAATGGTAACATGATGCTCATCAACTACAAACATAACTCCTAGTAATCCAAACAATAGCATGGCATCAACAAGATCAAAACAATACTTCGATAAAATGGCATGCACACATCACAAATAGCTAAAATGATGTTTTAAACAAGTTCAAAATGAATTAAACCGTGTCACTGCATTACAGTGATGCAAATGGAGGGTGTGGCTTGCCTGGGGTGGAAGAAATCACCGAAAGGAAGTGGGAGAAACTCGCGGAATGAATCGTCAGAAAGTGTTCTCTCTCGGAGGGGGATGAATAAGGGCAAGGGCATAATGGTCATTTTCAGTATGCCAAAACATAATTAAAGTGCAGCAACAGAAAGGGCTCGACGAAACGAAGAAGTAGGCTTTGGATTCAACTCATTTGGAGTTAAGGATAAAAAGTTATGAGGGGTTGAAGTTCAGGGACTTTTCTGTAAAAAAATTCCCACAAATAAGTCCTTGAGTGGATAAGACAGAAGCGTAAAATTGGAAATACGCTTTCGATAGGTGAAAACGTAGTCGCCCAATTACGTCTCCACTTAGCCACGTCAGCGGGGATGGGGCCGGCCTTTGGGTCGCTGACGCCTGGGGCCCGCGGGGCCCACGCGCTGGGTCAACGCCCTCCTCCCGCTCCTCCTTATTTCCCCGACGCCACGCGCAGGGAAGAGGAGAGGTCACCAGCGCCGGCGCTCTCTCTGGCCACTCGGGCCACCTCCGGCGAAGCTTGGACCGCTGGAGTGCTCAGGACGGCAAGGCGCACCCGTCCCACCACCACTCGAACATCAGGGAGACTTGGGCAGGGCGGGACCATGGCATCGGCGGACGGGGCTCTCCGGGCTCTGGGGAATTCATGGCCAGAGGACACCGGAGAAGGAATGGGGCACTAGGGTGGATCTTGGGTAGGTGAGGAGGCCTCTGGTGGTGCTAGAACGGAGGGAGAGAGCTCGACTCGCTCGAATTTAGGCCGGAGGGGGCGGCGGCCGTGGCAGATGGAGGACGAGCAGAGGGGCTCCGGTGCTCGGGGAAGAGGTTTGGGCGGGGTAGTGGAGCATGGAGAGGCTGGTTGTGAGCTCGGAAGGCTCAGGGGAGGCCTTAAATAGCCGTAGGGAGGAGCTGCCACGCTGTCACCGCCGCGGACGCGTGTCCGGTGCCGCGGACACGTGCTCGCGTGCATGAACTCGGGGGCAAACAACGGTGAGGGCACAGGGGAGAGTTCATGGGGAAGAGACGGTGAGGGGAGGGGCAGAGGAAGAGGCCAGGCACCATTTATGCGCTGTCGGCAATAGAGCTCCCGTGGGCAAGCGGTGACGAGCGCCGACGAGGAGGCTTCAGGAGAGGGAGCTGAGTCCAGGGGGACGGCGATGATGCTAGCCAGCTGGTAGATATGTTCACGAGCACGAAGATGACGAGAGGGGGAGGGGCCCGAGCAAGAAACCAATCTGGACACGGCCATTGCATGTTAAGCAGTGGTCACCATGGGGACTGGCATCAAGAAGAGCCAAATGGCATGCCAATGTGGTCTAGTGGCAAGTCCTTCGAAGGGTGGTTTCAACGGCGGTGGTAGTTTGGTGAAAACGGCTATGGTTAAAAGGTTAGTGAGCTCTAAAGTTTACTGCAGTAAACTTTATCAGCTTAGTGTGATCAACCGGGGGCTGCTATGTGTAAAGTGTTATGTCTGGGGTATTTAGGCTAGGAAGGACTACAGTCCTAGAGAGTTGGAGGAGAAATGGACCAATATTTACTGCAGTTGCTTCACAACAGACGGTCCAGAAACTAGATTATGATGGTGCACTCAGATGGAGAGTCAACTTGAGCTAAAATTTGGGCAAGGCTTGGTCATTTGGGCATATGAAGATGCTCACAAAGTCTCATACCAATTGGCCAAGCCAAAATGGCACTTGCTTCACAAACATCTCTGCAGACTGGAAACTTGGAATAATTTTGGTGATCAAATGGTTCATTGGAATGATGCCAAATTGGGTGGAGAGATGTTTTATGGGTATAAGGATGATCTCGTAATTTATCAGGATTTTTGAAGCAATATAAGATACACTTGCTTCACAACCTGGAAATATTGCAAAAATCAAAGATTTACTCCTGTGCTCACATATATGATTGGGTAGGGCTGAAAATGGGTGGAGGGGGCTAATATGAGCACATTAATGAGTGTGCAAAAGTTCAACTCATTTGGGTACTCCTAGCTAGTACTTCCTTCACAAAGCCTTCTATCTAACAAAAAACTTTGAAAATTCACTCAGGAAGATTGGCTAGGCAAATAATGTTGGACTTGTGCATCAGGCAATTATTTGGACATATAAACATGCCCAAAAAGGTTGGGAGGCACTAGGAAAATATAAATGACACTTCCTTCACAAAGTGCCATTCAGGGCAGAATAGAAAAAGGAATATTGGAGAATTATTTTTGAACTGGCCAAGGCAATGTTTGGGAATATTTGAGCTATATATGACCCAAAGGAATTATGATAATTATTTGGGGATTTTTGGATGGACAGAAATATAGGTTGCTTCACAACCTAGGGCAGATAGGGTTATTCCTTTAATGAAAAAGGAATATTCCTAGAAAAGAATCTTAGGGTTTGGTCAAGGAGTGAAGTGACATGATCTTTGGCAAGGTTTTGAGAATGATGAGCCACTTGGGAGGGGGAATTACGATGATTTCCCAGGTGGCAAGGCCACTAAACCACTCCAAAAAGAAAAACGGAGCAAAAACCAACTAAATCAAAAGAAAAACAAAAGGGCCAAAATCCATGTCGTTACAAACCTTCCCCCCTTAAAGAAATGTCGTCCTCAAGATTTGGTTGCCGAGGGAACAAGTATGACTGGAGGACACCGTCTCCAACTTGGGTATCCTTGTTCCTTTATTTATTGTTCCCCCAAGAATTTCAGATGATCAACTTACCTTGCTCTAGGGTGGTCTTGCTTCAACTTTCCCCAAATTCTAACGGGTTTTTGCTCACATACCAAATCCTTTTGCTGCCGCAAATTTTCTCATGTCTGCGGTGATATCCAATGGCTCTGAGCATAGATTTTCCTTTGGTCATGAAACCTTTTTACTTCTGTCATGGGGTTGCTTCAAATAAATGCATGCCTTCTGGGTTCCATAAATGTTGAGAAGCATCATGGCCATATTCTAACGGGATCTGACTGCTTCACAGGTGGCACTGATTTATCTTGATTTATTTCTTTGGCTCGAGCATGAGATATGTACCAAAGATTTTACTGCCTTCTATCGTGAGCAATAGAATGGTGTATGGAGTTCTCGCTGTGTCAAACCTCAATTATTTACATCTTGAGACTGGCCCGGCAGGGGGCTGACGGACAAATGCTTTTCCTGACATACCGGGTCTGAGCTGATTGTTCGGCTTTTGATTTTTCTCAGGTGGTTGATATACCTATCTATGGGAATAGGTTGCGATATGTTTTAACACTGCCGCTGAGGACAGACTGCTGAGCTTGCAAAGAAATCTTGGATCTGACAGAAGAGACTTGGATATTCCACACTAACCATGTCAAGCAGGTCAGCGAGATATGAAAAAACCTGGTAAATAGAGTAGGCCCTTGAAAGTATGCCTTGGTGGATCCATATGAAATTATGGCCTCCAACTGAGTTGGGGTATCTGGACCCTGATGGTTGCGCATAAATCATCATTCCTTTGCTGTCAGTCTCATTCTTTTTACTGTCATGATTTTCTTTGTTAGGATACCTTATTGAAATATCTCGGCCACACCTGTCCTTGATTCTTCGTATGACCATGGGCCTGATTAGTACTTTTGTCATTATTCCTTGTGTTTGTTTTCTGACCTGGGTCCACACACATATGACATATACCCGGGGTTTGTAGCTCGCATGGAGCTCTTTGCTGAGGCCAATCATACAAGTAGGTGACAAGGCTTCATGATATGTCCTTGTTTGGTGCGGGAATAATGCCTTTGGTGATCACTGTCAAGACTGTTGATTCTGTGATGTCATCTCCAGATCTTGTCGATCCTTGTATTTCACGATATGTATTTTTGCTCATCCTTATTTTCATTTGCCTGACCCACGAGGTTGTCGGATTCTTACTCCTCTTAGGTATATCTCTGACAAAGTTATTGCAAGTCTGGTCCTTGAGCGGTACTGCCATACATTGGCAACTCTTCATATAATCTCTGAGGATGGTGCAATATTGTGGTACTCACGCGGGCTAGGTGGCTTACGAGAGAAGCCATCCGAGTAGCTTGCTGTGGGAGACTTGTTAACTGCTGCTCAAACATTTTGTCTAGGTATCGTGCAGAAGAAGCCTCTATAGCTTACACACGAAGCTTGGTCTGATTATTGTGCTGGAGAAGCCTGAGTTCCGTACTTGAGAAGCTTCTCCTGAGGTTTGCTTGTTGAGAAAATTTTCATGTCCGTGTGTCAGAAGCCTTTAATGAGGTGTCTTGCTGTGAAAGACCGGGTATCGTGGGCCGGAAATTGTTCACATATCATGCTGAGGAAAATTTGAGGAGCCTTGCATCATAAATTTCTACCGATAGCGTGTGGAAGAATACTGGGTTGCTTATATCCAAAACTTCATACTGTCATGCAGACTGAAATCCATACACATGCCCATAATATTCTGAGGCTGATTATTTGCATGAGAAAAATGGTTTGACCGTCTTCCTTGAGCATATCACATTCTGACTTTATTGTGGATGATAACATATTTCAAACATCATGCAGTGCTGAGCCAAAACTTTGTATATGATCCATACCTCTGTCTGAAAATATATTGTTGGCCTTGTACCTAACTTATCTTCCTGCTGGCTGGATCATAAATGCTGTGAGGATTTGGTACTGATGGGGACTTGATGCTAATAATCAATTCAATACACCATTGGTATTATGAGCAGATATTAATGCCATAATGCAGTTGACTGGGTAGACCAAAATGTTTAGCTGAGCTTCTTCCAAATAATTGAACTCCTTATTGCTTCTTCAAGTCCAGTGTCAGTTGATGAGCAACACTTTATAGGGGAAAATAATGTAACACCGGGGCCCAAAAAGAAAGAAGCACAAGAAAACTCAACTAAACAAAAGCACACAACAACAAACAATTCACACAATCAATGTCACATATTACTGCTAGTCACACAATATGCATGCCTACTTAAGCACACAAATCTTGCGGGGTCTCCGGTTCTACGATCTAGCATGCTGTGACGATGTGCACAAGGACGAATAAATGTGTGGAAGAATTGGTGTAAACAGCGCTACACCAAGTGCTAGCTTAGTCAGATAGCAACCTGGACTAGCTCGGAGGCGAGGACGTACTCGGTAATCATGTAGTGGGACATGAAGGTTCCAACCACATTATTATCAAGCGGACGGAAAAAGATCCGTACTCGTCCAAGAAATAGGATAGCGGGGAAAAACCGAGGTTGTTAACATTGCTCTTTCTTGATAACTAAGATCATTAAGGGTTGCCAACACGACAAAATAAAAAAATGATCCAGGATAGAAGCATGTCCATCACCGAAACAATAGACGGGACTGGAAGAAAGAAATTGTGCGATACCTGAGCACTATTTTTGCAAACAGTGTCGGTATCACTTGGCATCACTCTGCTGGGACAGAGATGACACCAAACACCAAAAGAAAAAGGAACTAGGGAAATGCAAAGGTTGAGCTGTAGTGGATCCGAACCGATGCCAGCTACACTCACCAGATAAACCGTTATCACCAATACTAAGGCTATATGCATGCTATGCAACAAACAAATGCAGCAACCAAATGCAATAAACAAACCAGACTCTATACTACCGATTTCTACCGGTTTCTACCACTCGCGCTGACTAGGGCGTCCTACAGTCAGAGCTACTCTGATACCAAGCCTGTGGCACCCCGGCTCAGAGAAGCCGGAATGCCCCGTATTCCAGCCCAGAGATCGAGGAGAAGTCTCTGGAATATGACACTACTTGATATAGAACAAATCAGCTCTTATTACTAGAATAAATACAAAGGTCTGATGTTACAAAGGTTCACATCAGCACGGAGACACTACGCCTGTGATACTACACTTGCTCTATGCTAGCAGCGGAACAACTCGTAGCAGCGGAAATCTTCTAGCAGCGGAACAACGACGACGGTGGTGAACTCTACTCCACAGGGACTCTGGCTGGGACACGATCTAGCTCGCACGAATGGAAACCATGACAAGCAATCAAGCAATCACGGCATCACCTGCAATGTGGCATGACACGCCAGGTCAGTACATTGAATGTACTTGCAAGCTCACAACAACCAAAAACATCAAGGCAAGACAAAAACATAGCATTAAGCGGGTTAATTAAATTAACAGCTACCATGATATAACAGCAACTCCTAAGCATAATATGAAGCTACTACAATACTGATAAATCACCATCTCCAATCTCCATAACCATATCTTTCTTCGCTAACCGGTCAAACAATATACCATCTCGATCACCTCGTGATCAAAACCAAACTGTACCCGGGATCCTTATGACAATCACAACCCGACCAATAAATGGCCCGTGATCCTTACGGCGATCATAACCCGACCAATAAATGGCCCGTGATCCTTACGGCGATCACAACCCGACCAATGAATGTCCCGTGATCCTTACGGCGATCACAACCACGACCAATACTTGGCCAATCTGCACTGCTCGAAATATCCACATATCCATCACCTATCAGTCATTCCGTCATGTGAGTGTTGATCGAACAGTGTACCCTAGTACGAACCCATGCCCATGACCGAGGACACGGCCATCGATAGATCAAACATACACTCTGCAGAGGTAGTGCACTGTACCGACACCATAGAACCCATGGCCTCACACTCCCATTCGGGTGGACCAATGGCGTTCCGACAAAACCAATCTACTACCATGACACTCTCTCGGCCACTCCGACTCACTCCCCTCTGGGCTAAGTCATGGGTGGCCCCGTGTCTACCTCAAGACACAATGACCACCGTCGTGGCCCGTCCCACACAGGGACACACGCGCAAAAACTCAACAAAGAGCTCACAAGGTTATGCCTGCTTATCAGGCCAGGGTACAGCACGCCCATAAACTTCCCTAGTTGTAGGCACCAGCGAGAGGCATGAGAATAGACCGCATTATGGCCGTCCCATACCGGCAAATGTGATTGCACTGGAAAAGTTCAGTTCGGCGACACTTGACCAACTTACTGACGGAATTTATCCCCAAAAATATAACCATGATAATTGATACTCCGATGTCAACTATCAAACTATAATCCAAGTCATAGCAATATCCAACAATAATCCAAGCATAATATCATCATCTCAAAATAATCCAAGGGTAGCACAACACTACTATCATGATGAATCTGACAACAATAATACTACTACTCCAATATGCAAGAACAAGTTATCCAACTATGATCCACAAGTAAACATCATCTCCAAAAATAATACTCCAAGCAACAGAACATCAACTATCATCATGAAGATAATCATACTAACCACTAATAATCCAAAGGTAGCATGACCTCTAAAGTAATACTCCAAACATAATCACAGATATCATCATGGAAACAATCCTAATACCAGCCACTAATACTCCAGTGGCAACATGATACTCATCAACTACAAACATAACTCCTAGTAATCCAAACAATAGCATGGCATCAACAAGATCAAAATAATACTCCGATAAAATGCCATGCACACATCACAAGTAGCTAAAATGATGTTTTAAACAAGTTCAAAATGAATTAAACCATGTCACTGCATTACAGTGTTGCAAATGGAGGGTGTGGCTTTCCTGGGGTGGAAGAAATCACCGAAAGAAAGTGGGAGAAACTCGCGGAACGAATCGTTGGAAAGTGTTCTCTCTCGGAGGGGGCTGAATAAGGGCAAGGGCATAATGGTCATTTTCAGTATGCCAAAACATAACCAAAGTGCAGCAACAGAAAGGGCTCGACGAAACGAAGAAGTAGGCTTTGGATTCAACTCATTTGGAGTTAAGAATAAAAAGTTTTGAGGGGTTGAAGTTCAGGGACTTTTCTGTAAAAAAATTCCCACAAATAAGTCCCTGAGTGGATAAGACAGAAGCGTAAAATTGGAAATACGCTTTCGATAGGTGAAAACGTACTCGCCCAATTACGTCTCCACTTAGCCACGTCAGCGGGGATGGGGCCGGCCTTTGGGTCGCTGACGCCTGGGGCCCGCAGGGCCCACGCGCTGGGTCAACGCCCTCCTCCTGCTCCTCCTTCTTTCCCCGACGCCACACGCAGGGCAGAGGAGAGGTCGCCGGTGCCGGCGCTCGCTCCGGCCACTCTGGCCACCTTCGGCGGAGCTTGGACCGCCGGAGTGCTCAGGACGGCGAGGCGCACCCGTCCCACCACCACTCGAACGTCAGCGAGACTTGGGCAGGGCGGGACCATGGCCGTGGCAGACGGGGCTCTCCGGGCTCCGGGGAACTTGTGGCCAGAGGCCACCGAGGAAGGAATGGGGCACTAGGGTGGATCTAGGGCAGGTGAGGAGGCCCCTAGTGGTGCTAGAACAGAGGGAGAGAGCTCGACTCGCTCGGATTTAGGCCGGAGGGGGCGGCGGCCGTGGCGGACGGAGGACGAGCAGAGGGGCTCCAGTGCTCGGGGAAGAGGTTTGGGCGGGGTAGTGGAGTGTGGAGAGGCTGGTTGTCAGCTCGGAAGGCTCGGGGGAGGCCTTAAATAGCCGCGGGGAGGAGCTGCCGTGCTGTCACTGCCGCGGACGCGTTTCCGACGATGCAGACGTGTGGTCGCGCGCATGAACTCCGGGGAAAACGACGGGGAGGGCACATGGGAGAGCTCACGGGGAAGAGACGGCCAGGAGAAGGGGCAGAGGAAGAGGCCGGGCACCATTAATGCGATGTCGGCCACACAGCTCCCGCGGGCGAGCGGCAATGAGCGCCGACGAGGAGGCTTCGGGAGAGGGAGATGAGTCCAGGGGGACGGCGATGACGCGGGCCATCTGGTAGACACGTTCACGAGCGCGAAGACGACGAGAGGGGGAGGGGCCCGAGCAAGAAACCAATCTAGATGCGGCCATTGCATGCCAAAGCGGTGGTCACCGCGCAGACTGGCATCAAGAAGAGCCAAATGGCTTGCAATGTTGTCTAGTGGTAAGTCCTTCGTAGGGTGGTTTCAACTGCGGTGGTAGTTTGGTGAAAACGGCTATGGTTAAAAGGTTAGTGAGCTCTAAAGTTTACTGCAGTAAACTTTATCAGCTCAATGTGATCAACAGGGGGCTGCTATGTGTCAAGTGTTATGTCTGGGGTGTTTAGGCTAGGAAGGACTACAATCCTGGAGAGTTGGAGGAGAAATGGACCAATATTTACTGCAGTTGCTTCACAACTGACCAAAATGGTCCAGAAACTAGATCATGATGGTGCACTCACATGGAGTGTCAACTTGACCTAAAATTTGGGCAAGGCTTGGTCATTTGGGCATATGAAGATGCTCACAAAGTCACATACCAATTGGCCAAGCCAAAATGGCACTTGGTTCACAAACATCTCTGCTGACCAGAAACTTGGAATAATTTTGGTGATCAAATGGATCAATGAAATGATTCCAAATTGGGTGGAGAGATGTTTTATGGGTATAAGGATGATTTGGTAATTTATCAGGATTTTTGAAGCAATATAAAATACACTTGCTTCACAACCTAAATATATTGCCAAAATCAAAGATTTGCTCCTGTGCTCACATAGTTGATTGTATAGGGCTGAAAATGGGTGGAGGGGGTTAATATGAGCACATTAAGGAGTGTGCAAAAGTTCAACTTATTTGGGTACTCCTAGCTAGTACTTCCTTCCCAAAGCCTTCTATCTAACAGAAAATTTGAAACTTCACTGAGGAAGATTGGCTAGGTAAATTAAGTTGGACTTGTGCATGAGGCAATTATTTGGACATATAAACATGCCCAAAAAGGTTGGGAGCCACTAGTAAAATATAAATGACACTTCCTTCACAAAGTGCCATTCAGGGCAGAATAGAAAAAGGAATATTGGAGAATTATTTTTGAATTGGCCAAGGCAATGTGTGGGCATATTTGATCTATATATGACCCAAAGGAATTATGAGAATTATCTGGGGATTTTTGGATGGACAGAAATATAGGTTGCTTCACAACCTAGGGCAGATAGGGTTATTCCTTTAATGAAAAAGGAATATTCCCTAGAAAAGAATCTTAGGGTTTGGTCAAGGAGTGAAGTGAAATGATCTTTGGCAAGGTTTTGAGAATGATTAGCCACTTGGGAGGGGGAATTAGGATGATTTCCCAGGTGGCAAGGCCACTGAACCACTCCAAAAAGAAAAACAGAGCAAAAACCAACTAAATCAAAAGAAAAAGAAAAGGGCCAAAATCCAGGCTGTTACAAAAAGTTCAAGGAATTTCAGATTGAAGTGGAGAATCATCGTAACAAGAAAATAAAATTTCTATGATCTGATCACGGAGGTGAACATTTGAGTTACGAGTTTGGCCTTCATTTAAAACAATGTGGAATAGTTTCACAACTCACGCCACCTAGAACACCACAGCGTAATGGTGTGTCCGAACGTCGTAATTGTACTTTATTAGATATAGTACGATCTATGATGGCTCTTCACTACAAAAAAATACACTTCCGTGATGATACGTGTTTGTCACAGTAGGTCACGTTTTCTGTCATGCATGTACATCCATGACGATTTTATGACAAAATCGAGATAGTCATACATGTGTTATCGTCGAAGTGTTCCACGACATTACCAAAATTATCATCACAGAAGTGTCCACTTCCATGACGATAAATTGTGCGTCATAGAAGTGCTTTCGTCAAGGGTGACTGACCCGTGGCATCCACCGTAACAGCTCGTCGTTAAGCTATCGGGTCCAGTTTTGGAGCCGATAAACCGTTAACAGCCCCGACCAATGGGGATTTTCCATGTGTAAAATCATCATTGGCTGGAGGAAACACGTGCCAGCTCACCGCTGGGACAGATGTCATCCACTCATTGGACCGAAGGCGCCAATGATATGTCAACACGTGGCACGTTCTAACAGAGGCCCATTCCTATGAAAAGTTCGGCCCATTTGACTTGGTTAAAAGGTGGCGGGCCGGCCCATGGAAAGCTTGTTAACGGCCTGTTCCCATATAGCCCATTTACAACCCGCTAACCCAGGGCCCGTTGCGACCTATCCGAATTATGCCCAGTAGCGTCATCTAGGCCGTCCAATATGATTCCATCCCGTTTTAACTTCTGGCCCATGTATGGCCCATGACGTCTTTCGGCCCATATGAGGCCCTTTGTTAATCTTGGCCCATTAACGGCCCGTGGTGAAACTGGCCCGTAATGAACAGTGTATCACTTTATACCCATTAACGGCCCATTATTCCATTGGGCCGTTTCTAGCCCATGTTATTTTCGGCCTTCTTAGGGCCATTTATTCTTGGGCTCATTTCCAGCATTCAGTTACTTACGGCCCGTTACTGTCATTTTCTGCTTGTGGGCCAAATTCAGCCCGGGGTTTCAGTCGGCCCGTTTGTGGCACGTTAATATGTTGGGCTGTTTTTATAGCATCATCAAATACGGCTGATTAACGACGGCCCGTTATGGTCGGTCCATGAACGGATGATTCCAACTCTAGCCAGTTTACGGCCATAATGCGGTCTTTTATTGACCCATGTTTGGCCAATCGATCATACGACCTGTATAAGGCCCATTGATGATACGACCCGTAGAAGGCCCATTGTGTCTACGGCCCGTAGAAGGCCCGTTGTTTCTACGGCCCATAGAAGGCCCATTGTTTCTACGACCCGTAGGAGGCCCAATGTCACTACAGTAAATATGTAGCCCACGGTTATTGTGGCATAGTTTTAAAAAAATAGGTTGTTGCGTCCTCTAGCAAACCGCAGAAAAAGAACTGCACTCACTACAAGCAAACAAATAAACAAGACAACAAGGAAATAAATAAGCAAGCAACTTACACTAGGCTATCACGGCTATTACACATATTACGTCCACTGGGCATCAAAGTTCGCCACTAGTGCAATTATAGGGAACAAAGCAGCATATCGCATACACTGGTTGTCAAAGTTGGCGACTAGTGCTAATAAACGCCACAACAAAACAAGTCCAGAACTGAAACCACTTTAGAAGGGCTCAAGAAACAACATCCTGGGTACTCATAATGCTGGCAAGATGCTTAGCGAGCATACTAACTTTCTCTTGTTTGGCGCTTAATTCCTCCAGCGCTTGTTGTTGCACAAGAAAGTATGCATCTGAATTCTGCAGGGAATGCCTAGTCCTTCGGCTTTTTTCCGCAGCACAGCCGACTGACGCCTTTCAGCTTGTAGATGAGACTAATGAATCCAAAGTGATTCAGGCAACGAGTTTGAAGAGCTTGTGCCAGCGGTACTGGCCCGTAACTCTAACACTACATGAACTCAGGGCTGTGGGGTTTTCTCACTGTCTACAAGATCGTTTTTATCACCTTTCTTGGAGACCAACAGGGTTGTCTCACTATCTTGAACCTTATCTGCATTACTTTCTCTACCATTGCCTAGTGGGCTGCTCTTCTCAAATATTCTGTTTGCATACTATAAGAGAAACAAGCAGACACATCACAGGTTTAGCATGTAGTATACGAAACTCATTTTGGTAAACCGGTTCAGTAGTAAGGTGGATAGGATAACAGCATGAAACAAACATATATCTATGTACTATGGTCATTGTATTGTCCATATCATTCTAGTTTATGTTGCCTAATCAAGATAGAGACACAATTCAACTCATATATTTTTAAGACACAACAACATAGATAGAATATAAGTGTGAGAAAGTACACAACATTGGCAACACTTCTAATGTGCATCACATGAGAACATAACTATTTATACAACTAAAACTGAAATCAACATAGAGCAAGAAGTTAGAACAACAATCCAGTTAAAGAAAAGGTTTAAAACATACCTGTTGCGCAATTGGAGTTTCAAATGGATCCTTCAAATTCGAAAGTAGTTAGTATGAGTAAATACAGTGATGCAACAACAAAGGAGTATGGACCCTAGCTACGAAATCTGACTTGAGAACAGTTGCTCTTCTGCTTTAAACCTGGAGTTTGGGTTCGCTGTGGTGATCTTTGTGCTTTGGGCACTGCAGTTGCTTTAAAAACTGCTCGTGTGGGGGTACTCTTTGGTGGACATGGTGCTTTGTCAACTAGAAGTGGGTTACTATCCGCTGGCCTTGTGGTTAGTATACAGGATGGCATGATATAATTGTTATAATTGATTCATATACTAAGTAGCTAGCACTCGCATGTATGATCTCTAAACTAAGAAGATGGAATTAAATATTGTGCATATGATGTCTAAACTAAGCAATGCAAGACACCATATGCATGATATGAGAAATATAAACATTGCAACTTAGCGCATACACCTCAGGTGGGATATAGGACTGGTCATCTGTCTCTGAATCCTCCTCTGAGGAGATAAATGGATAATACACATGAAGAGTAGTTCAATATACACAGATTGTCGACAAATGGAATACGTAATGAAAAAAAAGGTGGCATGAGATAATTCACATATATGATGCCTGGCTACATGGCGGTGCATAATTCACATATCTGCTATAGAAAGAAAATAGGAGGCATTCACACAAAGCATGTCTAATCTAAGCAGATGTCATGGCAATGCAAGACACCATATGCATGATATGAGCAATATAACCCTGCCAAGTTAGAGCATGCACCTCGGGGCAGGGGGGAATACGACTGGTCATCTGTCTCTGAATCCTCCTCTGAGGAGCTATCTGTAACCCGCAAGAAATCTGCAATGACAGGTAGCACTGACTGCTTAGAAGACCTTGTTTTCACTCCAGATTTTCCCATGACCAACTCAAATGGTTGATGCACAGGAAGAGTAGATGAATGTATAAACATTGTTGACAAATGGAATACATTATGAAAAACATGGCACGATACAATTCACATAAACGATGACTGGCTAAACAGGATGGCATTGCATGATTCACGTATATGATGCCTGTCTAAAGAAGATGGAACTGCATAATTCCCATATACTCCCTTCGTTCCTAAATATTTGTCTTTTTACAGATTTCAAATTGACTACCACATACGGATAAAATATAGACATATTTTAGAGTGTAGATTCACTCATTTTGCTCCGTATGTAGTCACTTGTTGCAATCTCTAAAAAGACAAATATTTAGGAACGCTGGGAGCATGATATAGAAACCAAACAGGTGGCATTCACACTAAGCAAATCTAAACTAAGCTGATGACATATAAGATGTATAATGTAAGCACTGTGAGGCGTTATATGCATGATATGACCAACATCAGCATGCCAGCTTAGAGCAAACACTTCAGGTGGTAAATAGGAGTGGTTGGCACCCTCTGAATCCCCATCTGAACAGTTATCTTCCTCTAGAATACAATCTGGAATGGCAGGAGCGGGGCCCACTTCACCCACCATGGAGTGGCGTCTGCATGACATTATATTCCCTCACAACGGTCTTCTCTTTTTATCTACATGTTCAGTACGATTATGTACAATAACTAACATGCATAATAATAAAAATAGTTAGATTTTGTAAGGCATAAGGGGTGCATGCAGAAATCAAGACTGATGGTAGTAAACGAGTGGATAGATCCAAAACTAATGATAGCGGGTAGATTATAGCTTTAGTTTAAAAGCATAGACAATGGATCATCTACTGCTTGTTGCCCACCCAACATGAACCACATTGAAGACCCCAGATGAACCAGATAGTAGACAGATACTATTCGTTGCTACCTCGATATGACACCTACGGGCATTTTAAATATCAAATTTGAACGATAAAGTAGCAAGTAATAACAAGTGATGTATAACGTAAGCAAACACGAAAGACTGCGACCTCTCTTCTGGAATTGTGTAGTCCTCAGGTTCATCTGCTTAGTCGATGATGGTAATGTAGTTGGCGTGGCTGCCGGCAATGGGGAAGATGATCTGAGGCAGCGAAAGAAAGTCTACAGGGGGAATCTCTACTACTGTGAACACTTCTATCGATGGTGCACCTCAGGTGGGGTGGATGACGGCACGGCAGGAGTAGGACATAACACAGAGTTTTTTTGAAACCTATCTGAAAATGAAGTAAATCTGTAAGGGCTCAATAGAATTGGAGGATTCTATAAATGCAGGGAAAGGAAAAACAGAGGAATAATAGGAATGCACGTGCAAAATAGAGCATTTGGAAACATAGGATTTCTGTCAACTTGGGTGTTTGGTTCACATGAATTGGAAAAACACAAGAATGGAGAAACATGGTCAAACTAAAGTCAAACCACATGAAAATGAAAAAAATAAAAATCTTATTATGCTAGAAATGCAATTAGTTCTGTTCTTCATGCATATTAATTTTAGAAGGACGTCCAAGTGGATATTAAAATTTCTATGTTTTTTCTTTGAAAGAGACACCAAAGGAAAAAAAATCCTGTAGTTTTGTTTGCTCCACTCCTTCTAACCTAATGCATGAATAGTAGTACCGTAGTAGTTCCGTAGCAAAGGATCCCTGAGGGATCGACATGAATGCAGAGTAACAAAGTGATGTGACGAGTGTAAAACCTCTTTGGCATAGCCTTGTGGACCTCAGCATCATTGGGTTGGACGTGGAGGATGGTGATGCTGGTGTAACTATCAGAGGCGGGAAGAAGATCTGAGGCCTCTGGAAACGGCACCGAGGGTACTACTCCGCTGTGATGGACGGTTCCGTCATTGGAGCAGCTTCGATGAAGTCTGCGGTGACGAGGCTGAAGCAGGACAAGACATACAATGTTAATCTGAAGTGGGATTCTAATATCATCTGCAATAGACGATGTAAAATACATCACCAAAAAGTGCTAGATGTTAAATGCATCAGCCGCGCCACGGCCACCTCCGCTCTGAACTTAACTGAAGAAACTAAACTTTACAGTCAAAACTGAATTTTATTGTCGAAACTGATTGAACTAATAGCAGAGCATTGCAATAGATGTTTAGGGCGTTGGAGCACTAGTAGCAGAGAAGCAGTGAACTAAATCAGTAGACGCTCGAGCAGGAAACACACTAACAAAGAGCAAGTCATGTAGTAGCACCGCGAGCGAGTGCTAAAGCAGCAACTCCTGTAGCTGCCGGAGGTCATGCAGCAGCAGCAGCGCGAGCGAGAGCAAGAGCAGAGTAGCAGCACGAATGAGAGCAAGAGTGGAGCAGCAGCATGACCGATAGCAATAGTAGAGCAGAGCAGCAGCACGAACGAAAGCAGCAACTTGACCAACAGCAAGAATAGAGCCGCAGCGCAAGCGAGGGCCAGAGCAGTAGCAGCAGCAGCGTGAGCGAGAGCCAGAGCAGCTGCAGCTAGTGCTCGTGTGGAAGTCGCTGCCGAGAATGCAACGACATGGGGAAGAGATGCCATGGATGAAGTGCCCGGCGACGGCACCGTCGATGGAGACCCGCAATGGCTGCTCGGTATCAAGCACCGCGGCCCCATAAGATCGAATAAAAGAAAAAATTCAGCCGTGAGTGTAGAACCTCCTTGATGGTGCCGAGTTGGCCTCGATTTCATAGGAGGAATTGGTGAGGGTACTGCGGTTCCGATGGGGCAGGTCAAGACGGTGTTGTGGGGATGGAGGTGGCGCGATAGAAAAGGCAAACATTGGGGCAGATCCTTGGAGATGGAGGACGGGGCGGCTGATCCAGCGAGACGACGAGATCGATGACGGATCCTCATCCAGTCGGTGGATGAGGGAAGGCGAGCTGTTGTGGTGGACGACGTTATCGGGGAAGAGTCTCCCGCTGGCCGGCGGTCGGGAGGCCGACGAAGGAGCGTGGGGTTTCGCGGGTTTTGGCATCCTCAGTGTACGAATGGGGGGAACAAAGGGGAAGGTTGGGGGAGCCATGGCTTAGGGCGCGCTTGTCCGTAATGTAGGGTAAGATACCAGCATACCCCCACCGGTTTTGACACTGAGACGTCGAGCCGGCATTTCCGGCTCAGGGGTAGAAGGGGGATTTCGCATGTCTGGGCTGCGGGACCGATTTCGGATGAGGAGGGAGTTTTCACGCGCATCAAAATTTCGGGATAACAAGGCACGGTGCGGGTTGAAGAGGCAAGAGTTTCAAAGCAGGTGAGACAAAAGATACCCGAGCTTTAAAATTTCAGGATAACAAGGTGCGGATTCCTTGTTCGGCAGAGCAAACTTAATTCATACAAGACACAAGAGAGTCATGTCCCCTTTTTACTATATTGCTATAAATGCCATTGAAAAAACTACAAGAAAAATGTAAAAAGTCGGGAGAACAAGATTACCCTGTACAATACCAAATCGATTTGCACTTCCCTCAACAAGAACAAAAAACAAATCAATTCCCACAAAAAGAAAGAGTAATGTCCCTTTTTATAAAATTACAATGCCAGGATCTCGAATTTCAATTTTTGAATCCACGTTATGTTGAATTCGAATATATCGTTAGGTGGCCTTGCGGTTTATAATTGATGTGGTCATACATTTTGATCTTCCATCATATATGAACATTTTACTTCACCCTATGAACATATATATTGTCATCTACCATATGGACTAAATTTGAATCATTTTTCTCATTTGAATACGATTGTTGTCGAGTTATACAATCATTTAAATATTATATTGATAACAAAAAACATGCATATAGCAGTAATCATATTTCACTATGAACTACATGTACCATACGATCTCCAATTCAAATATTTGTATCCATTTTATGTTGAATTCAAATCATAGTACATTGGTCTAGGTAGCGAGATGCTCGGGATAATCTAAACCCTGTTTTCATATATATAATTTTTGCTAAATTGGGACAAGTTTTGGTATAAGCTTCTTGCAAAACCGGAGATTCTCTCAACAAGCCTCGTGGTTCCGAGAGGGCACGTGTCACCTTTGTGTGCGAAATGATATACACTGCCTCCCCCCTGATTTTGTTTACAGAGGCAACATAGAACTATATGAGTGCCCTGTTAAATTTTGGAATTATTCCAGGTTCGTTTGTCATTTTTATACATTAATTGAGTTTCTGGACATTTAATGTGCATAATCCAAATTTGAATTGCAAGCACATGCTCTGATGCACCTAACTTGGTTGAAAAATCACATGCGTGTCCTTGGTTGAATTTCTAGGTGCCATGCAAGAAATAAGAATGAAATTCAAACATCTGGGCGTCGTGACTCGGCCGAGAACATTGTGAAACTTGAATATTTCAACACATGGTCATGTTCAAAATATAGGTCAAATCCCTCAAAAACCCTTTCTGAATATTTCAAGCTTTTGAAATATTTACAAAGGAAATATTCTCCAAAAATTCCAAGAAAATTCTAGCATGTCACATATGACATTTTTGATGATCTTGACAAGTATCATGCCATGGAGAATAGTATAACCCCATGAAATCCCCTCAAAACCATTTCTGTCCATTTTAAAGTTTGAGAAACTTTACATTGCCAAACATGTCCAAATGTTATCAAACCTTGTGAACATGCTCAAATGGTCTAATAATTCATCTAGACCAAATGGCACAGGTTGGAGAACAAGTTAACTTGATCAAAGTGCCCCAAAACCCCTTCTGTTGAGAACCAAATTTGGACAACTCTACATTGGAAACTTTCTCCTTTTGATCTCAACTATTGTGGACATGTTCATAACCTCAAATGATGACACTACACCAAGTGGTGCATCAACGAGAACAGATTTGCATGACTAAATCTTGGAAAGTCCATTTCTGTTGATTTCTAGGGTTCACAAAAGTTGCATTGGAAACTTTGCCCAAATGATCTCAATCTTGGTGGAACCTCTTATTTTCTCATGCCATTCTACCCTGTCAAGCCTCATGACAAGGGAAGACAATTTGCTTGCCCAAACCTACATCAAACACCTTCTGCCACTTTACCAAAATCCCATTTTTGGCCTCTTCCACTAATCTCCATGGACTCCACATTTTACCATCACCCCTCCTAGTCCCACTCAACCTCTAGTGTGCTTCCCTGCCCGAGAGGCAATGATGAAGGGGGGCAGAGACCCATTTTTCCTCTCTGGACAGCCACTTTCCCCTCCCTTTCTCATCTCTCCCTCACTCCTGGCAAGTTCCAGAGCATCCCAAGCTTCTTTCACCCTTGTTTATTCCCACTGCAGCTACAAGACACAGGTGGGCGCGCGAGTGCGCGCGGAAAAGCCGCGGATGCCGGCCAAAGACGCGCTCTGGAGCACGTCATCGCGCTCCCGACCGTTGACGCCGCGTCCCCCGACAACCTCGGGCCTCCCCAGCACGCCAACCAACGCCCCTCGATGTCCGCGTCACGACACGGTGTTGTCCCCTTCCTCTCTCCTCCTCCCCGCGCCTCCGCGCTAGCAAACACCGGCCGCCCGAGCGCGCCAATGGCGCGGCTCACACGCGCTCGCCTCTGACCTCTCCCCACTCCCTCTCTCTATCTCTCCCGACGTAGTCGACGTCCAGGAACACTCCAGACATGCCCACACGATCCCCCGTGGCTTGCAGCGATGGCAACAGCCTCGCGGGCGCACGGCCCCGCGGTGCACCTCGCCCCCCTATATTTAAGGTCACCCCCGAGCCTCTTCTCCACTCCTTTGGCTCTTTCTCCCTCCCGTGCATCCCTTGGACCAACCCACACCTCCTCTCGTGTCCTCCAGCACTCCCCCCATGGCCGGAATGCTGCCGCTGGCCTCCGCTCCGATTCGGACAAGGATGAGGTCCTCCCCACCTCCTCTCCCCTCCAGAAGAACCACCTCTTCCCTTGGACCAACCCACACCTCCTCTCGTGTCCTCCAGCTTGGCCGGGGGTGGCCTGTGCCGCCAGGGGCAAGCGACGGTCAGCGCTCACCCGCGACCTTGATCCCCTCTGTCGCGGGCGTGGGAGGAAGGAGACGACCCTGCGGGTGGGCCCCGTGGGTCAGCGACTCAGCCGGCGGGCCCCGGCGTTTAAGTGGAGGCGGGATCCGGGTAAACCGTCTCCACCGCAGAGAAGCATACTCCACTAGTCCACCATCGGCGTGGCCCTCCTTAGCCGCGTGGCCAAGCAGCTGGGCCGGCCCAATGTGTTGTGGCGCTATGCTGCGCTCGGTGCGCAATATAGGTATAACCCCTTTCTTTGTCTTTTTCTTTTTTCAGAAACTTGTAAAATCCATAAACAATCCAAATTAACTCCAAATTTGATGATTCAAATTTGTAGTAGTTCATAAATTCATGATCTATCACATGGTGCTATTTGCACATTTTTCTAGAGACCTTTTCTTCACAAATATTTATCGAATCCTATTTTTCCTATTTTTGTGATGAACTTTAGAAAATCACAGAGAGCTCAAAATTGATCCAAATGCCATGACTCAAATTCCTAGATGCATCTAAGTTCATAACTTAGTTTATGAACATTTTTCTTAATACTTTCTGTGCTCCACAAAGTAGTGAGCCATTTCTTCATGTTTGTCAACTTTGCAAATCCATAGAATATTCATTTGAACTCCAAATCCAGTGAAACCAACTCCCAGATGCTTTTAAAATCATGATTTGCTAAATGGGTGCCTTTGCTCATTTAAAAAAATATATTTCTGTACACCTCTTGCAAATCCATAAACCCCTTGATTCCATCATATTGAAATGTTCAAAGATGTCCATTGATCAAATCCTAATGAAACCACTTTGGTCATCCCTCATATGACCAGAGGTATCCTAGAAAAGTCCAACTCACATTTTTAGAGCACTTTTATTTCCCGCCTTGTTGTGTTGCTTATTATGGTTGCTTTCGTCGATAGTTGACGAAGTAGAGGAAATGCTCGGAGTTGGACCAGAGATATTTGAAGACCTCGAAGACTCTGTTAAAACAGGCAAGCAACCCTTTGACCATGTCTATGAAACCCTTTTTATGCATGTCATATAGCACCATGTTGTTGTTGCAACGGAATCATGATGAGGTAGTAACAACTTTGATGGGTTGCCACCGTACTTCCTCGTTGATACTTGCATTGTGCATGACCCTACCTTCTTATGAGGGTTATGCCGGTGGGAGTAGATAGGATGCTAAAGTAGTGCTACGCAAAAAGGGACGGGAATATGCATGGTGATGGAGACAAAGTATTTTCAGAAGACTTTTCGAAAACCCCACCATGTGCCACTTATGCCCGGGGGAGATGATGAGTTGGGTAGCCACTTGATGACGAAGTGGTGTACCGAGGCAAGTGTGTGTTGTTTTCAAAACGGATTGGTTTAAGTTGTGACCGTTATTCCAACCTTACATGCGCAACCACTCTACCCTTATATGGGAAAGGGCATTATTGATTACCTAGGTCGATACTAGCTTGGAGCTCGCATTACTAGTGACGGGGGAGAGTTGGTGCTCTCTCTCGGGACGGGGTCGTGCCAGGTAGGGCGGCCATGACTATTTTTACAGGGCACCGGACACACCGTTGGTACCCCGTGCTTGTGGTATGTGATGAATATGGGAGCGAGGCTCCACAACTTTATGATGTGAAATGTTAGGCACGGGGGTTACTATCAATCGAGTGGACTCCATGTTAGTGTCGTCTAGGGAAAGGTAGTGATCGGGTGCTTACCCCGGGTACTTGAGGTACCGCGGGTCGTGGATGACACGGAAGTTCCCCGGATCTTGTGGGTAAAGTGTGCAACCTCTGCAGAGTGTAAAACTATTCGAATAGCCATGTCCACGGTCAAGGACAGTTGGGTAACCGCTCTTGGGCTACGTCCACATGTTTACAAACCGTGTGTGTGAGTTGATAAAACTACTTGGGTCAAGTCAAAGGACTTGACATGATTGAGTTGGGTCGGTGCCCACTCTATTTATGTTGATATCTGTAACTTGTCCTCATGGTTACTTGAATTCTCATGATGCATGTCTTACAAGTTGTTGAACATGTCATTGCACTCGAAACTAGCTTTCTGCAAAAATTTACCTATATCATACATTATTGTATCTTGAACCAAAACATGGGTTGCTTGCGAGTACATTCAAAGTACTCATTGGCTTGCCACTGGTTAATTTATTGGCCAGGCATGAAAGGACAGGATATGATGAAGAATACTTCAGTGACGATCATGCGAGCTAGGACGCTTCCCAGTCAGAATGCCTGTAGGGTTAAGGCAGATGGCATGGGTCCAAGTTGTCGACGAAGATTTCCGCTGCGATGTTATACTCAAGACTCGACCATAATGGTCCTACTTGTGTAATACGGTATGTATGGATGTAAGACTCTTGTTATTCAGCTTCTGTGTGTTCAGTGAGCATTGATCTCTGGGATCACTGTACACGTGCATTCGGTGATCACAACTTATGAGTCGGGGTCCCCACAGAGCTGGTATCAGAGCCATCCTGACTGTAGGAAGCCTTAGTTAGCATGGTCGTTAGTTAGGGTAAAACTATTTCCAAAACTACTACTCGTTTTCAAAACTATATGTACTTCTCTTCCCTTCTCAGTTTTTCGAAAACTAAGGTATACTTTCCTTATTGATCTCTTCCCCTTCAAACCTTTGGTCGCTAGAACCCTTATGCCCCTGACCACTGGATTCCTTGTAATCCTCGTGGATAATCTAGAAGGAAGATGCCTTGCCAGACATTCACCCACATCTCCTGAACACAAGATTGGCGACATCACAACAAGACGATACCAACAGAAGATATATCCTCAAGGAATGAGGACCTGAAGACCCAGGATATGGTGACACCCTTGACACTACCCCAAGATGATGCAACCTTAGCCTACGATGACCAGGGTATAGGATATGCAAGATCATGATATACATCGCTAATAGAGCAATCCTGTCCTTACCGTTGTTCTATCGGCAACCACCGGTGGTGAGAACCTCGCCAATTGGTCCGCCTCACCATAGTGAGCAGGAAAACGGTTCTCCTCATCCCCCGCTCTTGGTGTCGATGTTGACATCAACGTAACCGACATGATGGACCTCTATTACGCCTTGATAATGTCATTGCATAAAGGATTACCTACCTGGTACCATCGACGGCTTAGAAGACAGAAAGGGATCGTCGTGATTAAGAAGACAAGAGAAGATCAAGTCAATGCCAGCCATGAGGAGACACCTTCACCCCATCACTTCAACAGGCAAGAAGTTGTTGAAGAATCTTCAGGCTCAACCTGGAGTGTTTCATCGAACAACTAAAAGAGATGTAGCAACACCTAAGGAAAACTCAGAAGACTGCATGAGGCACAAGGCACGACTACTGAGTCCGAGAACCCCTAGGGTAGGATGAGTCGTGTACCCCCTATGCGCAGTCGAGTCCATATGATAGTTCGAATAGAACCATGATTGTGTGTTGCTTGTTTTTATTTGTTTGTGTTTTGATATAGGTCGCACTTTTGCCCTAGGCGGCAAGTACGCGTGTATATCACCTTCCTTATCTTAATGCTTGTATTTGGCCCCTTTTGCACCTGATTGTTTGCACTTGCACTATAGAACCCCCTTTAGGCATTCCCCTCCTCTATGCTACCTCTCCCTCTCATCTCTCTCCCCAACTGAAGGCTAGCAAGACAAGATACACCAAGGATTCTACTTTGGCAACCAACCAGCACTGAAGACTTTTGCTACAACCTCCTCGACCAAGGGCAGCCCAGTAGACTTATGTTTACCTCTCAAGATTAGAGACCCATTCCTAGACCCTTCAAGACTTCATAAGATACCCCAGCTCGAGTCCTTAACCATGTGCTTAACCCACAGAATTGCAAGAGAACCTGTTAAGCCTCCGTAACCTTGCTTATCACTGGGTTCATTAGGGAACTAGTGGACATAGTGAACGAGCACATTATCTTCCTAAGATAGCACCAGAACTGACGATGCCATAGGGAGGACAAATCTGAGGATATAGGAATAGAGGACAAATGACTTGATGAGTTTATATCAATGACTTGAGGAATTATATGAGACTATTTGGTGGATTATGAGGCTTTGATGTTGGTAGATGAACTTGGTGGGATCATGAGTATAGATTAGCATAGCTTTCATTACCCATGAGTAAATTGGATTTAGAAGGATAATTGTGTTCGCAAGCTGGAATTCTTGGAAGTATTTGGATTTAACTTAGCCATGGGATATTGATAGGAGAGTGTTGATATTACGTAAATGACTTGGGGGAACATGTAGGAATTCCCGTTGGACAAGAGATTTGGATTTTTGTAGGTGATTCTAGTTGAATATGGATGCTGATTATGTCTACATGCTTCGGAGTAAATTGGATTTAGACTGATGATCTCAAACATGATACCCTGTTTCTCGGTGGACGATAAACTAGGAGATTGGACTAATTGTCGGAGTTTATTTAGGGATCTATATAAGCTTGACCTTGAAGTTTACTTGACCATGATAATGGAAATTGGTGAACTGACTATAGTAAGGTAGCTTTCCCTGTATTTGTGGATTATAAGACATAAGAAGATCGTACGGAACACCATGGACATTGGATTTGTAGAATTAATGGATTAGGTAGTTGGTGATGGAAGTTAATGGACTATTGGGGTTGATTCATAGGAAGGAAACAGGATCTTGGAGTGGCATACGACGTGTTTCCTTAGATAGAGGTGCTTTATCTTAGACCTTGGAAGAACAGGCTGAGCACTTGGATTGTCACGTTCAAGCTTAGCAGCTTATATGTTCTACCCATGGATTTTTAGGGGTAGACATACATATGAGTTTGGGGATTGTAGACATATATGATTTTGTTAGACCTCCTCTCGGGAGCCATGAGGATATGAATCACATGAGTGATGATTGGAGTTGACCTATACGAGATGATTCTTTTGGTAATATGAGGTGAAGACTAGGTAGAAGTATTGGCATCTCAGAAATTATGCTCAAGGATGGGATGATAAACATTCACTCGCACACTAGAATCCTTGAAACCCTTAAGCCCTACCAAGCCACAACATGGTCGGATCCTGACCTTGGGCTTTGGTTTCAGATCATAAGACCTTGGCCGATACTCAACCATGACCACCACCAATGCCTCAGCCAACTTTACGTACCCCATAGACTTCATTGAGTGCTCGGACAAGTTAGTTGTCATCTTTCTTTGATGACATACTTGTCTACCCAAAGACGGAAGAAGAATCATTGTGCTGGTCAAGGAACATCTGAAGATCGTCATGTCTAGGAGGAAGAACTATGTCAACCGCCATCCCCAAGAAGTGAACTTCCTCGTTGAAGACCGTGCGTATCTACAAACCACTCCTCTCTAAGGAGCCAAGCATTTCCATGACAAGGAGACCCACATCAAGATTCATCGGCCCCCTTCGAGATCACTCCAAGATTTAACAACCCTCCCTCAGATCACTACAAGGCGAAGAGCAGATGGCTACCATCTAGAGTTACCACCTCACTTACCCACTGTGTAATGTTTTTTTTCCCACACGACACCACTCCGGAAACATTTCCAACTTCCTAACTTGCCCGATCTCTATGAGGGCATTGACCACCGAGCCATCGACCCCTAGTCCAACCTGACCTAACGCGAGAGACCCCTCAGCAACCTGGATCAACCGAGAGAATCATACATGAAGCTACAACACCAGGTACTTCAAGATTCAATGGAGCACCACACGGAAGAAGGAGTTCTATGAGGACGTGAAGACTGCCTCGCATCTAAATTCTGTATCCCTTTCTGCGCCTAGTCTGGGAATCTCGGGGACGAGATTCTTGTAAGGGGGGTAGGTCTGTCACACCCTGATTTTCATGGCACAACACTTAAGTCAATAAATCATGCTAGAATGTGGTTTGACAAAAACTTTTGAGTGTTTTGTCTTTGCTTTGATTGAATGTTTGACTGCTGTTTGCAAGTGCTCTAAAAATCAAATAAATTCCCCAACCCTTATACTCCTTCCCCTTGATCCAAAAACCTTGACCAATGATCATGCCATGTGTATATGACATAAAAATAATTTCTTACAAAAATAATTTGGCCAAATGGTATTTTCAAAAAGTAGTTTTCCAAAAACCCCTGAATTGAGATTTGCACTGCAAGTACTTAATTAAGGGTAGTAAAAATCTTTCCAAAAATATATTTGACTCCTATTAGATATAGGATACCCAGAAACCACAAAAATATAAATTTAAAAGTTATTTTCCTATTTTATTTAAAGGCTTTTTCTTAAGGCCAGAAATTGTCTTTAATAGGGAAAAATTATTTTATTGTTTTAAAATATTTGACAAAAATTAGGGAAACTCAGTGGACATATAGTGTCCATATATAAGAGTTTCAACACATGGTCATGTTCAAAATATTGGTCAAATCCTTGAAAAACCCTTTCTGAATATTTCAAGCTTTTGAAATATTTACAAAGGAAGTATTCTCCAAAAATTCCAAGAAAATTCTAGCATGTCACATATGACATTTTTGATGATCTTGACAAGTATGATGCCATGGAGAATAGTATAACCCCATGAAATCCCCTCAAAACCATTTCTGTCCATTTTAAAGTTTGAGCAACTTTACATTGCCAAACATGTCCAAATGTTATCAAACCTTGTGAACATGCTCAAATGGTCTAATAATTCATCTAGACCGAATGGCACAGGTTGGAGAACAAGTTAACTTGATCAATGTGCCCCAAAATCCCTTTTGTCTAGAACCAAATTTTGACAACTCTACATTGGAAACTTTCTCCTTTTGATCTCAACTATTGTGGACATGTTCATAAACTCAAATGATGACACTACACCAAGTGGTGCATCAAGGAGAACATACTTGCATGACTAAATCTTGGAAAGTCCATTTCTGTTGATCTCTAGGGTTCACAAAAGTTGCATTGGCAACTTTGCCCAAATGATCTCAATCTTGGTGGAACCTCTTATTTTCTCATGCCATTCTACCCTGTCAAGCCTCATGACAAGGGAAGACCATTTGCTTGCCCAAACCTACATCAAACACCTTTTGCCACTTTACCAAAATCCCATTTTTGGCCTCTTCCACTAATCTCCATGGACTCCACATTTTACCATCACCCCTCCTAGTCCCACTCAACCTCTGGTGTGCTTCCCTGCCCAAGAGGCAATGATGAAGGGGGCAGAGACCCATTTTTCCTCTCTGGACAGCCACTTTCCCCTCCCTTTCTCATCTCTCCCTCACTCCTGGCAAGTTCCAGAGCATCCCAAGCTTCTTTCACCCTTGTTTATTCCCCCTGCAGCTACCAGACATAGGTGGGCGCGCGAGTGCACGCGGAAAAGCCACGGATGCCGGCCAAAGACGCGCTCTGGAGCACGTCATCGCGCTCCCGACCATTGACGCCACGTCCCCCGACCACCTCGGGCCTCCCCAGCACGCCAACCAACGCCCCTCGATGTCCGCGTCATGACACGGCGCTGTCCCCTTCCTCTCTCCTCCTCCCCGCGCCTCCGCGCTAGCAAACACCGGCCGCCCGAGCGCGCCAATGGCGCGGCTCACACGCGCGCGCCTCTTACCTCTCCCCACTCCCTCTCTCTATCTCTCCCGACGTAGTCGACGTCCAAGAACACCCCAGACACGCCCACACGATCCCCCGTGGCTTGTAGCGATGGCAACAGCCTCGCGGGCGCACAGCCCCGCGGTGCACCTCGCCCCCTTATATTTAAGGTCACCCCCGAGCCTCTTCTGCACTCCTTTGGCTCTTTCTCCCTCCCGTGCATCCCTTGGACCAACCCACACCTCCTCTCGTGCCCTCCAGCACTCCCCCCATGGCCAGAATGCCGCCGCTGGCCTCCGCTCCGATTCGGACAAGGACGAGGTCCTCCCCACCTTCTCTCCCCTCCAGAAGAACCGCCTCTCCCCGGCGACCCCTCCTGTGGCCGGAGCTTGGCCGGGGGTGGCCTCTGCCGCCGGGGGCAAGCGACGGTCGGCGCTCACCCGCGACCTCGATCCCCTCTGTCGCGGGCGCGGGAGGAAGGAGACGACCCTATGGGTGGGCCCCGCGGGTCAGCGACTCAGCCGGCGGGCCCAGGCGTTTAAGTGGAGGCGGGATCTGGGTTAACCATCTCCACCGCAGAGAAGCATACTCCGCTAGTCCGCCATCGGCATGGCCCTCCTTAGCCGCGTGGCCAGGCAGCTGGGCCGGCCCAATGCGCTGTGGCGCTATGCTGCGCTCGGTGCGCAGTATAGGTATAACCCCTTCCTTTGTCTTTTTATTTTTCCAGAAACTTGTAAAATCCATAAACAATCCAAATTAACTCCAAATTTGATGATTCAAATTTGTAGTAGTTCATAAATTCATGATCTATCAAATGGTGCTACTTGCACATTTTTCTAGAGACCTTTTCTTCACAAATATTTATCAAATCTTATTTTTCCTATTTCTGTGATGAACTTTAGAAAATCACAGAGAGCTCAAAATTGATCCAAATGCCATGACTCAAATTCCTAGATGCATCTAAGTTCATAACTTAGTTTATGAACATTTTTCTTAATACTTTCTGTACTCCACAAATGAGTGAGCCAATTCTTCATGTTTGTCAACTTTGCAAATCCATAGAATATTCATTTGAACTCCAAATCCAGTGAAACCAACTCCCAGATGCTTCTAAAATCATGATTTGCTAAATGGGTGCCTTTGCTCATTTAAAAAAAATTGTACACTTCTTGCAAATCCATAAACCCCTTGATTCCATCATATTGAAATGTTCAAAGATGTCCATTGATCAAATCCTAATGAAACCACTTTGGTCATCCCTCATATGACCAGAGGTATCCTAGAAAAGTCCAACTCACATTTTTAGAGCACTTTTATTTCCTGCCTTGTTGTGTTGCTTATTATGGTTGCTTTCGACGATAGTTGACGAAGTAGACGAAATGCTCGGAGTTGGACCAGAGATATTTGAAGACCTCGAAGACTCTGTTAAAACAGGCAAGTAGCCCTTTGACCATGTCTATGAAACCCTTTTTATGCATGTCATATAGCACCATGTTGTTGTTGCAACGGAATCATGATGAGGTAGTAACCACTTTGATGGGTTGCCACCGTACTTCCTCGTTGATACTTGCATTGTGCGTGACCCTACCTTCTTATGAGGGTTATGCCGGTGGGAGTAGATAGGATGCTAAAGTAGTGCTATGCAAAAAGGGATGGGAATATGCATGGTGATGGAGACAAAGTATTTTCAGAAGACTTTTCGAAAACCCCACCGGGTGCCACTTATGCCCGAGAGAGATGATGAGTTGGGTAGCCACTTGATGACGAAGTGGTGTACTGAGGCATGTGTGTGTTGTTTTCAAAACAGATTGGTTTAAGTTGCGACCGTTATTCCAACCTTACATGCGCAACCACTCTACCCTTATATGGGAAAGGGCATTATTGATTACCTAGGTCTATACTAGCTTGGAGCCCGCATTACTAGTGTCGGGGGAGAGTTGGTGCTCTCTCTCGGGACGGGGTCATGCCAGGTAGGGCGGCCATGGCTGTTTTTTACAGGGCACCGGACACACCGTTGGTACCCCGTGCTTGTGGTATGTGATGAATATGGGAGCGAGGCTACACAACTTTATGATGTGAAATGTTAGGCACGAGGGTTACTACCAATCGAGTGGACTCCATGTTAGTGTCGTCTAGGGAAAGGTAGTGATCGGGTGCTTATCCCGGGTACTTGAGGTACCGCGGGTCGTGGATGACACGGAAGTTCCCCGGATCTTGTGGGTAAAGTGTGCAACCTCTTCAGAGTGTAAAACTATTCGAATAGCCGTGTCCACGGTCAAGGACAGTTGGGTAACCGCTCTTGGGCTACGTCCACATGTTTACAAACCGTGTGTGTGTGAGTTGGTAAAACTACTTGGGTCAAGTCAAAGGACTTGACATGATTGAGTTGGGTTGGTGCCCACTCTATTTATGTTGATATCTGTAACTTGTCCTCATGGTTACTTGAATTCTCCTGATGCATGTCTTACAAGTTGCTGAACATGTCATTGCACTCAAAACTAGCTTTGTGCAAAAATTTACCTATATCATGCATTATTGTATCTTGAACCAGAACATGGGTTGCTTGCGAGTACATTCAAAGTACGTTGGCTTGCCACTGGTTATTTTATTGGCCAGGCATGAAAGAACAAGATATGATGAAGAATACTTCAGTGACGTTCATGCGAGCTAGGACGCTTCCCAGTCAGAATGCCTGTAGGGTTAAGGCAGATGGCATGGGTCCAAGTTGTCGATGAAGATTTCCGCTGCGATGTTATACTCAAGACTCGACCATAATGGTCCTACTTGTGTGATACGGTATGTATGGATGTAAGACTCTTGTTATTCAGCTTCTGTGTGTTCAGTGAGCATTGATCTCTGGGATCACTGTACACGTGCATTCGGTGATCACGACTTATGAGTCGGGGTCCCCACACATAGGCTCTCCATCATAGAAGGATGATCTAGTCTCCGGGATCCTTAAATCTGTAGCCAAACTCATCCTCTTGAATCTATATTCATACCCACGGTTCTGGTTTTGCAGATCACAGATCTGGGCATGGAGGTGCTCGATTTTCTCTTGAAGCTTGAAGATGGTCTCCCCAATGACTTTGGCATCCTGCTTGTGGTTGTTGGTGAACTTCGTGATCATCATCTGGTTGGCGTTGAGTCCACGATCCACCATCCCTTGGCACTTGAAAACTTGCTGCTCCACGGTTTCGAGCGTTGTCTCCACGCTTCCGGTACGCCATGGTCCTTCCACATCGCGGATGTGCAGCACCCCCTCACGCATCTCAATGGTTTGAGGGTGTTGCAGCACCTCCGCGAGATAGGGGTTGATAACCCTCTCGAAAAAATTGTCCTTGGGAGCGCTTGGAGACGACATGATGCTCTAGATCTGAAACAGAAACAGCTCGAAATAAAAACAGAGGATATTTGCGTGATACAGTGATCAAAACCTTCGGGAGTATATATAATTAATTGTTACTGACGAAAATACGTAACGTGCAAGAAAACAGAGTCCGGGAGGCACACGAGGTGTCGACGAGACAGGGGGGCGCGCCCAGTAAGGGTGGGCGCGCCCTCCACACTCGTGGGGGCCTCGTGTCCCTTTCGGACTACTTCTTTCTTCCTAAAATTCTTAAATATTCCAAAACTGATAAAAATTGCCATTGGAGTCGTTTTGGAGTCGGTTTACTTATCGTACCACATACCTATTCCTTTTCGGAGTCTAGAACATTCTGGAAAGTGTCCCTTATATATTCCTCTGGGGTTACAGTTTCAATAATATTAGTTTCAACATTAATAGGATTACCTGAAATATAATGTTTAATTCTTTGACCATTTACCACCCTCGGACTTGTGCCTTCGAAGTTGTTGATTTTTATGGCACCAGAACGATAGACCTCCTCGATAACGTAGGGACCTTCCCATTTAGAGAGAAGTTTTCCTGCAAAAAATCTTAAACGAGAGTTGAATAATAACACATAATCTCCAACGTTAAACTCACGCTTTTGTATCCTTTTGTCATGCCAGCGTTTGACTTTTTCTTTGAATAACTTGGCATTCTCATAAGCTTGGGTTCTCCATTCATCACGTGAGCTAATATCAAACAACCTCTTCTCACCGGCAAGTTTGAAGTCATAGTTGAGCTCTTTAATAGCCCAATATGCCTTATGTTCAAGTTCAAGATGTAAATGACACGCTTTTCCATAAACCATCTTATATGGAGACATACCCATAGGATTTTTGTATGCAGTTCTATAGGGCCATAATGCATCATCAAGTTTTTTGGACCAATTCTTTCTAGATCTATTCACAGTCTTTTGCAAAATTAATTTGAGCTCTCTATTTCTCAACTCTACTTGACCACTAGACTGCAGATGATAAGGAGATGTGATTCTATGATTGACATCATACTTAGCAAACATCTTACGGAAAGCACCATGAATAAAATGTGAACCACCATCAGTCATAAGATATCTAGGGACTCCAAACCTCGGAAAAATAACTTCTTTAAGCATTTTAATAGAAGTGTTATGATCAGCACTACTAGTTGCAATAGCTTCTACCCACTTAGTAACGTAATCAAGAGAAACTAAAATATGTGTATAACCATTAGAGGCAGGAAAAAGGTCCCATATAATCAAAGCCCCAAACATCAAACGGTTCAATAACAAGAGAATAATTCATAGGCATTTCTTGGCGTCTACTAATGTTACCTATTCTTTGACATTCATCACAAGATAAGACAAACTTACGAGCATCTTTGAAGAGAGTAGGCCAATAAAAACCAGATTGTAGTACCTTGTATGTAGTTCTATCTCCAGCGTGGTGTCCTCCATAGGATTCAGAGTGACACTTGCGTAGGATCTGTTCCTATTCATGCTCAGGGACACAACGTCTAATAACACCATCTACTCCTTTATAAAGGTGTGGATCGTCAAAAAAGTGATGTCTTAAATCATAAAAGAACATTTTCTTTTGCTGGTATGTGAAACTAGGCGGTATAAATTTAACAACAATGTAATTAGCATAATCAGCATACCAAGGAGTAGTATGAGAAGCATTAATGACTGCTAATTGTTCATTAGGAAAGCTATCATCAATAGGCAGTGGGTAATCAAGAACATTCTCTAACCTAAACAAGTTGTCTGCAACGGGGTTCTTAGCTCCCTTTCTATCAATAATTGGTAAATCAAATTCTTGGAGCAGGAGAACCCATCTAATGAGTCTAGGCATAGTATCTTTCTTTTCCATAAGATATTTAATAGCAGCATGATCAATGTGAATAGTAACTTTGGAATCAACAATATAAGGTCTAAACTTATCACATGCAAACACAACTACTAAGAACTCTTTTGCAGTAGTAGCATAATTTCTCTGGGCAGTATCAAGAGTCTTACTAGCATACTGGATAACATTCAATTTCTTATCAACTCTTTTCCCTAGAACATCACCTATAGCTTAATGACTAGCGTCACACATAATTTCAAAGGGTATATTCCAATCAGGTGGCTGAACAATAGGTGCAGTGATTAAAGCTTTCTTAAGTATTTCAAATGCTTCTACACAATCATCATCAAAGACAAAAGGAATATTTTTTTGCAATAAATTAGTCAGAGGCCTAGAGATTTTAGAAAAGTCCTTAATGAACCTCATATAAAAACCGGCGTGACCAAGGAAACTTATTATACCTTTTATGTCCTTGGGACATGGCATCTTTTCAATAGTATCAACTTTGGCTTTATCAACTTCACTACCTCTCTCAGAGATCTTGTGCCCCAAGACAATGCCTTCATTAACCATAAAGTGACACTTTTCCCAATTGAGGACGAGACTAGTGTCTTCGCATCTCTGCAAAACTCGATCAAGGTTGCTTAGACAATAATCAAAAGAGGATCCATAAACGGAGAAATCATCCATGAATACCTCACAAATCTTTTCACAAAAATAAGAGAATATAGCCATCATGCATCTTTGAAAGGTAGCAGGTGCATTACATAAACCAAAAGGCATACGTCTATAAGCAAAAGTACCAAAAGGGCAAGTAAAAGTAGTTTTAGATTGATCCTTCGCTGACACAGGTATTTGAGAGAAACCAGAATAACCATCTAGAAAGCAGAAATGTGTGTGTTAGGATAGTCTTTCTAGCATTTGATCAATAAAAGGTAGCTTTATTTAACTTACGGAAATGAATTACCATCCTATAACCTGTAATAATTATTTGTAGGATCAATTCATCTTTATCATTAGGAATAACGGTAATACCTCCCTTTTTAGGAACACAATGGACACGGCTTACTCATTCACTATCAGCAACGGGATAAATTAAACCTGCCTCAAGGAGCTTTAGTATCTCCTTTCTTACCACTTCTTTCATCTTGGGATTTAGTCATCGTTGAGGATCTCTAACTGGTTTGGCATCTTTATCCACTGTAATTTTGTGTTGGCATAATGTGGGACTAATGCCCTTAAGATCATCCAGAGTATATCCAATAGCTGCTCAGTGCTTCTTCATAGTTTTCAATAATCTTTCTTCTTATTGCTTTGAAAGGTTAGCACTAATAATAACATGATATATTTTCTTTTCATCAAGATAAGCATAGTTAAGATTATCAGGTAATGGTTTGAGTTCAAACATGGGATCACCCTTGGGTGGAGGGGGATCCCCAATAATTTCAACGGGAAGGTTATGTTTCAGCATAGGTTCCTGTTTAAGGAACACTTCTTCTATTTCCCTTCTTTCCGTCATAAACATATCATTTTCATGGTCTAGCAAATATTGTTCTAACGGATCAATAGGAGGCACAGCAATGGAAGCAAAACCACTAATCTCATCCTTACTAGGTGGTTCCCTACCACAAGGTTGTCTACGAAACTTAGCAAAATTAAACTCATGAGACATACCATCTATGCCAACGGTAACAGTATCTTTTTCACAATCAATCTTAGCACTAGCTGTATTCAATAAGGGTCTACCAAAAATAATGGGACAAAAATCATCTTATGGGGAACCAAGAACAAGAAAATCAGCTGGGTATTTAACCTTCCCACACAAGACTTCAACATCTCTAACAATCCCAACTGGTTTAATGGTATCCCTATTAGCAAGCTTAATGGTAACATCAATGTCTTCTAATTCAATGGGTGGAATGTCATGCATAATTTCTTTATATAAGGTATAAGGTATTGCACTAGCACTAGCACCCATATCACGTAAACCATGATAACAATGATCTCCTATTTTAACAGAGTTAACAAGCATGCCTACGACAGGTCTATGTATCTTAGTATCTGGTCTAGCAATATTAGCAGTTTCATCACAGAAATAAATAACATGACCATCTAAATCATCATCCAAGAGATCTTTAACCATAGCAATACTAGGTTCAACATTGATTTTCTCAGGAGGTGTATAAGTCCTAGTATTAATCTTACGAACAACAGTCGAAGTTTTAGCATGATCCTTTATCCTAATAGGAAAAGGAGGTTTCTCAACATAAGTAGGAACAATAGGATCACTATAGGTCATAGTCTTTTCTTCAACTGTAATAGGTGCAACTACTTTCACTTCAATAGGAGGATTATATTTAAACCACTTCTCCTTAGGGAGATCAACGTGAGTAGCAAAAGATTCACAGAAAGAAGCTACTATCTCATACTCAAGTCCATACTTAGCACTAAATCCACGAAAAGCATCGGTATCCATAAAAGATTTAACACAATCGAACTTAGGTGTCATACCTGACTCCTTACCATCGTCAGAACCCCAATCTTCAGAGTTGCGTTTAATTCTTTCCAATAAGTCCCATTTGAAATCAATAGTCTTCAGCATATAAGAACCAGCACAGGAAGTATCGAGCAGGTTGCGATCATTAAGAGAAAGCCGAGCATAAAATTTTTGAATAATCATTTCTCGGGAGAGCTCATGATTGGGGCATGAATATAACATTGACTTAAGCCTCCCCAAAGCTTGAGCGATGCTTTCTCCTTTCCGAGGCCAGAAATTATATATGTAATTACGATCACGATGAACAAGATGCATAGGATAGAACTTCTGGTGAAATTCCAACTTCAATCGCTTATAATTCCAAGATCTCGCATCATCTCATAGGCTATACCATATCAATGCATCTCCCTTCAAAGATAAAGGGAAGAAGTTCCTTTTCACAACATCATCGGTAATACATGCAAGCTTAAATAATCCACAAACTTCATCCACAAAGATAGGGTGTAAAGCGGGATGCAATGTTCCATCTCCTGCAAATGGATTAGCTAGCAGTTTCTCTATCATACCCGAAGGAATCTCCAAGTAAATATTTTCATAAAGTTCAGTAGGTTGAGGAGCAACTCTTTGCTCTTCTGGTCGGGGTGAAGATACCCCGAACAAGCCCTTCAGAGGATTAGTTTCCATAGTGACAAGTAACAGAAAATTTCAGCACACTATATAAATGTTTCCTTACCAAGTTCCACTCATCAAAAGCGCTACACTCCCCGGCAACGACGCCAGAAAAGAGTCTTGATGACCCACAAGTGTAGGGGATCTATCGTAGTCCTTTTGATAAGTTCGAGTGTCGAACACAACAAGGAGCAGAAGGAAATGATAAGCGGTTTTCGGTAAGGTTTTCTCTACAAGCACTGAAATTGTAGGTGATAGATAGTTTTGTGATAAGATAAATAGTAACGAGCAACAAGTAAATAATGTAAATAAAGTGCAGCAAGGTGTCTCAATCCTTTATGTAGCAAAGGATAAGCCTGGACAATTTCTAATAATGAGAAAGGAGCTCCCGAGTATACATGGGAATTATCGTCAAGCTAGTTTTCATCACGTTCATATGATTTCCGTTCGGTACTTTGATAATTTGATATGTGGGTGGACCGGTGCTTGGGTACTGCCCTTACTTGGACAAGCATCCCACTTATGATTAACCCCTATTACAAGCGTCCTCAACTACAAAAGAAGTATTAACGTAAACCTAACCACAACATTAAACATATGGATCCAAATCAGCCCCTAACGAAGCAACACATAAACTAGGGTTTCAGCTTCTGTCACTCTAGCAACCAATCATCTACTTATTACTTCCCTATGCCTTCCTCTAGGCCCAAATAATGGTGAAGTGTCATGTAGTCGACGTTCACATAACACCACTAGAGGAACATATAACATACATCTCATCGAAATATCGAACGATTACCAAATTCACATGACTACTAATAGCAAGACTTCACCCATGTCCTCAGGAACAAACGTAACTACTCACAAAGCATATTCATGTTCATAATCAGAGGAGTAATATGTTGATGGAGATTGACCCCCTCCCGATGAGAGGATCATTGGTGATGACGTTGGTGATGATTTCCCCCTCCCGGAGGGAAGTATCCCCGACAGAACAGCTCCATCGGAGGCCTAGATTGGTTCCGCCAAGGTTCCGCCTCGTGGCGGCGGAGTTTCGTCCCGTAAGCTTGCACATGATTTTTTCCAGGGTAAAAGCTCTCATATAGTAGAAGATGGACACCGGAGGCCCACCAGGGGGGCCCAGGAGACAGGGGCGCGCCCAGTAGGGGGGGCACTCTCCTGGCCAAGGCGTGGGCCCCCTGATGTATTTCTTTCACTCAATAATTCTTTTTAATTCCAAAAACATGTTTCGTGGAGTTTCAGGATTTTTGGAGCAGTGCAGAATAGGTTTCCAATGTTTGCTTGTTTTCCAGCCAGAATTCCAGCTGCCGGCATTCCCCCTCTTCATGCTAAACCTTGTAAAATAAGAGAGAATAGCCATAAGTATTGAGATGTAATGTGTAATAACAGCCCATAATGCAATAAATATTGATATAAAAGCATGATGCAAAATGGACGTATCACCAGGGTGCTAGAAAGTAAATACGACCACGTACGTACATATGGGCGGGGTCTCGAATGCCTACTCGCGCATACGTACGGCTAGGGCTCGTGTACATGGCTGGGTTGGAACGAAGAAACTGCGTCGTCGTGTTCATGGGGAGTGCGTCGTGTTCATCGGGAGGCAACGGAATACTTCATGTTCATCGGGAGCCAACCGGCTTGGATGGAACAGCCGATCAAAACGAGGTCTGGCGTACCGCAGAACGGAGGAAACGACCTTGTGTTCGACTGGCCACGGTCTAAACGGGATCCTGTTCAAAGGGAGGGGTCAGGTGTACCGCAAAACGGAGGAAACAGACTTCTCCTGGACCTCCTACGGTTGAAACTGGGTCCTGTTGATTGGGAGGGGTGTGGCGTACTGCAAAATGGAGGAAACAGACTTGTTTTGGTGCGCTACAGTCAAAACGGGGGTCTTGTTCATTAGGAGGGGTGTGGCGTACCGTAAAATGGGACTCCACAAGATACTGTTCATCTCCACCGCCGACCACCTCCAGCCTCCATGAGCTACTATTCATCCACCTTCGACCTCCTCCAGCCTCCACCTGCAATTGTTCATCGACGGGCTCCTATTCATCCAACCTCCACCGCTCCTCCACCGGCTACTGTTCAACCAGCCCTCTCCATGAGGTCCAGTTCAACCACCCCTCCACAGGCTACTATTCATCCAGCCCTCCACCGGCTAATGTTCAACCAACCCTCCACCGGCTACTGTTCAACCAACCCTCCACCAGCTACTGTTCTACTAGCCCTCCACGGGGGCCTATTCATCCAGCTCTCCACGGGGTCATGTTCATCCACCCCCAACCGGCTCGATCGATCGGGGTCCTGTTCATCCTACATTAACAGTCTCTACTACCATGGGGTCCTGTTCATCCAACCTATCGGATATCGGGTTCGGCAAAGCCCTTAAGGCCTGAACTCTGGGGTGCGCGCGAAGATCTTCCCCCTACCGATCCACGTCCCAACACCTCGCCGAGAATCTAAGCTACATGATGAACAAGACAAGGGACACAAGGTTTATACTGGTTCGGGCCACCGTTGTGGTGTAATACCCTAATCCAGTGTGTGGTGTGGTGGATTGCCTCAGGGGCTGATGATGAACAGTACAGAGGAAGAACAACCTCGCGAAAGGTGTTCTAGGGCTGGTGCGGTGCTCCGCTTGGGTGGATCTCTATAGGCTCTAGATGAAGTGATCTCTACTGTGGTGGCTATCTCTATATATAGAGGCCCTGGTCCTCTTCCCAAATATTGAGCGGGAAGGGAGCCAACAACGGCCATTTTGAAGGGGAACATCTAGTACAAGTTATCCTGACTAAAGTTGGTCTTCGGCTGCCAAAGGCACTGGCGATGACGCCGTCTTGGGCTCCACGGTGACCTCAGTACTGCCGCTCTGCTGGTGTTGGTGTCATTGCACCGAGATGGTAATTTTGCTTGACGCCTCGGTACTCCGCGCCTACGCTTGCCCCCTTTGCACCAAAGAGGAAACTAGGACACTGCACAGGCCGGCTCCCGCCTGGCGCCCGCCTGGTCTCGATCGTCATGGCTTGCGTCACGAGCACCTCGCGAGGTACCCCTGCCTTTCTCTCTGCCTCCTCGCGAGCCTGCCTGGAGAGGCCGTTCCTGAGGAAGCCTTGCATTGTCCCCTCGCGAGGGTCTTGAGCTTGAGTTGATGAAGATGGGTCGTACTGGGCCACCCCTTGAGCCACGCCCCAGGCCGCAGGCAGGCAAGTCTGGGGACCCCTGTTCCCAGAACGCTGACAGTAGCCCCCGGGCCCAAGGCGCGCTCGGACTTGGCTTAGCAGCAAAGCGAAAGGGCAAGTGCGGTGCGCCGCGGGCCCCAACAGCCTGTGACCTTGGGCGCCGCGTGGCGGTTGATTGGACGTGGGTGTCTCCGTTTCCCCATGCTACCTCAGCAACTGCCCGATTTGACGAGTCCCTGCATGCAAAAATGATTCATGATTACCTATGATCGTGGGGGCCGATGGTTGGCCTCCTCTGGACTAAGTACGGAGAGGCATGAGCCCCGCAGTCCATCTCTTCTTGCTCCGCTCCTTCTTCCTCGCTCCTCCTCCATCCTGACGCCAAAGGTGATGATCTGCTGGTTCTCAGCCGAGGAGAAAGGAAAGGCCCCCAGAGAGGGACCCGACCTGCTCCCACCGAAGAAGCGGCCAGTCCTCGGCGGCCGTGACGTGGTTGCTCGGCTGTAGACGTCGAGGCCTTGGTAAGAGCGGCCACCTCTTGGGTTTCCGCTACCTCTGTACGCTCGGGCTGAGGGCCCTAGACAGGAAGACACCGAGGGGTGTTGCCTGCATCGTCGGCAGCATTGACAAGTTGTGGCGGTGCCTGTCGTCGGTCCTGGAGTCCATGCCGCGGACTCCTCTCGCGAGCTCGTACTTCACGCCGCCATGCCTCCAAGCTCCTGGATCCGCCTTCCTCCTTCCTTTGCCTTTGAGATGCCGCCGAGGGGGCCTCTTGAGCTCTGGCTGCAGCACGCCGACTACGGTACCCCCGCGACCAGACCAGAGGTCGAGGTCGTCGCTCCGGGCAAGGTCTACATGACCCGGGGCTGGGGCGAGATCGCCCGGGTCTGCCGAACAGGAGGTGCCCTCGTGATTCATCTCAAATATGACGGCGCCTCCCTGATGCTCTTCAAGGTCTTTGACACGGAAGGACGTCGGCTGGAGTGCTACCCCAGAGGAGGCAGCCGGGATGCCGGTGTGGCAAGGGCTAGGCCTGCCCTCCGCTTCCTCAGCGGCTCCTCTGGCAGTAGCGGAGATGTTGGGGAGTCCAGCGACTCTCCCGAGCTTCTCGCGACTCCGGAGACGAGCGACGACAGCTACGAGCCCACGAGCTTGCGTCGCGCTCGGAGCAAGGCAGCAACATTAGGCCACCGACACGGCTGATCTGGATGGGGTTGGCGTCGACGCTTGGTGGCCCATTGTTGATGATGGCGTCGGCCGTGGAGGCACATGTAGTCAGGGCTCCTTAGGATTTTCGTCTTTTGTTTCATGCGAGGAATCAAGGGAATACCCTGTGGGGGCATGTAAAGCA
This sequence comes from Triticum dicoccoides, assembly GCF_002162155.2. Classification (NCBI taxonomy): domain Eukaryota; kingdom Viridiplantae; phylum Streptophyta; class Magnoliopsida; order Poales; family Poaceae; genus Triticum; species Triticum dicoccoides. Next base: position 217,310,302 of record NC_041385.1, on the reverse strand, counting down.
TCTACTGTGTCTTTTGTTGATATCACCCTTATTATGAAGTGGTGCAAGATGCTTGTCCTGTCTTGGCTCGGTTCCCCCTTTCTAACCTCGCAACAGCTTGGTGCTCTATGCTGACAGGTCCCGGTCCCCAGGCAGGCTTCAGCCGTCGCTGGTATGCCAGGTCGCAATGCCGTGGTCAAGGCCAGGAGGTGAGCGGCCCGAGGTCCAGTAAGAGCCCCTGAGGTGCGATGCTCTTGAGGTCCCCTTTAGCGCTCAAGCAGCCGCCGAAAGGCGAGAAAGGAAGGCAACATCGCTGTTACAGAGCTGCATTAAGTGAGGGTTCGGTGTCACATCGATTAGTTGTTCCAGGAGCGAGACTTATCTCAAAAGCTTGGAGCTGTTTGTTCGGGAGGTGTCGGGCCTGTGTGCTTCTCCTCCCTTCCCCGACTCTCCTTTGTGCTCTACGTCCTCAGGTCCCGGCCCACGAGCGAGCTCAGCCGCTGGTATGCCAGGTCGCGATGCCGTGGACAAGGCCAGGGGGTGAGGACTGGAGAGCTAGTAAGAGCTCCTGAGTCGCGATGCTCAGGAGCCCCCCTTTTAACGCGTGAGCAGATCGCACGGGTGAGGGAGAGAGAGAGCTCGCGACGCCCCCATGTTATTCCTTCGGTGGACCCTGTAAACCAACACGAGAGAAGCAAGGATTGCCATTATGACTGCCGGCCAGCCATGGGTCGCTCTGAGAGAGTGATGAGGGCACTGAGGGCCTGGTGAGGTAGCGCTTTGCGGGGTTGCCGCGTCCAGAGCTCGACCACTCAGATTTGTCGACGTTGCAGGGACGGACCCATGCGCAAGCTCCGTGCCAGCACGAGCGGCTCCAAAGGTAGGTCTCAATCAAGCAGGCGATTATCACAGGCAGGTTAAGCATCAAGGCAAATTGGCTTAGATAGATGCAGGAAAGATGCATGCCACTGGGTCAGGCCCGAGCGGCTTGGGGATGATGAAACCCAAGGGGCGCTCCAAGCAAAGTGAACTAAAGACATAAGCAAAACGGATACATGCCGCAGGGACGGACCCATACGACCTGGGAATAACACAGCCCTGAGGGCGCTCCCAGCTGAAACGAAACTCGAAAGGTGTCACCTGGTATTATTGCAGGGCAGGTGTTGGAGTAGTGGACGATGCACGGTGTAGAAGCCGATCCTCATGAGCCATCGGAGCCCTGAGCCTCGGGAGGCTCTCGGGGTCCGGGCGGCTCCTCAAGGTCCATCTCCATCTCCGCCAGGAAGGCTCGGTGCCTGGCCTCCTGAGCTTCCAGAATGCTCCTCATTAGGCGCTGGTGAGCAGCAGCCATGTTTGGCAGGCCGAGAGGCATGCAAACGTAGCTACGAGGTGGACCCTCACAATGTCCCACGCGCAAAGGCTAGAAACGCTCCTGAGACGCGACTCAGTTGAGCCCTGGGTAGTCGATGCAGACGCGCAGCCCGCCATCCTCGCCTCGATGGGGAGCTACGCCGGGCAAGCGGCGATTGTCGCGCATGACTCTCGATTCCTGCAGCTCCTGAGTGACCTTGGTGATGAACTCCTGAGGGTTGGGCCCTCCTTGCCTCATGCCTTCCCGAGGGAAACGTGCCGCGAAGCACGCCTCCAAGTGGTGCCCGAGTGCCTCCCTCGTGATCTTGGCAAAGTTAGAGGCCCTCCGGGAGAAAGCCCCCGAGCCTTGCCTGAGGAGGGCGCCGGGCGCGCCTTCCTATGCGATGGAGGGAGGAGCCCCTTGCATGGGCGCAGATCCTGACGCGGAGCCTCTAGAGACACCTGCCTCCTGAGGCCTTGAGCTGGGTGATGTCTTCTTCTTCTTAGGAACTGCCTCGAGAGGGTTCCCGCTCTTGCTGTCTGGGTCCTCGACTGATGCAGCTTGGAAGGCACGCTCGAGAGAGCACACCGCATCCTTGTCTTCGTAGGGGACTGTGATGACTCCACCGCTTCCTGGCATCTTGAGGACATTGTATCCATGGTGAGTCACTGCCATGAACTTGGCCAGGGCTGGATACCCGAGGATGGCATTGTATGGCAGGCGAATGTGGGCAATGTCAAAGTCGATGATCTCAGTACGGTAGTTCTTGCGTTGTCCAAAGGTGACAGGGAGGCGGGCCTTCCCTATCGGGGTGGTGGAGCCGTCAGTGACTCCTGAGAAAGGCTTGGTTGGCTGAAGCTGATCATATGGCACTTGGAGATTGTTGAACGTCTCGATGGACAGAATGTTGAGTCCTGCGCCGCCCATTGATGAGGGTCCTGGTAACTTGCACATTGCTGATGACTGGGGAACAAAGCATTGGGAGGACCCCGGCTGTAGCCGCACACTTGAGCTGATCCGCTGAGCTGAACATGATGGCACACGTGGACCACCTGAGAGGGCACGTGGCCTCGAGCTTGGGAAGGACTGCGTTCACCTCACGAGCAAACTGCTTGAAGATGCGCTGAGAGGCTGGGGCCTGGGCACCGCCCAAGATGCAAGCGATAACACGTGGTTCCTGGAAGCCCCCAGGCTCCTCGTCCTGATGATGGTCGTCATTCCTTCTTGGTGGTGGTGGCAGAGGAGGAAGGCCTGCGTTACCCTGTAGGAGATCCTCGCGAGGCTGATCCCTCCAAGCCCCTCGTGAGGATGGTCCTACCATCGGTCCTCGCGAGGTCGGTCACGCCACCCTTGGCGAGGGCCTCGGTCGTCCCATCGTCCTCCACCTCTTCCTCCTCCTCGGCCATAGCCCCGGTCGTTGCACTCGGGGCATCGACCGATACGTTCTTCTCGCACGGCCCTGAGCTCTTGGCATTCGTTGGTGTTGTGGGTGTGGAGGTCGTGGTACACGAAGTACTGGCTGCCCTTGGACGACTCCGGTTAGTCCCTGCCACACTTCGTGTCTGGCTCTGCTGTGAGAAAAGCTGCTCCTTTGCACTTCACGTCCTTGGCCTTGGCTTTCTTCTCTTCAGGGTCAGCGGCGGGGAGCTCGAGAATTGAGAGGCGCCCTTCCTCAGCCCTTGCGCACTTGGTCGCAGGTTGAACAGCTCCATAGATGTGCACAGATCCTCATGGATTGCCAGTTCCTCCTTCATCTTGACGTCGCAGACGCCATCAGAGAACGCTGAGATGATGGCCTCCTCGGTCACCTTGGCAATATTGAGTCGAGCGCTGTTGAAGCACTGGATGTACTTCTGCATGGTCTCTCCAGGTTGCTGCTTGATGCGGCACAGGTCACCTATGACTGGAGGACGGTCGCGAGTGCCCTGGAAGTTGGCGATGAAGCGGGTGCGCATCTCATCCCAAGAGGAGATCGTGCCTGGAGGCACGTTCAGGAGCCAAGTGCGGGCACCATCTTTGAGAGCCATGGGAAACCAGTTCGCCATGACCTTTTCATCTCCGTTGGCCGCTTCAATGCCCAGCTCGTAGAGCTTCAGGAACTCCACGGGGTCGGCAGTGCCATCGTAGCAAGGAGGCAGATCCACCTTGAACTTGCCGGCCAGGCGACACTGTGTAGCTCGGTGGTGAAGGCGCGGCAGCCTGCGGTGGCCACCGGAGCCCTTTGCAGACGCGGGGCTTGCTCCTGGGGATTCCCGCGCGCCGCCACCAGAGGCAGCGCGGGGTCTTGACGTGTTGGCGCTGGGACGCGATCATGATGTGCTGGAGCAGGGAGCATGCGAGCACCTTCTTGGGGACGAGGGATTTCTTGGCAGCTCCTTTCTTGTCGCGCGGGCAGTGGACACGATGTGTCTCGTCTAGGGGTCGCGCGCCTTGGAGCCAGGGCGCCTTCTTGGGGAGGAGGTGGAGGAGGCACCTCCTGAGCTGCATCACCCACGCAGGATGGAGGGCGAGTCAGCGAGAGGGACGATGCAGGGGACACCCCTGCAGCGCTAAAGATCTCAGTGATGCGAGCGAGCCACTCCTTGTAGAGGTCGTCGACGGGGCGGTAGTGCAGGAGCTCACGTGCCAAGAGCAAAGCGGCATGCGCGTCCGTGGGAGCGCGACGAGCGTGCGACGATGAACCAGCTGGAGTAAGTGACGGAGTGGCGGTGCAGCCTTCCCACCGCACCGAGGGATGCAACGACGATGCTTGCTGCTCGTTCCCCGATAGGCTGGTGGCGTCGTTGGTGGCAGGCAACAGGGAACGATGGGGAGGTCCACCGACGGGAGCCGTCTAGGCGACGCGAGCGGCGAGAGCAGCTCGACGCTCGGCGCGAGCTCGGCGAGCGTCAGCCATGGATGCGATGAACGATCGAACGCGGAACAGTGGAAGAAAGATTCCGGCGCACCCCTACCTGGCGCGCCAAATGTCGGATATCGGGTTGCGGCAAAACCCTTAAGGTTTGAACTCTGGGGTGCGCGTGAAGATCTTCCCCCTACCAATCCACGTCCCAACGCCTCACTGAGAATCTAAGCTACACAATGAACAAGACAAGGGACACAAGATTTATACTGGTTCGGGCCACCGTTGTGGTGTATTACCTTAATCCAGTGTGTGGTGTGGTGGATTGCCTGAGGGGCTGATGATGAATAGTACAGAGGAAGAACAGCCTCGCGAGAGGTGTTCTTGGGCTGGTGCGGTGCTCCGCTTGGGTGGATCTCTCTAGCCTCTAGATGAAGTGATCTCTACTGTGGTGGCTATCTCTATATATAGAGGCCCTGGTCCTCTTCCCAAATATTGAGCGGGAAGGGAGCCAACAACGGCCATTTTGAAGGGGAACATCTAGTACAAGTTATCCTAACTAAAGTTGGTCTTTGGCTGCCAAAGGCACTGGCGATGACGCCGTCTTGTGCTCCACGGTGACCTCCGTCCTACCGCTCTGCTGGTCTTGGTCGTCTCGTTGCACCAAAATGGTAACCTTTTCTTGGCGCCTCGGTACTCCATGCCTGCGCTTGTCCCCTTTGCACCAAAGAGCAAACAAGGACACTGCGCAGGCCGGCGCCCGCCTGGTCTCGATCGTCATGGCTTGCGTCATGAGCACCTCGCGAGGTACCCCTGCCTTGATCTCTCCGCCTCCTTGCAAGCCTGCCTAGAGAGGTCGTTCCCGAGGAAGCCTTGCGTCGTCCGACCCGCGAGGCTTGGCCCCTCGCGAGGATCTTGAGCTTGAGTTGATGAAGATGGGCCATACTGGGCCACCTCTTGAGCCACGCTGCAGGCTGCAGGCAGGCAAGTCTGGGGACCCCCGGTCCCAGAACACCGACACAACCCCCCACCGTGAACTGTTCATCCAAACCCCCCCAAACAACACTCACTATTCATCAAGGGAAGAAGGCAGCAGTGTTCGATCGGCTTGAGTTAGCAGCACAAGCGAAGGAATCACTCAGGTTCAGTTAACAGTAAGGGATGGATCTCTCGGGTTCAGTAACATAGCTAGTGCAATCACTCGGGTTCAGTTAGAGCCCAATGCCACGCTTGGGTTCGGTTAGAGCCCAATGCCTCGCACCCACGCGCGTACGTGTAGGAGAGAAACGCGCATCACTCGGCCCCCGACCACCCACCGTAACCGGGAACTCCCCGATATTTTCCTCGCCCTCGCTTCTACCACAGTTTTTTCCGTCATGGACGACCCAAAGAATGTCATGCAGCTGCGTCTCCGGCCCGCCCAGGACGAAAAGCCCATTTTGTATCATGATTTTTGTCATAGAAGTAGGAGCCCACCAGATCTATGCTGATACCAGGTTTTGTGACAATTATCGTCATAGAAGTGTCATAAGCATGATAAAAAAATTCGTTCGGCCGAAAATGTCAAGGATGTCTCTTTTTTTTTGTAGTGACCCTCTTATGTCCGTGCCTCCAGGCAGCGCGACTCGGTGCACCAGCCACCACCAATGCATGCTCGGGGGTCGCTCGAGGAAGGAGGAGATGCCCCATGAGGCCTACTAAAAACTCTGCAGCTGCACAACGTCTCTCAGGGATAGATGTCTCCTGGGTCGTTAGGAAGGAAGCCCTTGGGAGATACCTCAGGAAAAGCGCACCCTCGCAACATGGGAGACTACCACAAGCACACCGAGCTAAGTTACCCTAACTGCACCTAATAAAAACACGGGTATCATGGCACAATATCCAGATAACAAACATAGCATAGTGGCGCAAGCGCCATGGTTCATTACACACGCCAGCAGGGCCTTCTACTATTTCAAAATGCAGGAGAAAGTAAAGGTAAAACAAAAGCAGACCCCGTGGCTACAATAGCTCTTGGGGCCAGGCTCCAGCAGTGCCCAAGCTCAGCCTGAGCTTTCCTCCCGCTTCGCCATAGCACGGTGGCAAGACGGCTCGTCGCCTTCCCTAATACGAGCCCGGCGGCGTGGTGGTTCATCGTAACTGCCACCGTTGGTGCTCTCACTGGAGGAGGATCCACCATTGTTGGAGGAAGTTTGGCCGTCGCCAAGGGCAAGCTCACCCTCGTCGTCGTCGCGGCCATCACCAAGGGCAAGCTTGTCATCACCGCTGCCATCTTCTGGGCAGCACCCCGTGCAGCGGCCATTTTCCCCAAATACTAGAGGGTCGCAAGGCCGTCGTACCTGAAATGGACGGTGCACCTCCCGCTCATGCCCCGCGTCGAGCAAACGCCTGCCACCCTCTGGTCAAGGACACATTGCCCGCAGCGGAGACTTTGACTCCCGCCCATGAAGCCCTGCTGCAGCAGCCGTCAGCCTGCAGCCAGAGGCTATCCGGCCCCGCGGTCGGCAGCGCGCCCATGAAGAAGCACGGGAGCAGGAGCCAGGTGCCGACGGGCCTCTCCGACCACACGACAAACTCCAGGAACGCATCCCTGAGTGGAAGGTCTCCTGAGGAGGCCGTGCGACCACGGCGCGCATTCCCCCATCGCAGGAGCTGCCCTGTCCTTGGTGGCACCCATCGCGAGAGGAAGCATCACCACGGCTGACTAGGGCAACCCCAGCCCTCGAACAGGTGCACCCATACCCTCAAGGGGACACCGCCGGGGTTGCAGCATACTTGCCATGGATGCTACGGCAATACGGCAAGATGAGGAGGAAGAAGAAGGAGCAAGCAAGGAGAAGATGGAGATGAGCAAGGGGGGCTCTGCCCCTCCCCCCGTAATGATGACATTTCTGCATGTAGCATGCTCTTGTTAAGTTGAACGGTTGCTGAGGCGGCATGGGGAAGCTAAGACACCCACGTCCCGTCTAGCGCCACTCGTCGACCGAGGCCACAGGAAGTTGGGGCCTGCGGCGCTCCGCCCTTGCCTTTTGACTTCGCCTCGAAGCCAAGTCCGAGCGCGCCTTACGCCAGGGGGCTACTGTCGGTGTTCTGGGAATGGGGGTACCCAGACTTGCCTGCCTGCGGCCCACGGCATGGCTCTATCAATGGCCTAGTACGGCCCATCTCCAGCATCAACAACTCAAGACCCACGCGAGGGGCCAAGCCTCGCGAGACGGATGTCAGATATCGGGTTCCGGCAAAACCCTTAAGGTTCGATCTCTGGGGCTGCGCACAAAGATCTTCTCCCTACCGAAACATGCCCAAAACCTCGCTGCGATTCTAAGCTAGCACGATAAACAACACAAGAGACGCAAGGTTTATACTGGTTTGGGCCACCGTTGTGGTGTAATACCCTAATCCAGTGTGTGTGGTGGTGGATTGCCTCTTGGGCTGATGATGAACAATACAGAGGAAGAACAGCCTCGCGAGGAGAGGTGTTCTTGTGGTGGTGTGGTGTTCTACTTAGGAAGGACTCGATCCCTTCCTACTGTGGTTGCTATCTCTATTTATAGAGGCCCTGGTCCTCTTCCCGAATATTGAGCGGGAAGGGATCCAACAACGGCCATTTCGAAAGGGGACAACTAGTACAAGCTATTCTGACTAAAGGTGGTCTTCGGCTGCCAAAAACACTGGCGATGATGCCGTCTTGGGCTCCATGGTGACCTCCGTCCTACCGTCCTGCTGGTCTTGGTCTAGTTGCACTGATATGGAAACCTTTGCTTGATGCCTCGGTACTCTGTGCCTGCGCTTGCCCCCTTTGCACCAAAGAGGAAACGAGGACACAGCGCAGGCTAGCGCCCGCCTGGTCTTGATCGTCATGGCTTGCGTCATGATCACCTCGCGGGGTACCCCTCGCCTTGATCTCTCTGCCTCCTCGCGAGCCTACCTGGCGAGGCTACCCCTGAGGAGGCCTTGTGTCGTTCGCCTCGCGAGGGTCTTGAGCTTGGGTTGATGATGATGGGCTGTACAGGGCCACTGCTGAGCCAAGCTACACGCAACATGCAGGCATGTCTGGTGACCCCATTCCCAGGATGTCGACAGTAGCCCCCGGGCCCAACGCGCGCTCGGACTTGGCTTAGAATCGAAGCCAAAGGGCAAGTGCGGAGCACCACGGGCCCCAACAGCCTGCGGCCTTGGTTGCTGCATCGCGGTTGATTGGACATGGGCATCTCCGCTTCCCCACGTTGCCTCGGCAACTGCTCGATTTAATGAGACCCTGCAACATGCACAAAGAGTCATCATTACCTATGATCGTGGAGGCTGACAATTGGCCTTCCTTGGGCTATAAATGGGGAGGGGGCGAAAGCCCCTATTGCACATCCCCCCTCGCCCCGCCTGCTTCTTCTCCTTCCTCGCTTCGGTTGCTTGCAGCATCTCATGGCTCCAGTGAAGAGGTTCTCGGCCGCGGAGAAAGGGAAGGCTCGCCAGGAAGGGCCTAGCTCTCCTCCGCCCAAGCGTGGCCGCGGCCGTCCCCGCAAGCATCCAGCAACTCCCATTGCGGCTTCTCGTGGTCGCGGTGGTGGCCCTTCACGCGGTGGCGGCCACCCGTATCGAGGCAGCCCAGTCGATGGAGAAGGCGTGTCGTGACTGCACGACCTCCTCGGCCGCACTTCCATTCGGTAGTGGTGCTGCCAGAATTTGTGGTGTGGTTGGACAACCCGGTCGGCAACTGGCTCCAGCTCCCTCGCTTCTTTGTCGGTGAACTGCCAGCCGCTGCCCCCAACGGGCTCTGGCTGCAGGCGGACGGCTGCTGCAGCAGGGCCTCCTGGGTCACGGTGGAGATCTCCGTCGCCGGGAACGTGGCCCTGGCCCGGGGTTGGCAGACATTTGCCTGCGCGCGTGGCCTAGGCAGGCGGTGCACCCTCCACTTCAAGTGCGATGGCGACGCGACCCTCTACATGAGGGTGTTCGAAGAAGATGGTTGCCGTGTCAGGTGCTGCCCTTAAGACGATGGCGGCTATGAGGTGCTTGGCCTTGGCGACGGCCGTGACGAGGGCAAAGGCGAACCCACTCCTGGCGGTGACCGTAGCTCGTCGAGCTTCAGTGGCTCCTCCTCTGGTGACAGCTCCTCCAGCGGTAGCCACGATCAGCCACCATGCCGCTGCGCCCACTTCGAGGGTGGTAGCGGGTCGACCCATCGTCGCGCCCCGGTGAAGCGCGAGGCGGAGTCTGATTGAGTTCGGGAGGATGATGCGGATCCCTCCTCGCGAGCTGTCGCAAGGCGTGCGCCGCTTTCATTTTGTTTTTCTCCTTTTCCTGCATTAAGAGAGAGAAGTTTGGAGCCCCGTGGGGGCGTGCAACAGACTATCATCGCCTAATTGTCGTGCTACATTTATTGTTCCTATGCTGTGTTATGGTGTCATGGTTATCTGCCTGCGTGTCGGAACAACTTAGCTCGGGACGTCTGCAGTAGTTTTCTCCTTGCGAGGTAACTGCCCGAGGCCTCGCCGGGCGCCTTAAGAGCTGCAAAGATCAGTTGGGAGAATCGTTTCCGAACCTTGGTCGCGAGGGTTGCAGGCTTAGGCGCGGTTGTTTGTGCCGCGATGCCCGAGGGGTATGGACCGGGACGGGTGCTCCCGGTGTGAACTTGAACGAGAGGGCCTCGTGAAAACCAGGAGTAGAAGGGATCACGAGGGCGCTGCACAGCCCCCTCACGAGGCCTGCGAGAGAGAGAGCAAGCCAGAGAAAAGCCGAAAACAGAAGACAGGGGCAGAAGACGGCAAACAACAATAGAAGCAACTTCATTAGAGGTTCAAACAAGGGAGAACAAGCCAACTGCGGAAAGCAAATGGAAAGCAGCGTCCGGCACCTAGTCTAGTCTTCGATGTCTTCTCACCAGCATGGAGCTAAGTGCTGCCACTGGGCATGGGCGGGAGCCCCCGAGGCCCGAGGCGGCACTCCGGAGACTCCGGGGCGTGTATAGCCCCAACTCATTATTACGTGAGAGTGTCACAGGCGGCGAGCTTCACAGGCACTGGGCCTTCTTCACAAGCACCGGGCCTTTCTTCGGGCGGCGAGCTTCACAGGCACCGGGCCTTCTTCATAGGCACCGGGCCTTTCTTTGGGCAGCGAGCTTCACAGGCACCGGGCCTTCTTCACAGGCACTGGCCTTCCTTCAGGGGTAGAACTTCCGGACGTGCTGAATGTTCCAAGCATTTGGGATGGGCACCCCTTCCTGGGTCTCCAGACACGCGGCGACATGCTTGGAAACATGGACAACCTTGAACGGGCCCTCCCACATGGGCGAGAGCTTATGTAGCCCTTCCCTGGAGAGCACCCGCCTGAGCACGAGATCACCTACCTCGAGAGTCCTGGGGCGGATGTTGCGGCAATGATACCGCCGCAGTGCCTGCTGGTATCTTGCTGCCTGTAGTGCGGCTTCTCGACGATGCTCCTCCCCCAGCACGAGGTCAGTCCCCCGCATGGCGTGCTATTGCGCCTCATCAAACACTAGGACCCGCGCGGAGCGATGCTTGACCTCATGAGGGAGGACCACCTCCACTCCGTAGATGAGGAAGAACGGGGTCTCGCCAGTCGACTTGGTGGCGATAGTGCGGATGGACCACATCACGGACTGAAGCTCGTCGTACCAGCCCCTGCCGCAGGCCTCCAGCTTATTTTTGAAGGTCCAGGTTTTGAGGCCCTTCTGGACCTTTGCGTTGGTGCGTTCGTCCTGGCCGTTACTCTGGGGGTGTACCACTAAAGCGTAGCATATCTTTGTTCCAAGGTTAGCGCAATATGTTTTGAAGAGATTGCTGGTGAACTACGAACCGTTGTCGGTGATGATGCGATTAGGGACCCCGAATCGGCTCACGAGGCCCCTGATGAACTTGAATGCAGAGCCAACTGGGATGGTGCGGACGGCTTCCACCTCTGCCCACTTGGTGAACTTGTCGATGGCGACGTAGAGGTAGCGGTAGCCCCCAGGCGCTCGAGGAAATGGACCCAAGATATCCAGCCCCTAGACCGAGAATGGCCATGAGAGTGGGATGGTCTGACGGCCCTGAGCTGGCTGATGGATCTGCTTGGCATGGAACTGGCAGGCTTCGCAGGCCTTCACCAGCTCGATTGCGTCGTTGAGTGCCGTAGGCCAGTAGAACCCGCTGCGAAATGCCTTGCCGACGAGGGTCCGTGATGATGTGTGGTGTCCGTAATCTCCACCGTGTATGTCAGCCAGCAACTCCTTCCCCTGTTCCCTAGAGATGAAACGCATGGAAACATCATTTGGCCGCCTTCGGTAGAGCTCTCCATCTTGGATGCAGTAGGCCGTGGCCTCCCGGGCCACACGTTCCACATCCTCCTCTTTCTCTAGTAGCATCCCTTGCATCAGGTAGTCCTTGAATTCCATAGTCCAGCATCCCTTCTAAGGCTCCAACGCCAGGAGTAAGCGTGCTCCCGAGGTCGGGCCACAGGCCGGGGTTCCTGTGGCAGGTGGCTGAGGGAGTTCCTCCCGAGGTTGCGCTGTGGTTGACAGTGACTGCGCCGCCGATGGCTTGAAGAGCCGTTCCTCGAAAACGCCAGGCTCTTGAGGCAGCCGCCTGGATGCCCTGCTGGCGATGTCATCAGCTTCTTGGTTGGTGCCGCGGGCACATGCTGCAACTCCAGCCCCCGAAACTGTTTTACCATCCTACGCACCTTCGTAAGATACGCTTCCATGTGCTCGTCCTTTGGCTCGTACATCTTGTCGGAGAAGTTGACGAAGAGCTGTGAATCGCCCTTAATGATGAGGCGCTTCTCCCCCAGCGCTGCTGCAGCTTTCAAGTCTGCTATGAGGCCCTTGTATTCTGCTATTTTGTTGGAGACCTTCTCACCCTGCTGGAAACAAAGCTGCACGGTGTAATAAGCTTGTCCTGAGTGGGGGATATTTGCACTGCGCCAGCCCCCGCGCCATGTCGCGAGAATGCTCCATCGAAGTACATGACCCAGCCATCTGGTGCCTCACTTCCTGGGTAAAGTGACCGGTCCTTGCCTGCTTCGAGCCCGGGCGCCTCTGTCCATTCTGCCACAAAATCTGCAAGTGTAGCTCCCTTGACGCCTCTGTCCATTCGAACTGAAACGCTTGCAGCTCTATGTTCCATTTGGCGATCCTCCCAGCGGAGTTGGGGCTCCTGAGCACCCTTTCCAATGGGTAGGCCGAGACGACCTTGATGGGCTGGCCTCGAAAGTAGTCATGCAGCTTACGCGAGGCCACCAGCAGCGCGAGCAAGATCTTCTGAGGCATGGGGTACCGTGCCCTTGCATCCCGCAACACTGTGCTGACGAAGTACACGGGATGCTCGACGAGGGTGGGCGTGCCGACGAGGTCTGAGCCCTCCGGAGGGTTAGGCGCCTCCTGAGACGACGAAGCCCCCAGCGCCTGGCCGCCTGGCTCGGCCTCTTCAGCCCTAGGGGCGTCTTCCTGCTGAGGCTGGTCTCCATCTGCCAAGGCTGCAGTCTTCGCGAGGCCTTCTGGCTCTTGTGCCGCCGCGGCTGGGGCCATGGCCAGTCGTGAAGCAGCCTTGACCTGGCGCTCCTCCCGAACCGCCACCAGAGTGGCACTTGCGGAGTAGGTTGTGGCGGCGAGGTAGAGCACCTAGGGCTCGAGAGGGCGTGGCGCCACCATCACAGGAGGGCTGGTTAGGTACTTCTTGAGGTCTTGAAATGCTTGGTCGTCCTCCTGTGTCCATTCAAACGGGCCCTTCTTCTTCATCATCTTGAAGAAGGGCAGGGCTCGCTCCCCCAGCTTGGAGATGAAGCGTCCTAACACAGTTATGCGCCCAGCGAGCTTCTGCATTCCCTGACGGTTTGCGGTGGACTCATGTCTTCGATCACCTTGACCTTCTCCGGGTTGGCCTCGATCCCTCTGTGGGACACGAGGAAACCCAGAAGCTTTACGGAAGGAACGCCAAACACACACTTTTCCAGGTTGAGTCGCAGCTCCACTTTGCAGAGTCTTGCGAAGGTCTCTTCCAGGTCCTGGATCAAGGTCTTCGCCTCCCGAGACTTCACCACAATGTCTTCGACATAAGCCTTGGTGTTTCTCCCGAGCTGCCGGCCTAAGGTGATGTGCATCAGCCGCTGGAAGGTTCTGCCCGCATTGCGCAACTCGAATGGCATGCAGGTGTAGCAGTATACCCCACATGGGGTCAGGAAGGTCGTCTTCTCCACATCTTCTACTACCATCTTGATTTTGTGATAGCCCGAAAACGCATCCAAGAAACACAGTAAGTCGCACTCGGCGGTGGCCGGAGTCGACAATTTGGTTGATGCGAGGGAGTGGGAATGGATCTTGAGGGCAGGCCTTGTTTAGTTTGGTGAATTTGACGCACATGCGCTCCTTTCCCCCTTTTTCGGCACAACAACTGGGTTCGCCAGCCATTCGGGGTAGCGGACCTCGCGAATAACACCTGCCGCCTCCAGCTTGCGGGTTTCTTGGATGATGAAGGTCTGCTTCTCGGTGGACTGCCGCCTTGCTTTCTGCTTCACGGGGCGTACATTGGGGCACACAATCAGGTGATGCTCAATCACCTGCCTTGGGACCCCCGCTAGCTGCTTGGGTTCCCACGTGAACACCTTGTTGTTCAAGCGCAGGAACTTTCACCAGTGCCTCCTCTTGGTCGGAGTCGAGATTGGCACCTATGGTGAAGGTGGCGCCTGAGGACCCATCCTCCTCAACAAGTACCTGCTTGGTTTCCGCGTTGTCCTGGGTGAACAGCTGCTTCTTCTTGGTCGGCGCAGCCTCGTTGGCCTTCGAGGTGTCCGCGCCGGCAGGCTGTGCTGCTGCGGCTGTCTTGAGGGTGAGCTTGAGCGCCAGCAGAGCATCCTTGGTATCCCCAGCTACGGTGAGGACGCCACTGCTCCCGGGCATCTTCATGAGGTTGTAGGCCGGATGGGTCGCTGCCATGAACTGAGCCAAGGCAGGGTATCCGAGGATGGCGTTGTACGGGAGGCCGATGTGGGCGATGTCGAAGTTGACCAGCTCCATGCAGAAGTTGTCGTGGGTGACGAAGGTCACATGAAGGTGGATCTGCCCAAGGGAGCTGGAGGAATCGCCTCCGACGCCCGAAAAGGGCTTGCTGGGTCGGAGCCGTTCCAGCAGTACATGTAGGAGGTTGAAGGCCTCCACCGAGAGCACGTTGAGGTCGGCGCTGCCATTGATGAGGGTCCTGGTGATGGCCACCTGGCAGATGGTGTGCATGCAAAGCATTGGGAGCGCAGCCGAACAGGCGGTTTTGATGGGGTGATCGTCTGAGCTGAAGGTCAGATCGGCTTTGGGTGCCGCCCAACTCGGACGAGCTCCTTGCTGCGCGAGGGCGGCGCCGATCCGGCGGAAGAACGGCTTGGCGTGGCGGTCTGAGGGTGGCGCCTGCGAGCCGCCCAGGAGAGCTACGACGACCGGGGCCGCTGGCGCAACATAGTGGGTAAGGAAGAGGTTGCGCAGCTCCTCCCAGGAGGCCACAGAGGATGTTGGAAGGTTGAGCAGCCAAACGCGCGTTACGCCGGTGAGGGCCATGGGGAACCAGTTGGCCATGACCTTGTCATCGTCCCCGGCCTTGAGGTCGGCCTCCTCGTATGCCAGCAGGAAAGCCAGCGGATCCACCGCGCCGTTGTAGCGTGGTGGCATCTCTGGCTTGAACTTGTGCCGCTACTGCACCTACCGCAAGGCGGGGGCCAAGGCTCACAGCCCCCTGGCCCCAGCGTTGGCATCAGCCGCCGGAGCCGGCGGCGCGTTGTCCGCCATGAGGGCGAAGCGCGGTGTTGGTGGAGCAAGTCGACGGAAGGGAGAGCTCCGGTGCACCCCTACCTGGTGCGCCAAATGTCGGATATCGGGTTCTGGCAAAACCCTTAAGGTTGAAACTCTGGGGTGCGCATGAAGATCTTGTCCCTACCAAAACACGCCCAAAACCTCGCCGTGATTATAAGCTAGCACGATGAACAACACAAGAGACACGAGGTTAATACTGGTTTGGTCCACCGTTGTGGTGTAATACCCTAATCCAGTGTGTGTGGTGGTGGATTGCCTCTTGGGCTGATGATGAACAATACAGAGGAAGAACAGCCTCGCGAGGAGAGGTGTTCTTGTAGTGGTGGGGTGTTCTACTTAGGAAGGATTCGATCCCTTCCTACTATGGTGGCTATCTCTATTTATAGAGGCCCTGGTCCTTTTCCCAAATATTGAGCGGGAAGGGAGCCAACAACAGCCATTTCGAAAGGGGACAACTAGTACAAGCTATCCTGACTAAAGATGGTCTTCGGCTGCCAAAAGCACTGGCGATGACGCCGTCTTGGGCTCCATGGTAACCTCCATCCTGCCGTCCTGCTGGTCCTGGTCTCATTGCACTAATATGGAAACCTTTGCTTGATGTCTCGGTACTCCGCGCCTGCGCTTGCCCCCTTTGCACCAAAGAGGAAACAAGGACACTGCGCAAGCTGGCGCCCATTGGTCTCGATCGTCATGGCTTGCGTCATGAGCACCTCACGAGGTACCCCTCGCCTTGATCTCCCTGCCTCCTCGCGAGCCTGCCTGGCGAGGCCGCCCCTGAGGAGGCCTTGTGTCATCCGCACCGCGAGCCTTGGCCTCGCGAGGGTCTTGAGCTTGGGTTGATGAAGACGGGCCGTACTGGATCACTGCTGAGCCATGCTGCAGGCCGCAGGCAGGCAAGTCTGGGGACCCCCGTTCCCAGGACGCCGACAACAGATGACGCCAAGACCTCCATAAGGAGTGGCCTCCTGAGGCTGGCTCCTGAGGAGCGGAGATACCTATGCAAGCCTCCACCTTGTTAGGTTTGCATGATGCATGCCATGACGACCAAGGCCAGGTGGGCGCCAGTGGGCGCAGTACAACAGTTTCCTCTTTGGTGCTAAAGAGGCAAGCGCACGCTCAGGGTCCCAAGGAATCAGCCAAAGTTTTCCATTTCTATGCAACAAAACCAAGACCGCCAGGACGGCAGGATGGAGGTCATCACCAAGCCCACAACGGCGTCATGACCAGAAGCTTTGCAGGCGAAGACTACCTTCTGTCAGGATAAGATGTACCAGTTGTCTCCCTTCAAATTTGTCCTTTGTGGCATCCCTTCTCGCCTCCATTTTGGGGGAAGAGGACCAAAGCCACTATAAATAGGGCAAGGCCACCACCGTAGACAGGGACGAATCATTTAGATCATCCTCTCTCTTACCATATCAAGAACACACCTCTTGTGGTTGTTCTCCCGCTGTACTAGTTCTCCAAGGTCAATCCACCACAAAGTAGGAGTAGGGTTTTACACCGCAGGGTGGCCCGAACCTGGGTAAACTTCCTTGTCCCATTTCCTTCCAATTCATCGAGCTAGGCCGTGGGATTGATGAGTAGGCATACTTGGGAGGTTGAGTTCTTCGTACACACACTGAAGTTTGAATCTATCCAGGGTCTACGGAGCCCGAAATCGGACACCTACCTTCCGCCTATAATTACTGGTTCTCGGCGTTCTCTGGTGGCACCATCACCCAATTCGCCCTATCCTCATAAGCCCCCACCGGCTCGATGTTGCTCACCACTTGTCCTCTCTCTCGCCACGTCCTTCATGCCCCCGCTCATCCGCAATAGGCGACGTTGGAGGCGGTCACCGCCGAAAGTATTGTTCAGTTTTTCACCGGAAGGCAGGTAGAGGGAGGAGGCATTCTATCGGTCTTGAGATGGCAATGCGGAGTATGAGGACTTGTTGGAGCGCGACTTCCTTGCGGAGGAGCAGCGTATCACTGATTTGCACCGCCAACGGGGCATGGAGCAGCAGCGCACCGATGCTCTGAGCCGCGAGTAGAGCGCCAGCAACTGGGCCGACTACGTGGAGGCTGGCGCCCGGCAAATAGCCCTGGAGGTTGTCGGGCACGCATGCATTTGGGATGCCGAATTTTATTGCCAGCTCGTCAAGTGGGTTTCCCACATAGAAGCCAAAGCTTTGGTGGACCAAGCTGGCATGGAAATGGCCAACGCGGGCGAACAATGCGCCCTATCGCACCTCTGGCAACTACGAGATGAGGAGGAGGATGTCGGTGCCCGCGTTTATCATGTACCACAAATGGTGGCTGGCATCATCTAGTTAGCTAAGAGTAAGTTAGTAATTGTACACTACTAGAGTATTACTGGGAGTAGATAGTTAACTTGGCTATGATGGTTGTCAACGTGGAAGTTCAGTACTCTATATCTGGATCAGACCTGTTACTTTGCTCTGAATGTTGAACTTTCCGTTTGAATGTATGGAATGGGATGTTATTTTCTTAAACGGGTTTAGAGGATGACTTGTGGGCCTACTAGGTTGACGCGTACACAATCAGGAGATGATTGTAAGTGGAGAGGATGACAGCAGGGACCCACCAGGGTCATGGCAGTACGCAAGCAAGTGCCTCCTTATTTCAAGCCAAAAAATGGTTCCTCCTAATGGATTTCTGACATCTGGGTCCCATGCCATTGTCAATGTAGTCAATAAACGAGATAATTTCCCAACAACGGCTGCCACCAGGGACCCAGCAGCTCGCCCAATTATTTTTGTTTTTTAGACCGAAGTAGGGTGTCAACTAGGCTATGCAGGGCACTCTGGCCTGTCTAGGCAGCCTTTTCTTTTATGTTTACCAAAAGACTAGCCCAGTAGTTTTTTCTTTCTTTCTTAAAATGGCTAGCCCAGTTTTTTTGTTCTTTTGCAGAATACCCATCCGAGGACTACTTGCTTTGTCAGCCCTACTAGGCTGCAAATCTTTCAAGACGAGGAGAGCTTCATTCAGCTTGCCCAGAAAATGGGATATCAGTAATGAGAAATGGGTTGTACATTTTTCAAACACATCAGCAATTAGTTACAATTTTTTTTTCATTTCGAGATTTTAAATTCCATTGATTTTTATGCGTGGAAAATTATTTGGATTTTATATTGATATAAATTTATTTTGAAAATTAGTTTGAATGTGACTCGAAATTTCAGGATTAAAATCAGTTCGGACCGCACCGAAATATGCAAAATTTTGTATAATTTTTTAACCGTGGCCACAATATGGGATGTAATGCTAACAAAAGGAATCTGGGCTCCACAAAAACCTTAAGAATTAGCAAATGGGTTGTAATTTATTAGAAATAATGGCAGATGGGTTGTATGCTGTTTTCCACAGATTTGAGGCTGACTTGTGCGCCTACTATAGGTTGACGCATACGCTTTCCTAAAAAAAGGTTGACACGCACGCTAAACCGTGTCAACTTAGTCAACGCAAGAAAGTAGTGACTATTGGATTTCCATTCAACGGTTGGCGTGGTTCTTCAATCTCTCCTCTTCCTGCTCCAGCCGCTCAACCAAGCGCCGTCGGGACTGCCTGCTCCCACCTCTCGTGGCCGGCTTTGCTGCCGCGCAGGACTCACCGCCCCACCCTACTCCCATCGCTGTCCTGGCCATCCCTCTACTCACCCACACCTGCTATTATTCTCCGGTGATGGTAGACAAAATAGTCAACCCTCGTACTCCTCTCTGCATGGGCATCCACTGCCGCGTCTTCCCCGGCTCTGCGTCGTCCCCTTCCAGGCCTCGCCGTTGTCCACCGCCCTGGTGCTCTCGGCATGGCGTGGTCAACGTGGTCAACGAATGACATCCATCGGAAGTGGACTATATGTGGATAGGCTAACAGCTGAGTCCACGGCCGGATGCAAGTTAATGCCTCATTATTACGCGCAAAATAATGATTCCTCCACCTGACAGCTGGGACCCACCAGAAGGGCCTTTGTGTTTCACGAAAAATGTTCCCCTCGATGACAGCTCGGACCCACCAGCTATGTCTTCGCACACAAGGAAGTTCCTCCTTATTACGCATAAAAAAATGAATACTCCCCCTGCTAGCTGGGACCCACCATAGTGGGAGGCTGACTTGTGGGCCTACTAAGTTGACACGGATGGAGGGCTTTGTCATCTTAGTCAATATGAACGATTCTAGCTCTAGTGACCGTACGATGTCCATCCAACGGCCGTAGTGCTCCTTCAACCTGGTCTTCTTGCTCCAGCCGCCCAAACTAGTGCCGGTCATGTCGCCTGCTCCTGCCCCCCGTGGCCGGTTGTGCTGCCGTGGAGGTTTCGCCGCCCCCTACTACTCCCACTGCTAACCAGGACATCCCTCTACTCACACACACACACACCCTGTTATTCTGTGTTGACTGCAGCCTCACACCACAGCCGAACGAGTCAACCCTCATAGTCCTCTCCGTGTGGGCATCCACTGCCATGTCTTCGCCGGCTCCATGTCGTCCCCTTCCTAGGCCTTGCCTTCATCGATCGCTTTGGTGCTCTCGGCACGGCGTGGTCAATGTGGTCAACGAACGACTTCCCTCGGAACAGTACTATACGTGGAGAGGCTGACAGCTGGGTCCATAGCCGCAGCAAGGAAGTGCAACCTTATTTTGTGTAAAATAATTATTCGTCCACTTGACAGGAGGGACCCATCGGACGGGCCACCGTATTTTGCGAAAAAAAACTTTCCCCCTATTGATCGAAAGGGGTGTGGAGTACCGCAAAACGGACTTCTCTTCGACCTCCTACGGTCAAAACGAGGGTCATGTTCATTAGGAAGGGTGTGGCGTACCGCAAAACGGGACTCCACGGGTTACTGTTCATCCACTGTCTACTGCCTCGCTACTGCCTCCACGGGCTACTGTTCATATACCATCGACCTCTTCCAGCCTCCACCTGCGACTGTTTATCCACGGCGTCTCCCTGCTGCCTTCACCAGCTACTATTCATCCACTGGCTCCAGTTCATCGAGCCTGCACTGGCTACTCTTCAACCAACCCTCTCCATGGGGTCCTGTTCAACCAGTCCTCCACGGGCTACTGTTCATCTAGACCTCCACCGGTTACTGTTCAACCAGCCCTCCACCGGCTACTATTCATCCAGCGCTCCAGGGGTCATGTTCATCCACCCCAACCGGCTCGATCGGGGTCCTACTCATCCAGTGGCAACGGTCTCTACAACCGTGGGGTCCTGTTCATCAAACCCCCACCGGGAACTTTTCATCCAACCCCCAACAATGCTCACTATTCATCAAGAGGCAGCAGGTTCGATCGGCTTCAGTTAGCACCAGTAGCGAAGGAATCGCTCGATCGGGTTCAGTTAACACCCAGGGATCAATCGATCACTCGGGTTCAGCAATGTGTAGCTAGTGCAATCGCTCGGGTTCAGTGGGCGAACTCCTCCCTCGGGTTCAGTTAGAGCACAACGCCTCACACCCACGTGCATACATGTACGAGAAAAATGTGCAACCCCTCTGTGCGTCGCTCGGCCCGACCACCCATGGTAACCGGGAACTCCTCGTTATTTTCCTCGTCCTCGCTTCTACCATGATTTTTTTCATCATGGACGGCCCAAAGAATGTCATACAGGAGCGTCTCCGGCCCACCTAGGACGAGAAGCCCATTTTGTTTAATGATTTTTTGTCATAGAATTAGGAGCCCACCACATCTATGATGGTACCGGGTTTTGTCACAATTATCATCATAGAAGTGTCATAAGCATGACAGGAAAAAATTCGTTCGGCCCAAAATGTCCTGTATGTGGCTTTTTTTAGTGTTATACATTTATATGTCATCAACTTAGTTTACATTTGCTTTATGTGAATGCCACCTCTTTTGTTTCTTTATCATATATGTGAATTATGCAATGCCATCTTGTTTAGCCAAGCATCTATACGTGAATCATTCAATGCTATCCTGTTTAGCCAGTCATCATATATGTGAATTGTATCGTGTCATAGTATTTTTTTCATCCTGTATCCCATTTGTTGACAATGTTTGTACATTCATCTACTCTTCTTGTGCATCAGCATTTTGAGTCGGTGATGGGAAAATCTAGAGTGAAAACAAGGTCTTCTAAGTAGGCAGTGCTAGATGTTGATGCCGATTTCTTGCTGGTTACAGATAACTCCTCGGAGGAGGATTCAGAGACAGATGACCAATCGTATCCCCCCCACACACCGAGGTGTATGATCTAACTTGGCAGGGTTATTGATACGTCTCCATCGTATCTACTTTTCCAAACTCTTTTGCCCTTGTTTTGGACTCTAACTTGCATGATTTGACTGCAACTAACCTGGACTGACGCTGTTTTCAGCAAAATTGCCATGGTGTTATTTTTGTGCAGAAATAGAAGTTCTCGAATTGACTTGAAAATTTATGGAGAATATTTTTGGAATTAATAAAAAATACTGGCACAAGAATCAACCAGAGGGGGTCCACCCGTTGGCCACAAGCCTGGGGGGCGCCCCCCTAGGGCGTGCCTAGGTGGCTTGTGGGCCCCCTGGAGCTCCTCCGACCTCAACTCCAACTCCATATAACCCTATTCGGGGAGAAAAATATCAGAGAGAAGAGTTCATCATGTTTTACGATACGGAGCCCCTGCTGCCTCCTATTCTTCATCGAGAGGGATGATATGGAGTCTGATCGAGGCTCCGGACAGGGGGATTCATCGTCGTCATCATCACCAACCTTCCTCCATCACCAATTTCGTGATGCTCACCGTCCTGCGTCAGTAATTCCATTGTAGGCTTGCTGGATGGTGCTGGGTTGGATGAAATTTATCATGTATTCGAGATAGTTTTGTTAGGGTTTGATCCCTAGTATCCACTATGTTCTAAGATTGATGTTGCTATGACTTTGCTATGCTTAATGCTTGTTAATAGGGCCTGAGTGCCATGATTTCAGATCTAAACCTGTTATGCTTTCATTAATATATATATATATATATATATATATATATATATATATGCTTTTGATCTGATCTTGCAAGTTGTAGACACCTATTACGAGTTATGATCCGCTTAATGAGATGAATAATAAGAACAATGATCATGCTGTTAGAGTTATGACTAGAGGTGGTAAAATGACTCAGGAACCTTTGTATCCTGAAGGCCACCCTAAGAGAATTGAGCAAGATTCTCAGAGAATTAATACTGATGCACCTAGTTCATCTAAGAAGAAAAAGGAAACCGATAGGACTTTGCATGCTTCTAGTGAACCTGTTACAGACAAACCTGAGAATCCAAATGATATTTCTATTTCTGATGTCGAGACACAATCTGATGATGAACATGAACCTAGTGATAATGTTAATGGTGATGTTCATGTTGATGCTCAACCTACACTACTAGGGAAAAGGCTATACACAGAATCTTAACAGCAGCGAGGGTTAAAAACCCACGCTACTGCTACTTACTAGCAGCGCAGGTTTTTAAACCTCGCTACTACTAAGTTGATAGCAGCAGCGCGGGTTTGTAACCCTCGCTACTACTAAGCGGTCTCTACCGTGCCCCCCGGGATATGCCATAGTAGTAGCGAGGGTTTTTAACCCTCGCTACTACTAAGTTGATAGCAGTAGCGCGGGTTTTTAACCCTCGCTACTACTAACCCGCGCTACTGCTATCA
>NC_041385.1:217287120-217287387 GCF_002162155.2 Triticum dicoccoides | reverse complement strand
CCTCGCTACTACTAAGAAGATAGCAGCAGCGCGGGTTTGTAACCCACGCTACTACTAAGCGGTCTCTACCGTGCCCCCCAGGATATGCCATAGTAGTAGCGAGGGTTTTTAACCCTCGCTACTACTAAGTTGATAGCAGTAGCGCGGGTTTTTAACCCTCGCTACTACTAACCCGCGCTACTGCTATCAACTTAGTAGTAGCGAGGGTTAAAAACCCGCGCTACTGCTAATCGTCCGTCATAGTAGTAGCGTGGGGTATGGCCTATT
>NC_041385.1:217262701-217287110 GCF_002162155.2 Triticum dicoccoides | reverse complement strand
CTTAGTAGTAGCGAGGGTTAAAAACCCGCGCTACTGCTAATCGTCTGTCATAGTAGTAGCGCGGGGTATGGCCTATTTGTCAAAGTCTACCCCCCCCCCCCTTGGACCGACTTTTCAGTTAAAAAAACAAAAGAAAATGATAAAAGTGTCAAAAAAATAAAAGAAAATAAGTTTCCCATGTGATATGTGGTCTAGTTGTTGGGAAAATTTACAAATATGAATTTCGACTTTATTTACAAAATCTCTCTGGAAAATTGTAAAATGGCCATAACTTTTGCATACGAACTCGGATGAAAAAGTTTTTTATATGAAAAATCATCTACTCGAAAAGTTACATCCGAATTTAACCGGGGGAACCCCGTTAAACAATTTTAAAATCCTCAAAAGCCTAACAGAAAAAAAGTTACGGGGCTTTTAAGATCTGGAGGCAAAAAAATTCAAAAAAAATCAGTTTTTTTTAGTTTTTGTTAAATCTGGTCAAACTATGGTCAAACTAATTATTGAAGAATATTAGT
Source organism: Triticum dicoccoides (assembly GCF_002162155.2). Classification (NCBI taxonomy): domain Eukaryota; kingdom Viridiplantae; phylum Streptophyta; class Magnoliopsida; order Poales; family Poaceae; genus Triticum; species Triticum dicoccoides. Next base: position 217,286,595 of record NC_041385.1, on the reverse strand, counting down.
GTTACTAAATAATTATTTTAGTTTTTTTGAATTTTGGTCAAATCTGGTCAAACTATGGTCAAACTATGGTCAAATCTGGTCAAACTATGGTCAAATCTGGTCAAACTGTTGTCAAACTATGGTCAAACTAATTATTCAAGAAATATTAGTGTTACTAATTTTTTAGAACAATAGTTTAAAACTCAAACAGTGAAATGTGTGACTTCATGCTCAAGCTAAATTCCTGAGGTTAATAGGATTGACATCTTACTATTGTCGGGAAAACAACAAGTGCTGACTTGGAAACGAGGGAGAATAGAACCCGGAAGTTAAGCGTGCTCAGGCTGGAGTAGTGAGAGGATGGGTGACCGTCCGGGAAGTTAGATGATTTGGAATGATGAGGGGTGATTAGAGATTAAATTGAGCAGCGATGAGGGGTGATTAGAGATTAAATTGAGCAGCGACGAGGGGTGATTAGAGATTTGAGGTTAAAATAATTCAGAAATTTGAAAATTAGGGAAAAGAATTCAAAAAAAAAATTCGAAAAAATTCAAAAAAAAAATTCAGAGATTACAGATTAGTAGTAGCGCGGGTTTCTACCCACGCTACTGCTATACGTTAGCTGTAGCGCGGGTGGCACCCGCGCTACTGCTATAAGTTAGCTGTAGCGCCTTATTAGTAGCGCGGGTACCCGCGCTACTAATAGGCCCAAAACCCGCGCTGCTGCTAGGCTTTTCCCTAGTAGTGCTAGTAATGATAACGATATGGAGATAGAACCTGTTGTTGATCTTGATAACCCGCAACCTAAGAATAAATGATATGATAATAATGATTTCATTGCTGGGAAACATGGTAAAGAAAGAGAGCCGTAGGTTCAAAAACCCATGCCCTAACAATCCAAGAAAAAGGATGATGAGGACTTTGAGAACTTTGTTGAAATGCTTAGACCTGTCTTTTTGCAGATGCATTTGACGGATATTCTGAAAATGTCTCCTTATGCTAAGTATGTGAAAGATATTATTACTAATAAAAGAAAGATACCAGAAGCAGATTGCCACCATGCTTGCTAATTATACATTTAAGGGTGGAATACCGAAGAAATTATCAGATCTAGGAATGCCAACCATACCATGCTCCATCAAAAGAAACTATGTTAAAACTGCTTTATATGATTTGGGAGCCAGTTTTAGTTTTATGCCTTTCTCTTTGTATCGTAGACTTGATTTGAATAAGTTGACACCTACTGAAATCTCATTGCGAATGGATGATAAATCAACTACTATAACCATTGGTATTTGTGAGGATGTGCCTCTCGTGGTTGCAAATGTTACTATTTTAACAGACTTTGTTATTCTTGATATAGCCGAGGATGACAGTATGTCGATCATCCTTGGTAGACCCTTTTTGAATATTGTAGGGGATGTTATTGATTGCAACAATGACAATGTCACTTTTCATGTTAATGGTAAGGAGCATACGATACACTTTCCGTAGAAACAACGTCAAGTGAATAGCATCAATTATATCGGAAAAAATTCAACTATTGTTATTGGAGGTTTTGAATTCCCTATTCCTGCAGTCAAAAAGAAATATGATATTCTTATTGTTGGGGACATATCGGTTTCATATCATTCGGAAGAAGTTTGTTAATAAGACTTGATCAACCTTATGAATGGATTCCTTTTGACGGACATGTGATGGATGAATTTAGGAGGCACAACCCACTGTACCCAACTTTTACTTTTAGTTAATTAGATTAAAGAAAGTAGAAATGCTATTTTCTGTTTTTTGAAATATCTGTGCAATAAAAATGTCCCGAAAATAAAAGTTCTCCAAGTGCCCTATTAATTTAGTATGATTTTTTGGAATATTTTAGAATTTCTGGCACTGAAAACACACCACGGGGCAGCACGAGTGGGTCAGAAGCCCACAGGGCGCGCCCACCCCCTGGGCACCCCCAAGGCTTGTGGGTCCTACATGGGTCTCGCTCAATTATGCCAGCACCCATCCACTTCGTATTGTTCCAGAAAAATCCCGCCATTGCTCAAACCCGTGTTCTAGCTCATCTTGCTGCCATTTTTGATCTCCTTGCTCAAAGCTCCATTTGCAAAACTATTTTGGGGGATTGTTCATCGGTATGTGACTCCTCCAATGGTCCAATTAGTTTTTGTTCTAGTGCTTTATATATTGCAAATTCTTGCTACTGTGGTGACCTTGTTCTTGTGCTTCCATGTCAAATTTATATGGTCCAAACTAGTTTTGTTGCATGATATAGCCTCTAGGCACTTGTGGGAGTAGTTACTATGAGTTTGGTTCACTTTTATTTTGAGTCACTAAAATTTTCAGAATATTTTAGGAGAAAAGGAAAGTAATGATGAAGAGGTTATAAAGGGGTTCTTCAAGTCGGAATTCAAATGAAAATGAAATGAAGAAAAGAAGAAGCCCATGTACAACCCTCCTCGCACCGCGGAGGTCTGGCCATGTGAATGGCCAAGTGATGCATTCTTGAGGGCGGCTGGAATTTATGATTATTTCTATTATTTAGCAGAGAATGCAGGCATCACCGACTTCCCCCAAGATAAGTGTGGACCATACCTCCTGCTCACTAAGACTTTCGTGCAAAATTTTCACTTTCGTTATAGGGAAGATCCTCCTATGGTAGAATTTTACTTATATGATGTGCCTAAGAAAATTACTCTTTATCACTTTTGCGATGTTTGCAAGTTACCTTATGAGGGCAGCGTTAGTGAGCCACGTCCTAGAGATGTGGAGGACTTTATTGCTGAAACTACTATGGGTGAAGAGAGAGGGGTGTCAAAAGCGAGAGTGGCTAGTTTACATTTTCCTTTTTTACGCTATTATTCATTATTTGCTGGGAGATGTTTAATTGGTCGTGGGGAGAGTGGAGGCCTCAGTGCTCCTGACCTTGCCATTTTGCGCCATGCCTTACATTCTAATAGAACATTTAGTTTGGGCGCTATGGTTGCTCAAAGGTTGAGTTTAAACCATTCGAGGGGTCCTATTTTCGGAGGAATCTATGCTTCCCGCTTAGCTAAACATTTTGAGATACCCACTGGTTTAATGAGAAGGAAGAGATGTTGTACCAACTAGATATTTGGACTATGTTAGTATGCACATGATTTTATTACTAAAGATGATGACAATCAGCTCATTTATAACTTAGTATCCAGCCAGGGTACTTGTCAAATTATTACTTTGCCAGCACCTTCTTTGTTTGATATTCATTCAGGCAGGTACACTATTACGCCTGAGGACATTTATGCATACTGGGAGCGGACGCGATCCCCAGTCCCTCAGCCAGCATTATCACCTAATCCATACCACGAACCTGTTTACTAGTGGGAGCCACAGGATCTCGCCAACTAGCAAAACCCCCACGACCTTCCGGAGTACCGGGGAGAGGATTATTTTGAGCCGTGGCCCTAGAACAACTTAGGCCAAAAGCCTACACTGGGGGGAGTACATATTTCTCACCGACATTACATTCATATTCACACACTCATTTCAGTTGTCGGTGTTCATACTTTTTCGTTGTGATATCCATGTTAGTTTATTTTTGATGCTTTCTTCTTGTGCGTTTTGTTAAACTTTGAGAAAATACAAAAAAATTAATCCTCGCCTATTTTTAGTTTTTCTTTCTAGCTTAATTTAGTGTAGTATTAAAATAAAACCCAAAACATTTATCGTTCTTCTTTTGCTTGTTGGGAGCTTTCCCGTGTAAATAGCTTTTCTCGTTCTTGTTTAACTTTCTTCAGGAAAACAAAAACTCCAAAAATATTTCAGTGTGTTTCTTTAAAACTCTTTTTATTTTTCTTTGGGTTGTAAGGAGAAGACCACGATGAAAATGTTCAGTGGCTCCCATATGCATTATTCTTGATCTAACAGAGAGCCCATATTACCGTGTCTTCTCTTTTGAATAAATGTTTGCAGATTCTAGCTTAGTCAAATGCACGTGGACTCTTCTAATTTTCCACACCATTCGTTCATGCAAGTGAAAGGCAATAATGACGATATATGATGAAATGATTGAGATGGAGAGAAGCTAGTACGAACTCGACCTATTTTGTTTTTGTAAATATTATTAGCTCATCGTTCCTGATTCAGCCTATTATGAATGAAACATGCTTGCAATGACAATTAGAGATTACTAGTCCTCAACCCGTGCATTTGCACGGGCTAGCACTTGTAAGAATATATATGACAAAGTGGGTATCTATTATAAATGTTGCACAATAATAGGAAAATGTTATTATTAGATTCGTAGACAACATGGTTACGAATTCAAAATTTGTTGCATGTATTATGTATTTGTTACATATAAGTTTTTAATAGGTATATGTTTAAGTTCTCTATTGTAGCATATATGTTCATTTTATTTCGCTATCTAAAAAAACATACATCTTCGTTTTTACCTCAGAGTTACAGTAGAAGTTTGTCTTAAAACCTCTTTTTGGATTTGTACAACATTAAGCTAAATTCCTCCCTCGGGAACATTGGATTGCCCCTAGTTTTGTTTGATTACAAAAAAGATGTTTCTATAAACAACAATGAAACAACAGACATACAAAGTTTTCTATCAACATATGTGAAACTGTAGCAAAAGATATACATTAGAGAATTCTATTTTCTCATACCTTTAAGAACCATACATTATTTAGACTTTAAGTTATTGTCTGAACCAATAAATTCTCACAAAATTTCTTTTATGACTAATGGAGCAGCTGGTAACTGTGTCTATAATTCAGATCTAATTTGTGCGCACCCAAAAAATCTTAAATAATGTCTTTTATAATTGTGCATTTTTGTTACATTCTAACTACACACATATATATGACATACATAATGATGTGTATATGAGATCTTTGTGTCAAATGGTACATCAAGATTTTTTTGATTACTGTAGTAACTACATCAAGAAATTTGGTACACGCGGCAAGACGTGCTCATGCATCCACAGGCTGACCAATTAATTAGTGAAGCAGATCGGCCTCGCCTTGCGGAAGAATGCCATTCTCCCTCATTCAGACCGTTTAAAGGAGTAGAAATTTTGACTGGATTTAAATATAGAAAGACTTATGGACACACAGGATAGATCTGAACGTTCTTTGATCACATGGATGTTTTTGGCTTTTCAATATTATGGACACATTTATTAAAAATGTTTTCTTCTTACAGTTTTATGTAGGACGCCCAACAATATACATATGCTAAATTACTTGATTGGACCATACCTACAAAATTGGCATCATGCGATAAAATCATGAACATATACATAATGGATTGCTGCACTTAAGAAGTGAGATACAAAGAATGAGGTGGAACACAATTAACATACATGATGAATTATCCCACAACAAAAATACTTGATGGATTATTGTTGTTAGAAAAGTGAGAATAAAAGGCTCGAGAGGAACATGATTATGAGAGACTAAACTTGATTTGATGGAGAGCAGGAGAGCAGGAAGCGGCGGCCAATTACAGGAGTTCATAGTGATTTGGATCTGCAGAATATATTTTATTGAACAGCTGAATATTTTGTTGATGGATGCTTTTATGGGTAATCAGCCGGGTTGTGTGTACTTCTTTTCTTTTTTTCATTGTACTTTTTTATGGATGGAGGCTTTCCCTTTTTTAGGACGTGGGACTTCCCTTTTTTATTTTGATTGAGGGACGTATAAATGCTTTATTTGTTTCGTATATATGACTAATAACGTTGTACGTGTCAGATGCCTTTTCTGTGAGACTGGATCATATGGGTTACACATGTTTTTTCTTTTATGCTGAACATAAATTGCCAATCCAACGGTGTATTTAATTTTCAAGATGTGGATTAATAAGAGAACTTGAATGGTGCGGGTAATCGGCCAGGTCGTTTTGATTTCTTTCTTTTTTTCCAGGTTGGACTTTATATGGACGGAGACTTTCCTTGTTTTTTGACATGAGGCTGTCCTTTTTTATTTTGATTAACCGATGAGAACTTTAATGGTGCGGGTAATCATCGGGGCGTTTTGATTTATTTCCTTTTTTACGCTGGACTTTTAATGGACGGTGGCTTTTTCTTTATGTCAGGCAGCGGGGCGTTCTTATTTCCTTCCTGTTTTACGCTGGACTTTTAATGGATGGAGACTTAATTTTCTTTTCTATGTGAGGCGCTCCCTTCCTTTGTTTTTTTTGGAGAAAAACATTTTTTTTATTTTGATGACCATATGAGAACTTTAATGGCACGGATAGTCAGCTGGTTCGTGTGGATCTTTTTTTCTTTTTTTAACGATGAACACTTTTTATCGCACAGAGACTTTCCTTTTATTTTAAGTGCAGCTATCCTCTTTTATTTTCATGAACATATGGAGGCCTTATATGTTTTGTATACGACTAATTTTTTTCTTGAGCTGGGTATATCACTAACGTTGAACGTGACAGATGTGTTTTTTGTGGGACTGGGCCATCTGTGTTACGCATGTTTTCTTTTTATCCTGATCGTAAATTTTACAATCCAACGGTGTAATTAATTCTAATGATGTGGATTAATGAGAGATCTTGAAAGGTGCCTCCAATTAGTAAATATAAGATATAAGATATAAGATAGTTACTCATGACATGCTTAATTAGCTAGGAGTTTATAATGGTTTGTCTTGAGTGCCAACATGATAATTAAAATGGTTGTGATGTAGTATGATAGGATCGTATCCTCCTTTGAATGATTTAAGTGGCTTGACTTGCCGCATGTTCATGCATGTAGTTGAAACAAAATCTACATAGCCTCCACGATATTTATGTTCATGGTGATTTATATCCTACTCATGCTTGCACTCATTTTTGGTTAATCTCAATGCATGTTTATGACTGTTGTCGCTCCTCAATCTTTTGCTAGCCTTCAATTAAATAAGCGGGGATACTGCTTGTGCATCCACTTTCTTAAACCCAAAGTTGTTCCATATGAGTCCACCATATCTACCCATATGCGGTATTTACCTGCCGTTCCAAGTAAATTTGCATGTGCCAAACTCCAGACCTTCAAATAATAATCTATTTTGTATGCCCGAATCGCTCATGTAGTAATTGGGGGCTGTTAGTATCTTCCATCCTAGGTGGGTTATTCTCACGATGAGTGTTGATTAACTTGTCATTCACGAGAAAGTGGCTGGTAATCAGGATGCCCAGTTCCATGCTCAAAATCAAATCAAAATATAATCATGAAACAAAGCTCCCCTAGGACTGTTGTTGGTATGGACGGTACCCGTTATTTCGGATCAGCCGTGGAGTGTGATTGTTGGTGGACGGGGTGTAAAAACTTTACCATTCTGTTTGGGAACCGCCTATAATGTATCTAGCATGGAAGATAGTGAGCTCTCTTGGTTGTTAGGTTGACAATGAAAGCATACCGCTCAGAATTATATTCATCTCTGTTTTAAAAGCTTCAAGCTCTGGCACCTCTGCAAATCCCTGCTTCTCTCTACAAAGGGCCTATCTATTTACTTTTATTGTTGAGTCATCATCCTTTTATAAAAAGCACTAGTTGGAGAGCACCACTGTCATTCATATGCATTGTTGTTAATTTATATTGAGTTTGACTGTGACTGGATCTCTTTTGCCATGAATTATAATGTCTAGTCTGTCCTTAATCTTCAGGGGTGCATTGCATTTATGTTTTGCGGTCTCTGAAAGGGCTAGCGAGATACCATTTTATCATATCATATCATGATTGTTTTGAAAAAGTGTTGTCATCTGAGATCTACTATTATTGCTCGCTAGTTGATTATGAAGGAAATATGCCCAAGAGACAATAATAATGTTTTTATTTTATATTTCCTTATATCATGATAAATGTTTATTATTCATGCTAGAATTGTATTAACCGGAAACTTGATACATGTGTGGATACATAGACAAAACACCATGTCCCTAGTAAGCCTCTACTAGACTATCTCATTAATCAAAGATGATTAAGTTTCCTAACCATAGACATGTGTTGTCATTTGATGAACGTGATCACATCATTAGGATACTTATGTGATGGACAAGACCCATCCGTTAGCATAGCCTATTGATCGTTCAGTTTTATTGCTATGGCTTTCTTCATGTCAAATACATATTCCTTTGACTATGAGGTTAATCAACTCCCGGATACTGGCGGAATGCCTTGTGTGCTATCAAACATCACAACGTAACTGAGTGATTATAAAGTTGCTCTACAGGTATCTCCGAAGGTGTTTGTTGGGTTGGCATAGATCGAGATTAGGATTTGTCACTCCGAGTGTTGGAGAGGTATCTTAGGGCCCTATCAGTAATACACATCATAAGAAGCCTTGAAAGAAAAGTGACTACTGAGTTAATTACAAGATAATGTATTACGGAACGAGTAAAGAGACTTGCCGGTAACGAGATTGAACTAGGTATGAAGATATCGATGATCGAATCTCGGGCAAGTAACATACTGATGGACAAAGGGAATTACATATGTTGTCATAATGGTTTGACTGATAAAGATCTTCGTAGAATATGTAGGAGCCAATATGGCACCCAGGTTCCGCTATTGGTTATTGACCGGAGAGGTGTCTCGGTCATGTCTACATAGTTGTCGAACCCGTAGGGTCTGCACGCTCAATGTTTGATGACGATATGGTATTATATGAGTTATGTGATTTGGTGGCCAAATGTTGTTCGGAGTCCCGGGTGAGATCATGGACATGAAGAGGAGTCTCGAAATGGTCGAGAGGTATAGATTGATATATAGGACGATGGTATTCGGACACTGGAAGTGTTCCAGAGGGTACCGGGTACATATAGGGTCACCGGAAGGGGTTCCGGGCACCCCCGATAAAGATATGGGCTTAATGGGACAAGGGAGGGTTAGACCAACCTACAAGAGGCTGGTGCGCCCCTCCACCAAGTCATCCAGCCCTAGGGAAAGGAAAGGGGGGAGGGCAAGTCCCTCCTTCCTTCCGCTCCTCAAGGAAGAAAGGAAAGGGGGGGCACCACCTCCCCCTTCCTTCCCCTAGCGCCTATACAAGGAAGGGGGGCGAACCAGGGCAGGATTAGGCCCCACTTGGGGCACCCCTTGGCCTCTCCCTCTCCCTCCCACCTATATATATGAGGAGGGTGAGCCTAGCGCACAAAAGATCAGTTGACAGTCGGGTCGCCTGACCTCAGAACGGCGAGGCGATGGAACGCGAGGCGGCGGAAGACGGATTCTGGCGCACCCCTACCTGGCGCGCCAAATGTCGGATTTCGGGTTCTAGAAGACCCTTGAGGTTCGAACTCTGGGGTGCGCATGAAGATCTCTCCCCTACCAGATCACGTCTCGAAGCCTCGCAAGGGATCTAAGCTAGAAAGAAGAACACACAAGGGACACGGGGTTTATTGGTTCAGGCCACCATCACCAGTGTGTGGTATGGTGGATTGCCTTAGGGGCTAATGATGAACAATACAAAGAGAGAACAGCCTCGCAAGGCGCTGTTCTTGAGCAGGTGCGATGAACTGCTTGGGTGAGCTCATCGTCTCTCTCTCTCTCTAATCTACCCGAAATCTAGATCAGGTGCCTCTCTACTATGGTGGCTTGTCCTATGGCCTCTTCCCAAATAATGAGCGGGAAGGGCACCAACAATTGGCCATTTTGAAGGGGAACATCTAGTACCCTTATCCTGACTAAAGTTGGTCTCCGACTGCCAAAGACTCTGACGGTGACGCCGCCCTGGGCTCCACGATGACCTCCATCCTGCCGTTCTGCTGGTCTTGGTCTTGTTGCACCGAAGCGGTAACCTTTGCCTGATGCCTTGGCCTGTGCTTGCCCCCTTTGCACCGAAGGGGAAACAAGGACACTGCGCAGGCTGGCGCCCGCCGGGTCTCGATCGTCATGGCTCGCGTCACGGGCACATCGCGAGGTACCCTGTCTTGATCTCTCCGCCTCCTCGCGAGCCCGCCTGATGAGGCTGCTCCTGAGGAAGCTTCCTGTCGTCCGCCCGGCGAGGCTTGGCCCCTCGCGAGGGTCTTGAGCTTGAGCTGACGAAGCTAGGCTGCACAGGGCCCCCGCTTGAGCCTCGCCACAGGCCGCAGGCAGGCAAGTCTGGGGACCCCCGTTCCCAGAACACCGACAGTAGCCCCCGGGCCCCAACAGCCTGCGGCCTTGGGTGCCGCGTGGCGATTGATTGGACGTGGGCGTCTCCGCTTCCCCATGATGCCTCATTACGCGCCCGGCTAGATGGACCCATGGTTGCACACAGTTGTTCCCCTTCCGCCGCTCGCACGCTTCCTGCCCTTCCTTCTTCCTCGGGCTCCAACCTCCGTCTCCAATCTAGCTCGAGCTCTCCCCCCTTTCCATTGCCATGGCACCAAAGAAGAAGGAAATGGGGAAGAAGCCCGCGCCTTTGCCCCGCTCATCTCTAGTGGCGGCCCCCGCCGTTGATCGGTTAATCATACTCAACCCCGAAGCCTTGAACAAGGTCCACTCTGCTCTTGCCTCCATCTTCAAGGAGTGTAGCAGGACCACGGTCTGGCCTGTGTCCCATGCCTCCTTTGATAGGGTCGTTGTCGGTGTCAAAACCGGCGGATCTCGGGTAGGGGGTCCCGAACTGTGCGTCTAGGCGGATGGTAATAGGAGACAAGGGACACGATGTTTTTACCCAGGTTCGGGCCCTCTCGATGGAGGTAAAACCTTACTCCTGCTTGATTAATATTGATGATATGGGTAGTACAAGAGTGGATCTACCACGAGATCAAGGAGGCTAAACCCTAGAAGCTAGCCTATGGTATGATTGTTGTCATTCATCCTATGGACTAAAACCGTCCGGTTTATATAGACACCGGAGAGGGCTAGGGTTACATAGAGTCGGTTACAATGGTAGGAGATCTACATATCCGTATCGCCAAGCTTGCCTTCCACGCCAAGGAAAGTCCCATCCGGACACGGGACGAAGTCTTCAATCTTGTATCTTCATAGTCTTGGAGTCTGGCCGATGATGATAGTTCAGCTATCCGGACACCCCCTAGTCCAGGACTCCCTCGGTAGCCCCTGAACCAGGCTTCAATGACGACGAGTCCAGCGCGCATATTGTATTCGGCATTGCAAGGCGGGTTCCTCGTCCGAATAATTCATAGAATATTGTGAACACCAGGATAGTGTCCGGCTCTGTAAAATAAATTCCACATACCACCGTAGAGAGAATAATATTTACACAAGTTCAATCTGCTGATGTATTTTGTGGCATGACGTCACACCACAACCAAGCCTTTACTCGAATCGTTTTTATTATACCACCTCAGCGCGTTTAGCGAAGCGGTTTCCTTGGCACGTCTTGTCGAAGTAGAGATCGTGTTCCCCTTATTCCGGGATTCCCATCAATACGGATGTGGGTAACCCAACCGCGCCCGTTGCCACGCCCCCTCCATCGAAGGCGAGTTCCAAACGGTCACGGGGACGGCTCTTGGTATTCTTCCTCTTTATAATGAAACCAAGGCCCGTTCCTTTTCTTCAATCCTCAATCGAATCCGTCCCTCGCCCCAAGTTCCAACACCCAGGGCTCCAGATTCGGGCACTTCGAACCTTCGACAATGTCTGGTTCCGACCTACAGGGCCGGTGGATGCCCTCCTCCATCATGGAAGAGGACGTGCTAAAGCTGAGAGACGCCAGGTACTTAACCTACGAGATTTCGCACAGGTTGCCTGCCCAAGGGAAAGTCATTCCTACTCCCGAGCCTGGTGAGAGTGTCGTGTTAATGTCTCACCTCCATCGGGGTTTAGGCTTCCCGATGGCTCCCTTCGTGAGGGGGCTCATGTTTTGCTATGGGCTAGAATTCCACTACTTGGCTCCGGAGTCCATCCTCCATATCTCATCATTTATTGTCATCTGCGAAGCCTTTCTCCGCACTACCCCTCACTTCGGTTTGTGGCTCAAAACCTTCAACATGGAGCCGAAGATGATTGAGGGGCGTCATGCAGAGTGCGGCGGGGCGGTTATAAGCAAGAGGGCCGATGCTCCATGGCCCGAGGGCTCTTTTCAGGAGGAGCTCGGCTTGTGGCAATATGAGTGGTTCTACATCACCGCTCCCAGGGGCAGCAGGCAGAGGTCGCCGCCCTCCTTTCGCTCGGGCCGTCCACAACGGCTGACGTCATGGGTCAACAAAGGGCTTGACTGGGGGCCGTCCAAGGACGTAACCCTATTGCAGGGCCGGATTCGAGACCTCCAAGAGAGGGAGATCAATCTGGTCGTAGTGACGCAGGTTATGCTGATTCGGCGTCTTCTGCCCTGCAAACGTGGCCCCCTCTGCCTGTGGGAATTCAATCCGAAGGGACCACGAGCTCTCCAACACTTCATGGGTACGACACCCGTGGAGATGTACAAACTGTTCTTCGGAACACGAGAGATGTGTCCGGAATTGACCGAGGACACTGGCCTAAGCTGCAATCGCCCGGATACTCAAGTAAGTAGCCCTGTGTCCGGACATATCGTCCATTTATTTATCATGGATTTGCCTCTTAACCAGCTATCCCTTGGACAGGAGTGGATAGCGCAAGCAAAACTGATACAGTGTCCGGCCCCCCTTCCTGAGACCACGCCGGATCCCGTGTTAGTCAAGATGTTGGAGGTTGCGCCTTCGGAACAGGAAAACTACCGCCTCCGCTAAGGAGGCTCTCAAGAAGGGAGGGATCAAGAATCCCTCCCTCCAGGTGGGGAAGAGGACCGCTTCCGAGGACCCGGATGCTAAGGCCTTAAAGCGGGGGAAGAAATCCGCACCGGAAGGTCTTGTGCCGGGAGAAGCCCCGACCGCACTGTCTCCCCAAGGGAATCAGCCCTCCAGCAAGCCGTAAGTAGAAAAAGGGGAGTTTTGTAATAAGGGACATCCATGTTTTTTATTTCTGAGGATAACCGAAGTTCTTACCTTGTAGTTTGGATCTCAGCCCTTCTCAGCAGATCTCATCTTCGGGGGATCTTCGTCCGGAGATGATGTAGAGCGAGACGCCTCCATCTTTCGCACCGTCAGGCGGGGCGGGCGACCCTGAGGTGTCGTCGCGGAGGGTCTCCCCAAGTCCGGCGTGGCCGGAGAGTTCGGCACCAACTGGTGTACGGCCGGAGGAGCTGAAGAATCTGCTTGAGAGGGCGTTTATCTCAGAAGATCACCGTACATCAATGAGTATGGTGATTGAAAGGATTTCATATGCTAAGAGCGGGTTGCATGAGGCCGTCAGAATTTTACTGACGGGGTTTGGGGTACATAAAAATGACATACCTTTTGACAGTTTTGCACATAGAGTGCGCCCTGTATAGATAGTAGCCCCTGAGACTCGGTATGTTGTCGAAAGCGACAGCGTGCCGAGGATCATAATCTCAGTTATAAAATGTCGCCTTTCCTATGTAGGTGGCGGAACGTTCAGTGGCCAGCCGGACTGATAGAGTTGCCGAGCTGAAGCAGCAACTTGACGTTGCGGATGCGGACATTGCGCTGGTCAATAAACGACTTGACGAGTCACAAGGTAGGTGGTTTCTCTGCAGTCACCTGGTAAGGGAGCTGATGCCCACTCCTTACAACATGTATGCTTGTTGCAGATGGTGCCGCTGCTGTGGAAGACCTTTGGGCAGAGCTTGCTCGAGCCAATGAGCAAGCCAGAAAAAGTGATGCGGCTGCCTCGAAGGCTGCGGAGGAGCTAAAAGCCGAAAAGGCTGCTCACTGCCGAAGCAGGGAGCAGATGGCCGGAATGGCCGTGAAACTAAAAGATGATACCGACCGCTACGAGGTTCTTGAAAGAGAACACCAGGCGGAGCAAGAGGACCTGAAGAAGGCAACCGCCAAAGCCAAGGATGCCCGTTCTGCAATGCGGGCTATAAAGGAGGAACTGCGTCAGGCCGGAGATATTGCGGCTGGAAAGCCCTTTCTGCTGCGTAGGAAGTTAACGGATCCGAAGTATGCTCAGTTGGGCCAGTTGTGGGGTGCAGAGGATCCTTATCTGAATTTGGCGGCGAGTGCGGCGGACGCAATCGTGCACTTATGAAGCCAAAAGGATCACGAAATGGAAGAGCTTTTTTGGTCTCAATTCCATAGTACGGAGCGTCCACTTCCGTTGACCGATCGGTTGGCTGAGTGGGCTGAGCTGAATAGATTGTCCGGATTAGCCATGATGGATGTGGTGGCTCATCTGTGGCCGGAAAGGCCCAAGCCGAAGAGTTATTTTGGCTTATTGCAGCAATTCCTTGATGCGGTGCCGCATATCAAGGCGATGAAGCGGTCGGCATGCATAAAGGGTGCACGGATGGCTCTCGCCCGTGTCAAAGCATGCTGGGCAGAGATGGACGCCACCGATGTTGCATCCCGGGATTCGGACAGAAGCCGATTACCCGCCGAGCACTATTTTGAGGAAGTCCTGCAGAGCGCTCGTTTAATAGAGTCGCAGTGCTCAAAAAACGTTATGTTCAAATGACATGTATGATTTGTAAAACCATATTTATAATATAAGGGCTTTTTATACTTGTGCGTTCAAGTATTGAAATATCTCCTGTGCGGCCGTTAATGTATATGTATATATAACCTGAAAGATGGCAGTCTTAGGCTTCAGCCCCCACGCACATGGTGCGGGGGTGTTTGCAAAGAAGCGCATTTTCACACTTAATCCAACGTCTTGGTCCTGTGAAGGAGGTGGTAGCGTAGCAAACTAGGCAACCAGACTATAATGCTTTATCACTTTCACTTAGCCATAGGAGTTCGAAGGTGGGGCAACGATATAGCCCCTAGGGGCACCGCGCTCTCCGAATTCGGGGCGCGGGTGTGCCTGACTGGGAAGCGGTCCTTCGTCAAAGCGGAGGAATTCTAAACATTGCAGTTATCGATCGAGTGGTTGACCAGTCTCTCGCTATATCATGACAGTCAGTTTTCGACTTTCTCTACTGAGGTGCTCGCCCGGCCGAACCGGGCCACAATCACAGTAGTTCTCCTAGTGCAGTGTTAGCCGATGGAGTGGAACGTAAGGCAGCAAAACACAGGAGCCGGGCAAACCCAACATTTGACCAAAGGCATGATTCGGAGCTGATGCATATAAGGCCTAACTTGAGACGCCGAACACTCCCTATGGTATTCGGTCTTTATGATAGCGGACAGAATAATGCCCTAAGCCCCTAGTGTCCAGGTGCGTGCGAGAACTTCTGACGCGGCCGATGCCAAAACGCCAGCCTCCTCCTCGGTTATGGTAGAAAACCGGGGGATGTGTATCAACAAGAGATAGTAAAAAAGGTTTACGCAGGGTCTTAATCTGAAAACTTGCAACGGGTCCCTGCTGCACGTCTGCGCCTATGTCTCCGTTGCGCTGCGTCCTGGACGGGTGTATCACGAGGTTCATCTGTAAAAGAGAAGAACTTAGTTTGGAAAAAATATCGTGCAAAAAATGTATTTAAAACGAGTATGATTTGGAAGATGAATAAAGTTGAGCTTTATTGGCTCTCATTGTTCATGCGTGCATCCCCTTGTAAAGAGGTATGCGGCTAGAAAGCCCCGTGTTTATTTGTACTGGACTCGCCTAACCGTGTCCGAGGTTTGAATGACCTGTTTTTAGGGGCTTTGATCAGCAAGGCCGGATTAGTGTGTGGCTGTCAAAGCAGTCTCACATTTTCCGTGGTCGAGGAACACTCGAAGTTACCCTTTAATGAGATTATGCCGCGTGGACCGGGCATTTTAAGTGTAAGAGACGCGTAATGCGATATTGCGTTAAAGCGGGCGAAAGCTTCGCGTCCCAGTAGTGCTTGATGGATACTTTTGAATGGGGCAATATGGAAGATTAGCTTTTCGCGAGGGAAGTTGTCGGATGAACCGAACAGAACCTCTAGTAGTACGGAGCCTGTACAATTGGCATAAAGGCCTGGCGTCACTCCTTTGAAGGAAGTGCTGCTATGGCGAATTTTGGTAGGGTCTATCCCCATTCTGCGGATGGTGTCCTGGTATAGCAGGTTTATATCACTGCCGCCATCCATTAGGACTTGTGTGAATTGTAGTCTGTCGATTATGGGATCCAATATCAAAGCAGTCCCTCCTACGTTTCGAATACTTCTGGAGTAATCCTGATGGTCGAAAGTAATTGGTTTTGACATCCAATTTTGGGACTCCGCTGGGGTGGACCATGTGGCGCGTGCTTTAGTAGGTGCCGCACTATTTTTCCTTGTTATCACACGAAGTGAGTTCACTGTTTTGACTTCTAGTGGGAAAGTCTTCTGTTTTCCGGCGTGCTGCTTGTGGGGTTGTCATCGTCTTCGCTTGGTGTGTCGAGCCCCTTGTGTTCGGCGTTAAGTTGGCTGGACTGCTTGAAGACCCAACAAACTCTGCGGGTTTGGTTTGCAGGCTTCCCGGGGGTACTGTGGATTTGACATATCCTATCCAAGATTTTGTTTAGGTTGGATAGCTCGTCACTGTTGTCCTTAAGGGGCAGTGCTTTGTTATTCGGCCGAGAGCTTTTGAACCCGGCGTTGACCGCCGTGCTATTTGGGCCATTTTTCTTATTCCGGCGATGATCTTTTTTGCCTCGTGATTTCCCATTTCCATCCATGACCTCGGATGTACTCGGGTCGCTGGTGCTGCATCTTGCCAGCCAGCTATCTTCCCCCGTGCAAAAGCGGGTCATGAGGCGTGTTAGCGCGGCCATTGTTCTTGGTTTTTCCTGGCCGAGGTGTCTGGCGAGCCATTCGTCTCGGACGTTATGTTTAAAGGCTGCTAAGGCTTCGGCGTCCGGATAGTCGACTATTTGGTTCTTTTTGATGTGGAACCTGTTCCAGAATTTGCGTGCTGACTCTCTGGGCTGTTGAGTTATGTGACTTAAATCGTCTGCATCCGGAGGGCGGACATAAGTCCCCTGGAAATTTGCTCGAATTGCATCCTCGAGCTCTTCCCAACTTCCAATGGTATTTTCTGGGAGGCTTTTGAGCCAATGCCGAGCTGGCCCTTTGAGCTTGAGGGGTAGGTATTTTATGGCATGGAGATCGTCTCCTCTAGCCATATGTATGTGTAGGATGTAATCCTCAATCCAGACTCCGGGGTCTGTTGTTCCGTCGTATGCCTCTATGTTTACGGGCTTGAATACCGCTGGAAATTCATGATCCAGTACCTCGTCGGTGAAACATAGTGGGTGTGCGGCGCCCCTGTATTTAGGTGTGCCGTTATCTTCAAACACTCGGTGTGTTGTGTTGCTTCCTGGAGCCTTCTTTTTTGGCCCATAGATGGACCTGACCGGGCCGTCCTTTTTGCGAGGATCCTTATGTGGATCGTGTGCTACGGCTGGGTCAGTATGGGTGCTGTTGTTATCGAGGAGGGACTTCGGGCGGCGCATGCGTCGCCGTTTTGGTTGTTTTTCGGGGGAATTATCCTTCGCCGCGTCCCGTTGTTCCTCATTATCACTTCCTTTTGGTGTATCCACCATGTATACGTCGTGAGTTGAGGTGGCTTTCCAGTGCCCAGCAGGCGCTGGTTCTTGGTCGTCTCCGGCATCGTCGTCCATACCGTCGATGTCTTCGGAGTCGAAGTCTAGCACGTTGGTTAGGTCGTCGACAGTGGCTACGAAGTGGGTGGTGGGTGGGCTTTGAATTTCTTCATCGTCCGCATCTCAACCGTCCTGACAGCAGTCCAGCCACGGCTCTCCTGATAATGAGAGATATTTTAGCGAATTCAGTATGTCACCGAAAGGTGAGTGTTGAAAGATGTCCGCAACGGTGAACTCCATGATCGGCGCCCAATCGGATTCGATTGGAGGGGGCGCGGGAGGTTCGGAGTCCGGCGAGGAGTCCGGCACCTCGGAGTCACGAGCTTCACAAGGGACAAGGTCAGTAGGGGTTGCAGCCCCCGAGGCGGTGTCTAGCCACTCGTCCTCGATCTGTGCAGCCGGCTCCGAATTAAGGGTCGGAGCGGGCGCGTGTGCGGCCTCCAGGGCACTGTCCGGCAGCAGAGCTAAATCATGCCCATTGTGACAGTGTGGCGCGCTCGGCTGTGGCTCGAATCCATCGAAGATCAAGTCTCCGCGGATGTCAGCCGTGAAGTTTAGACTTCCAAATCTGACCTGACGGCCAGGGGCGTAGCTTTTGATCTGCTCCAGATGGCCAAGCGAATTGGCCCGCAGTGCAAAGCCGCCGAATACGAAGATCTGTCCAGGGAGAAAAGTCTCACCCTGGACTGCATCGTTGTTGATGATCGAAGGAGCCATCGAGCCTATCGCTGACGACACAGAGGAACTCTCAATGAAAGCACCAATGTCGGTGTCAAAACCGGCGGATCTCGGGTAGGGGGTCCCGAACTATGCGTCTAGGCGGATGGTAACAGGAGACAAGGGACACGATGTTTTTACCCAGGTTCGGGCCCTCTTGATGGAGGTATAACCCTACTCCTGCTTGATTGATATTGATGATATGGGTAGTACAAGAGTGGATCTTCCACGAGATCAAGGAGGCTAAACCCTAGAAGCTAGCCTATGGTATGATTGTTGTCATTCGTCCTATGGACTAAAACCCTCCGGTTTATATAGACACCGGAGAGGGCTAGGGTTACACAGAGTTGGCTACAATGGTAGGAGATCTACATATCCGTATCGCCAAGCTTGCCTTCCACGCCAAGGAAAGTCCCATCCGGACACGGGACGAAGTCTTCAATCTTGTATCTTCATAGTCTTTGAGTCCGGCCGATGATGATAGTTCGGCTATCCGGACACCCCCTAGTCCAGGACTCCCTCAGTCGTCACGGAGGTTCGGTTCTTCGCCGATGCCCTGTGGGCGGGTTTGGTTCCCCCCTTTTCCGCTTTCTTCAATGCGGTGCTCTCCCATTATCAGATCCACATGATGCACTTGGGGCCTGAGTCCATTACCCTCCTGGCTTTTTTCGCCTTTGATTGTGAGGAAATGGTGGGCATCCCTCCTTCTGTTGTCCTCCTACGCCACTTCTTCTCTTTGCACCTAAGCGACCCCACTCAATGCTCGGGTGCGTGAGCTTCCTCGCCGTGCTGGAGACGACTGCTTCAGGGATCGATTTCGGCCTTCCTCCTCCTGAGGACAGGTTCAGAGAGCGGTGGCTGTATGTGGATGTCGGAGTGCCCAGCCCCCTGCTCTCGCACCCAACCTTGCCCACTGTTCCCAATACAGGCTGGGATCATGAGACGCTCGTGAGCCCCCGGCTCGCCTTCGTCTAGTGCCGCATCCAGAGTTTGAGGGCGCTCGACATGACGGCGCCCAAGGTAGTGAAGGAGTTCCGCCAACATCTCATTGCTCCTCTCCAGCGCCACTCCCTTCAGATGTGGGCCTTTGCGGGGCACAAAGACCGCATGCGGCTTCAGGAGGAGGATCTGGCGCCTGAAGTGCTGAGGACGGTGCTCAGGGTCCTGACTGGCGATCCTTCCCCAGGCAGCCTTCGACACGATGCTGCCGTCTTGTATCTTTGCTCGGGCAGGGCCGATTTTGTGAGACAGATGCCCAACTTTGACGAGTAGGGGCTACGTCCGGTTGGCCTCACGAGGCCCCGCGAGAACCCAGTTGCCGTGGTTGCTCTTCCGGTCGCCCACGACGGTTCTGCCTCAGGCGATTGAGCGAGGAGACGAGAACCGCCAGAAGCTGAAGGGGCCGATGTCGAGATGCTGACGCCGCGCAGAGCCCCGAAGGCGGCATCTCCCGAAGCCCGTCCTGGAGTAGTGGCAGGCAAGGAGTTGCTGCCTACGGCTCCCGAGGCTGGGGCTTCCGAGAGCCCGGCCGTTCCTCATGAGACGGCGCCTGGTGGCGTCCCCCAGGCCGGTCCCCTTGGTGCTGAACAACTTGACTACTCCTTCATGTCACAAGCCGACCCTTTTGCCGAGCGCTTAGGCCGGTTCCGCGTAGACTTCGAGGCCCTCCGCAAGAGGAAGGAGGCCTTGGGTGGCGATGATCGCCCTTGTCGCCCGTTGAAGCGCAGGAAGTACTTTGTCGTGGACGAGTATGTCCTCTTCTCTCTCTGCTCCTTTACCTTACTGTCCCTACAGCTGATTGTGGCCTTTCAGGGCCCTTCCTGCCGAATTCGTAGAGACGGCCCAGGAGCCATCCCCCAAGCTTTGTCTTCATCACTGACCCTGGGCGTGCCGAGCTCGAGCAGCGCCCCCGCCGCTGGACCGGTCGGAGAAGTGGTCCGTCCCGCTGGGCACCTCGAGCCTGCGCGCCTGCTGTCCTCCTTTCACGAGTCCTTCTGGGGCACAGCTAGCTTGCCCCGCGTTCCTCCCCTGATCGTGGATGGTGACTGGCTGAAGTCGGTCTTCAGTTCCTCCTCTGGGGATGGACCAGCACCAGGCTGGATTCCTGGCGAGGTCTGTCCGGCGATTGCTGGGGCGCCAGCCCCAGTCCCGCACCGGGAGGGGGCATGCCGCCTCGGGGCCCTCCGCACACACCAGTGGCAGAGGGTGACGCGGAAGATGTTCTCAGGCGTGCTCGGGAGCGTCGCGCCCTTCGTCAAGAGTTCCTCCAAGGGGCGGCGGATGCGGTGAGCCGGATCGGCGCGAAGCTTGCTGGCGAGGATGCGCGCCTTGAGGCCGAAGGCCTGCGTCTCGCTGAGGAGAGGCGCAAGCTGAAGGTAGCCATCGCCCTTGCGCGTCACCAGCGTGACCTTGATAATGCGAAGGCTGAGGCGTCGCTGGTGGCGTCGCGAGAGGCCTGCTCCCAAGCCGTCGAGGAAGCCCGGGAAGCAGACCGACGACGCAAGGCTGCGGAGGAGCGCGCGTGGGAGCTCCAAGCCTGGAGCAGCTCTTTGGAGCGGCAAGTGGAACTGCGCCAGGCGGCCCTTGCGCCGCTGAAGGGGGCTTCCATCGACCAGGCGGAGCTCCTGAAGCGCGAGGAGGCGCTGACGCTGGAGGCTGCCGAGTGCAACCTTGACCTTGAACAGTTGGAGACAAGGGAGCGCCTGGTGACTCAGGCGGAGGATGACGTCGCCGCGCGGGAAGCCAGAGTCCAAGAAGAGGTGGACCGCCTCGTTGCGGGAGCTCGCTCGGATCTTGAGCATGAATACTGTTCGCACACAAACACGTCACCGTGTACCCCCAACGCCGAGGGTGATGCACTGCAGCTCACGCCGAAGGAGACCCGTCCGGAAGCGCGGTACGTAGGCAATCCGGCGTGCGCTTTTGATGACCCGAAACCCCACACGCCCAGGAGGGACCCCGTCAGGGCGCGTGGTGGCTATGGGCTGCCCTAGGACGACCTCATCGCCCCTAGGGCCTCGAGGTTCGCCGCCCTGCAACAATAAGAACAGACGAAGAAAGAGGAAGAAGAAGAACAAGGGAAAAGGAAAAGTAAAGGTAAAAAGTGTAGATAGATTTGTTCGATTGTGTGTTGTTGTTCAATCAGCCGTCACCTCTTATCTATATAAGAGGCGGATGGACTTCCCGTACAAGAAAAGGACTTGCCTTGTCGTCCAAATCATCAAAATGTAGCCAAATTTGGACTTCTCACGACTTCCGGCACGGATGTCCGGCTCTAGGCCCGGATGATCCGGCCTAGCCCAGTTTTCTAACAGCAGCTTACTGTTATGGCTCTAGAGTCTGCATACAACCTCGGATTTGGACGTTTTTTATATCAAAATCAACCGCCTCGACGAGACGCACAACTTTAATGTTGAACGCTTTTCGATTTGAGGTCATGCTGAGAGGGTTCCGGACCGTTTTATAAAGTCTGCAGCAGAAAAACTTGTCCGGACGTCCGGACGATTGCCCGGATTGTCCGGCCTTTACCTGGATCATCCGGGACTTGACCCAGATCATCCGGCTTCAGCGCCAACCTTCTGGAATCTTAGTGCTCCAATTACCCGGATGATCCGGACCCAGGCCCGGATGATCCGGCCAACATTGCTGCAGTGCACGGTTTTGCCTATAACTTTTCCATACGATCTCGGATGGGGACGATCCTTATATCAAAATCGTCCGTTTCGACGAGAAGAAGAACTTTGCAGTTGTAAATATTTCCATCCGAGGTATTCTTAATTAGGTTTCATGCCATTCTTTAATCAGGTGTCAACACGGGTATCTCCGAAATTGTCATATCTTTTGCACTTGAGCTCCTTTTTGGTCCATCTTCATGTTTATTTCGATCATATTGACGAGGGCCATCAAATGGTGACATAAACTCATAATCTTAACCTCATTTCATTATAGACTCAAGTCACTCTTTGCGATCATGAAATTTTTGAGTGTTAACACATGCCCCCCTGTTTTTCGGCAAAGGTAGTATGCCGAAAAATAACTTGTATCATGTTGGTTCTAAGGACGATGTCAACACTCCATCGGCCACTTTGCATGTTCTTGGGCGCTAAATATATATCAGCCATTATTTCTTTGAATCCTTGATGCAAAATTGGATGAAACCTTCTCAACTTCCTTAACAATCTGATGATAAAGCTCCATAGATATGTATCTCAAGGTCATCCTCTGAATCATTTCACCCTTTTGCTAGCATTTCGCAGATAATCAACAATAAAATTTCTCCAAATCTTACTTTCACCTGCATAAAAAAATTCATTAGTGGCCGAAGCGGTGGACTTCGGTTCGGCCTTACCTCTGTTGACGAGACTAAGCATCGGCTATTGACATAAATGCAATACACCATGATTAACATAGTAGCCAGATGCTTGCTATGCCAACTCTCTTGAATTGTCATGTCTAGAAATATGAACAATTTTAAAGCAACCAAGCTAAATTTTGCATCTAGGCATACCTCAAGATAAACTACAAGTGATTCGTCAAAACATTCATAACCTTGGATATTTGTTGCACTACTCATAACGAATCACCAAAAGCGTCAATATGTTTAGCACATATGGCAAAAGTTCCAAACCGAATAACATTGCATATTCGGCTTTGATTATTGTGCAATAAATATTTTAAGAGGCATGAGGCTTCACATAACAACACCATATGGAGATATATAAACAACACCAACACCATGGCCATTGTTATGAATTCGACCATCGAAATATAATCTCCATAGCACCAGAGAGACAAGGTTAATATCACTTAACATGTACCTTGTCTCGGTTCCAATTGAACTAAGGACGATGTTAGAATGTGACACCGGCCATGATCGGATAGTTTTTTAGGACGATAGTTAATTATCGGCCATTATCATGAGGTCCATGTAGAATTCATCCATTAAAGCATGTATAGCTGAAATAAACAAATAAAATAGCAATAAAATATTTCGGCCCCTTTGTCTTAGCAAAAAAATGTAACTAACCAAATGTATAGTGATTTGGTAATACTCTGTCATGATATCGAAAATTATTGTAACACCCCGGATCCGATGCGCCAGGTGTCTGCCAGTTATTCGCCGTTGTTGCCATGTCATTTGCTTGCGTGTTGCATTTTATCATGTCATCATGTGCATTGCATTCGCATACGTGTTCGTCTCATGCATCCGAGCCTTTTCCCCGTTGTCCGTTTTGCAATCCGGCACTCCTATGTCCTCCGGCGTCCCCTTCTTCTCTTCTGTTGTGAGCGGGTATTAAACTTTCTCGGAATGGCCCGAGGTGCCAAGCGGCCTTGGTATAGCACCGGTAGACCGCCTGTCAAGTTTCGTGCCATTTGGAGGTCGTTTGATACTCCAACGGTTAACCGGGTTACCGCAAAAGGCCTCTTTTGTTGCAGCCGAACACCCCTTCCAAACTGGCCCAAAACCCATCTAACTCCCCTCCATGCTCTCGGTCGTTCGATCACGATCGTGTGGCCGAAAACCGCTCCTCATTTGGACTCTCTTAGCTCCCTCTACCTATAAGAATGTCCTCCTCCTCCATTTTTCGGATCAAACCCTAGATCAAATCGCCCCCGCCGCCACCGGACATGTCCGCCCGCCGCCGGACGAAACCCGCCGCCGCCCGCGTCCAACCGCTGCGCGATACGTGGCGCTCCGCCGCCCGCCGTCGCCGCGGCCCGCGGGGCCCAG
>NC_041385.1:217136745-217262328 GCF_002162155.2 Triticum dicoccoides | reverse complement strand
TCGCCCTCCGCTCCGGCCTGGTGGCCCACGCCGCTGCTCGCTGGCGCCCGCCACCTCGGACCAGCGCCGCCGCCTCCGCGCTCGGCCCCGAGCCGGCGCCGCTCCGCCCGCCCTCCGCCCCGCGCTGCTCGCCCAGCCCCGCCGCCGGCCTTCGCCGCGGGAGCCGCGCCGCCGTCCCCGGCCTCCTCCGGCGCCGCCCCGCCCTCCGGCCGCCGTCACCGGCCGCCTCGTCGCCGGATCCGGCGGGTGGGATGAGATCCACCCGCCCGGCCATCCAAACGGCGCCCCGGATCCGCGTCATCCAGTTTTCCCGGAGGTCAAATATCCACCAAGTCCCAGATTCCTTGCATAAACATGCCATGTTCATCGCATCATATCTCTGCATCCGTAGCTCTGTTTCGTGCGTATAATATGTCAAATTGTTTGTCTCGACGAGTACTTCATTTAATTCCATTGCATCATTTTCATTTGAGCTCATCTTGATGCCCGAAATGCTGTTGGAAAAGTGCATCTGGATGTTAATCTGCTGAAACTGTTATAACTTGCTCATTTATCATTTTTGCCATGATTGATGTGTGCATCCTATGAGGTTGATGTCTACATGTATGTTGATCTATGCCATGCCATCTTTCCAGGGGTGCCAACCATGTATTTTTGTGAGTTGTGTGCTCAGTGTATCAAGCTTGCTAAGTAGGGTAGTTGCTGTTGCTGTTTTCCTGACAGATTCTGTTATATTTTGTTGCTATGTTAACATGCTTCTACTAGTCATTTCGTGCATAATCTGGAGATGCTCTATAAACATGTTTTGATCTACATGTCTTGCTCTATCCATTCATGCCCCTGGTTGCATTTATAGGTTGCTGTAGCTTGTTGTAATCTTGCTCTAAAGTTGCTTCATAATGTTGCTGTCAGCCTGTTTACATTAAGTTCACTTGTTCCCATGTGTTTTGCTAGTGATCCATGCACCCTATGACCTTGTTCTTGCCATGCTTAGCTTCATAAACATGTCTTCTTACTGTTGGTTGCCTTGCCATGCCATGTATTGCTCTGTGGTGAGTGGTTCAAGCTCACGAACTTGCCTACTTATTGTTGTTCCTGCCATGTATGAATCTGTAATATAACTTGCCATGTTTACATGGGTGCCATCATATTTTCTAATCCTTTTTGGCTTATGGTCAGTAAGGGACTTTTGATCTATGCTTTTAGTAGATTCATGCCATGCCTTTGTTTGCCATGATAAGTTCCTGTAACATGTTGTTTGCTTGCTCTAAACATTGCAACCTGATGTTATTTCCTGATAAGTCTGAAACTGTTATTATTTGCAATCTTACCATGTGTAGAGCATGTTCTAGTTGTTTCTGGAGATAGCTCAGTGTTCATGTTTTGTAGTGCTTTACTAGTACTTCATGTCCATTCCTTTTGTTCTTATGTTGGGGTGCTGTAGCATGTTGTTTTGATGCTTGTAATATGCCTAGTTGCTGTTATGGACAGATTGTTGCTATGACTTGTATAGAGTGTATGTGTTGCACCGTTGCTCCGTTTTGAGTGTGCTCTATATGAAACTTGCTTTATTTTTGCATGTAGCTTCATATTATCATGTTGCATCCTTGTTTTGAGGTGTTTGCTTGATGTTTGGGTGCATTTTGCATCAATGCCATGTTTAACTTGTTTTGCTCATATCTTCTAGGCCGTAGCTCCGAATTAAATGAACTTTATATGTAACTTGCCTAGAAATTCGTGTAGATCATCTTGGTGCATCTTAACTTGCTGTTTAACAACTTGAACATAAGGTTTATTCAGTTCTGGACCAATTTCGAAATTTGCATATGAGGACTTACCGGAATTGTTATATGTTGTTCCCGGCCTCATTTAAACTTGCTTTGATGTGTTGTTCTTGTTTGCATCATCTCTTGCCATGAGTAGCTTCATGTAGCTTGGTCATGCATCATGCTTGTTGTGCATCATGCCTTGTTCATGTGTGGTGTGTTTACCATGTTGTGTGCTTCTTCTCGATAGTTCCCGTTTCGTTGCGATCGTGAGGATGCGTTCGTCTTCGTGTGGTTCGTCTTCGTGGATCCATCTTCTTCATGGACTCGTTCTTCTTCCTTGCGGGATTTCAGGCAAGATGACCGCTACCCTGGATCTCACTACTATCATTGCTATGCTAGTTGCTTCGTTCTATCGCTATGCTGCGCTACCTATTACCTGTTTATCAAGCCATCCCAAATTGCCATGAACCCCTAACCTTTGACACCTTTCCTATGCAAACCGTTGTTTGGCTATGTTACCACTTTGCTCAGCCCCTCCTATAGCATTGCTAGTTGCAGGTGAAGTTGAAGATTTCTCCATGGTGGACAAGATTTATGTTGGGATATCACAATATCTCTTTTATATTATTAATGCATCTATATATTTGGTAAAGGGTGGAAGGCTCGGCCTTATGCCTGGTGTTTTGTTCCACTCTTGCCGCCCTAGTTTCCGTCATACCGGTGTTATGTTCCCGGATTTTGTGTTCCTAACGCGGTCGGGTGATTTATGGGACCCCCCTGACAGTTCGTTTTGAATAAGACTTGTCCAGCAAGGCCCAACCTTGGTTTTACCATTTGCCTCACCACCACCTATCCCTTTCCCTTGGGTCGGCCAACCCGAGGGTCATCTTTATTTTAGCCCCCCGGGGCCATTTCTTGTCTAATGCTGGTCCGAACCGAGCGATGTCCGGCGCCCCCTGGGCAACCAGGGTCTATGCCAACCCGAAGTCTTGCTCATCCAGTGTGCCCTGAGAACGAGATATGTGCAGCTCCTATCGGGATTTGTCGGCACAGCGGGAGGCTTTGCTGGTCTTGTTTTACCATTGTCGAAATTTCTTGTAAACTGGGATTCCAAGACTGATCGGGTCTTCCTGGGAGAAGGTCTATTCCTTCGTTGATCGTAAGAGCTTGTCATGGGCTAAGTTGGGACACCCCTGCAGGGTTTAAACTTTCGAGAGCCGTGCCCGCGGTTATGTGGCAGATGGGAATTTGTTAATGTACGGCTGTAGATAACTTGACACCAGATCCGAATTAAAACGCATCAACCGCGTGTGTAGCCGTGATGGTCTCTTCTCGGCGGAGTACGGGAAGTGAACACGGTTTCTGTGTTATGATTGACGTAAGTAGGAGTTCAGGATCACCTCTTGATCATTGCTAGCTTCACGACCGTTCCTTTGATTCTCTTCTCGCTCTCATTTGCGTATGTTAGCCACCATACTTGCTTAGTCGCTGCTGCAACCTCACCACTTTACCCCTTCCTTTCCCATTAAGCTTTGCTAGTCTTGATACCCATGGTAATGGGATTGCTGAGTCCTCGTGGCTCACAGATTACTACAGCAACAGTTGTAGGTACAGGTTATGCGATGATCTTGACGCGAGAGCGATGTTGCTTGTTTTGGAGTTTCTTCTTCTGCTTCTTCGATTAGGGGATAGGTTCTAGGTCGGTAGCCTGGGCTAGCAGGGTGGATATTGTTTGAGTTTCTATTTATGATTCATTCGTAGTCGGATGTTGTTCTTGTATGTTGTATTGTTGTATTCATGTGGCATTGTATGCCTTTTTTTTTGTATCCCCACTATTATGTAATGTTGATGTAATGATATCCACCTTGCAAAAGCGTCTTCAAGATGCGCTTCTATCCTTGGTGGGACCTTCGAGTTCCTTTAGGATAGGGTCGCATCTTGGGCGTGACAATTATGTTGCATCCATGGATCAAAATAAGTCCATGGAGGGTAACTGATCATACCTGTGGATGAATTCCGTGGCAAAGGCATCAATGGCATTGTTGAAGAAAATGGATGATGTGCTAACCAAAGATTTTGATGTTGTGATGCACACCTTCGGCTTAATTGTTTGTGGCTTTCATTATTTTCCTTCTTCACTTTTATTGTACTTGTTGCAACAGAAGTATGCACCTCATTTTTGTCTTGATTGATCTTCTTGGGAACCCATGCCATGTTCCTCTTTCTCAGCTCTTGGGCGCTAAGATTTTGTAATTCCTTCTTTTGCCAATACGATAAGCCGAGTGGGCATCTCGGTTGTGATTCTGTTTTAACCAATGGCAATTCTTTCTTGTCCTTGTGCACTCTCAACTTCTTTTCTTCAGATTTGGCACTTTAACTCTCAATAATTGGTTGCTTCATCTCATTGCCTGTAGTAGCCAATGTCAACACTTTCATTGGCTCTTTTTCATTTGAGATCAAATCTGAAGTAGCACTCTTACGACCATCTCTTTTAACGCGGCAAACTTGTTTGACCACCTCTTTCTTCTTCCTTGAGCTCTGGACCGATTCCTTATGATTGAAACGGTCTTTGACGCGTGATTGTTCAAATGTTAATCTCCTTGGAGCTGCATAGTATTGGTGAGATGGTCTAGAATAAGATGGAGAATGTCCCCTTGTATCATACATGTCCCATGATGAATATGTATCTATATGAGCATAGGGAGGCATCCATGGCATTGGCATTGGCGGCCCAAAATAAGGATATGAATATGTTGCATTAAAATTGTCACTTTGCCAATACCAATCCTCATATTTGTGCCTAGGGGTGATTTTGGTTTCTTTGCATGGTTTGGCCTATAAGCATTCTTCTCTTCACTCTTCTTTTGATATTTATCCAATAGTTCAGCAAAGGTGATTTTTGATCTCTTACACTTGCGCTTATTCCGGCCTTTGTTTTCTTTTGGTTTGCTTTCATCGATCATTAGATTTGCTTGCTGCCCCCCCCCCAGTCCTTGGCATCTCCATTGTAGCTTTGATGGAACTCCTGCCCTCAAGATTATGCTCGTTATGCTCTTCAACAACTTCTTTACTTGAAAGCTTGATCCCATCACCTGCAGCTTTTACATTCTCTTTAAATGGATCGGCTTGAAGCAGCCGATGCAAAAACTTTTTTCCATCGGGACCAATCGGAATAGACTGGTCATCTCTTGGTGTTTCAACAAACTTCAATCGTCCTTTTTCAATGGCTGATTTAACTATTTGACGAAACATGTTGTAATCCTCAAAATTATGCTTGGACGAATCATGCAACTTACAATACATTCGTCCTTGGATTGATGGCTTAACATGGTGATCAAGAATTGTAATGTAATTATTTTTCAGCAACAAATCAAATATTTTATCACAATGCTTGAATTGAAGGTATACTTCTTGTATCCTAGCCGATCTTGCTGTTTGAACGGCTTTGGAGATAAGCAAATGAATGGTTCAGATTTGGAATATCCCCATTCGGCTATGCATTGTGTTTTCCACTCTATCTCCGATGTCTTTGGATAAGATATTATATTAGCATCGGTTTTCTCAATAGAATTTAACCTTGGCTTTAAATTTCTGAAACGAAGATATTTAGAACATACATGTCTCAGTTGAAACCAAGTGTAAGCCAAGTAAGAAATAAGCAAAGCTACCCAACTAGATATTAACTTTAGAGAAAGCAACGGCAAAAAGCTTTGGCTGTAACGATAAGTCATTATCGTTCTTTAGAAATGGTGCAATGGGTTGACCGATATGTTCCATAACAATTTTACTGCTTACAAGTAAATTACCCTTCTTCATTGGTCTTTCGAAGTTACTTATGAGAATATTTCTTATAGATGCATCAATAATGAAGTTGCGACCAAATCTGACAATAGGTAAATTATTCGCTATGCATACCTCTTCAAATATGTTGGGAGAGCATGATAGTGGTGCCATTTGAAGAACATCATGCTCCATCTTTGGATGGCTCCCCAATACCTTGTCATCATCTTTTTCTTGAATCCGTGCATCATTGCTTTGAAGATTTTTGTCGGCTGATCTTTGTTCGGCTACTTGTTCTTGTCCTTGAAGCTTGTCAATTTCTACGACACGAAACTCATAGGGCAGGAAGTAGGTTCCATTAACTTCAGAAAAATCAAGCACCTTTGTTTTCCTATGCTTGCCATGCCCTTTCTCAATAATGCTTGCCTCGTTGGATTTGATGGATTCAGAATATATACTACTTGATTCAGCTTTTTCAACCGAAGCACTTTCTTGTTCTGAATCATCCTTCTTTTCATTGATACTACCAATTGGCAATGCTTCTTTTATCTGAGCCAATTCTTTTTCTATTTGTTTCTGACGGCAAGAGGCAAAATTAGCTTTAAGCTTTTTCTCAATTTCAGCCCACTTCGGATATGATTGCCCCCCAATACTTTTAGATTCTTTCGGCAATGACACACGGGTTTTGCCGAAAATTTTCAATTGTGTAGGGGGTGTATAATATGATGTAGTACTAGGTGAAGGCATATGCATTGTTGTAAGACCATACTTTTGCTCGCCAAATTTATCAATTGGCAAAGATTCATCTTGTTGCAAAACTCTAGCTTTTATTGCGGCATAATCGGGAAATAACCCCTTTTCATGTTGTTCAAGGCAAAGATCACTAATCCTCTTATTCTGGGCTAAACTCTACAATACAGCCACCACTACCTCATCTTCCACAATATTGGGCACAACCGCTCCTGTAAAATTTACATTCATTCAGCTATAACCAGGAAGGTGTGAAGCGGAATTAAGAACATCTACAGTTGTGTATGGTGCCGAAGAATTACTAACATGAGGTGTAGCATATGACGGTTGAGAGTAACTGGCCGAATAGCCACTAGTAGCATGGCCAATTCTCTCACTCATCGGCATGGTTGGATTACTATATTGCACATTAGTTGCCGATGAATAAAAGGGTGAAACACTTTCTTGGATGGCATTTGAAATTCTAACTTGGGGTGTTTCAAATTGATTAATCGAACTCATCATGTTGCTCATCGGCATATGAATTTGCTGGGTTGCCGATGCATGTGAGTTGGGATACATATGGTGCATGTTACTAATATCATAAGAAGTTGAAGTATATAAATTACTTTGAATCGGCCCTTGCACGTAGTTAGTTGGCCGATAGAGTATACTCATTGAACGATCTAGTAACACCATATGAATTATTTGAATCTACATAAAGGGATTGGGTATTCATATTACCTTTGTAGACTGCAAACCCTAGATGACGATCTCTTCGTAGCAAGAACGGGCTGGAGACCGTTCGAAGCTTCTTCCCTAGCGGAGTCGCCAAAAAGTATGTTCGCACACGAACGCGTCACCGTGTACCCCCAATGCCGAGGGTGATGCACCGCAGCTCACGCCGAAGGAGACCCGTCCGGAAGCGCGGTACGCAGGCAATCCGGCGGGCGCTTTTGATGACCCGAAACCCCACATGCCCTGGAGGGACCCCGTCAGGGCGCATGGCGGCTATGGGCTGCCCTAGGTCGACCTGATCGCCCCTAGGGCCTCAAGGTTTGCTGCCCTGCAACAAAAAGAACAGACGAAGAACGAGGAAGAAGAAGAACAAGGGAGAAGGAAAAGTAAAGGTAAAAAGTGTAGATAGATTTGTTCGATTGTGTGTTGTTGTTCAATCGACGATCACCTCTTATCTATATAAGAGGCGGATGGACTTCCCGTACAAGAAAAGGACTTGCCTTGTCGTCCAAATCATTAAAATGTAGCAAAATTCGGACTTCTCACGACTTCCGGCCCGGATGTCCGGCTCTACGCCCGGATGATCCAGCCAAGCCCAGTTTTCTAACAGCGGCTCACTGTTATGGCTCTAGAATCTGCATACAACCTTGGATTTGGACGTTTTTATATCAGAATCAACCACCTCGACGAGATGCACAACTTTCATGTTGAACACTTTTCGATTTGAGGTCATCTTGAGAGGGTTTAGGGTCGTTTTATAAAGTCTGCAGCAGAAAAACTTGTCCCGTCGTCCGGACGATTGCCCGGATTGTCCGACCTTTACCCAGATCATCCGGTGTCGTGGTTCTAAGTCTGACAGTAGAGTGGGGGGTAGGTATGGAGAGGCAAGGTCCTAGCTATGGAGAGGTTGTGAACACAAGCGATGTACGAGTTCAGGCCCTTCTCGGAGGAAGTAAAAGCCCTACGTCTCGGAGCCCTGAGGCGGTCGAGTGGATTATGTGTATAGGTGTTACAAGAGTGCGAACCCCTCTGCCTGTGGAGGGGGGTGGCTTATATAGAGTACGCCAGGACCCCTGCCAGCCCACGTAATGGAGGGTTTAAAGTACATTAAGTCTGGGGCGTTACTGATAACGCCCCACATAAAGTGTCTTAACTACCATTAAGTCTATTCAATTATAGGCTGTTGCAGTGCAGAGTGCCTTCTGACCTTCTGGTGGTCGAGTGTATCTCCATGGTCGAGTGAGTCTCCATGGTCGAGCCCTTCTAGTCAGTCGAGTGGGTTCCTTGTTGGTCGACTGGAAGGTGATCTCTTCTAAGGGTGTCCTTGGGTAGGACATTTAGGTCAGGCCTATGACCCTACCCTAGGTACATGAAACCATCATTAGCCCCTGAATGGATTGAGGCTTGAATGATGAAGGAGTTGATACTGTTTCCGATTGATTTTTGGTATACTGGCTATGCGTCGTTCGTGACCAAGATCTTCTTTGTTGATAACGAGCAACTTTTCTTCAGTCGACTCGATCCATTCTTGTCTTTCGTCGAGTGATCTTTTAGACTTTGCCGGTTCCCGAGCGATGGATCGCAGGAAATCTCGCGTCTGACAGACCGATCTGCCGCTCGCGGATTCCACGGGATACGAAATTTGGGGAAGCGCGCGAAGCAGAACGAACCGCGGCGCTCGGACGGGACAGGAAATAGACGCCTCGATCTCCGCGCCGCTTTTTCCGCCACGTATCGTGTCAATGCAACTGTTTCGGGATATGATTAGATTGACCGGGTCCACCTGTCATCCACTCGGAAGGGATGTTATAAATGCGACTAGTGAGGGTTTCTGAACAGTGCCCCATTCATCCTCCTCTGCTCTCCTCGTCTCCGCCCAACGCACCCGCTTTCGCCTCCGCAAAGCTCTTCTTCACGCACCTCGCCGGCAGCCATGGTCAAGGAGAAGACGGCGGTGCTGGAGCGCGCAAAGAAGGCGTCGGCGGCGGAGAAGGCGTCGGCGGCGGAGAAGGCGAAGGGGAGATCCACCAGCCGTAGCGGGTCTTCGTCGAGATCCCGCCTGCCGAAGGGCTGGGTCCAGGGAGATTGGATCCAGTCGACCATCAGGGAGAAGGATCTCCTCGACATGGCCGACGACGGGCTGATCCCCCACGATGTTGCAAGACTTCCAGGAAAAGAGTGGCAACCCCATCCGGAAGAGGGTGAGTGTGTGCTCCTGGCCACTCATGTCGATCGAGGATTTTCTCTGCCACCGAGCGTTTTCTTTCGTGGTTTTTTGAACTTCTTCGGAGCCCAACTCCACCACTTCACTCCGAACTCCATCGCGTATCTTGCTGCGTTTGTATCTATGTGCGAGAACTTCCTAGGCTGTCGACCGCACTGGGGCTTGCTCAAGCACATCTTCACGTGTCGTTCTCAGACTGTGAAGAAGGCGAGTCCAGGTGGTGAGAAAACTCAAGTTGTCCAAATGTGCGGGGGCCTGGGAATTCAAGTGAGGAACAAGAGTACTTTCCCAGCTATGTCGTTTCCCGAGTCGGTCAGGGGCTGGCAGTCGACCTGGTTCTACTCCCAGAACGAGCCGACGCCGGGGCAGTCGAGTGGACTCCCTCCATTCACCATGAGCCGAGTGAACAAGCCCTCCTCTCTGAAGGTGGTTCCGGAGGAGAGAGCCGATGTGAAGATGCTGATGGACCGCGTGGTGCAGTTGGTTCGGGACGGCGTGACTGGCATGGACCTTTTGGAGGTTTTCCTTCGGCGGCGTATCCAGCCTCTTCAGTTCCGGAGCCATTGCATGTGGTTGTACTGCGGTACAGAAGACGAGACTCGAGTCCACCCGGAAGCAGTCGACGACGCCACGGTAGAAAGGTGGATGGCCGCGATCACTGGGAACAAGGATAATCCCCGTGGATCCAGGAGGATTCCTCCACTCGACCATCACAGCGTTCCAGACAAGGTACCTTTGCTCTGCCTTCTATTGTATATTTGTCGAATTTGTTTCTGTATGTTCTGCAACTTGGTCGATTGATCTTTGTCTTGACGTCTTCCAGGCCCTTACCGAGCTGTATTCGATGCCCAATGGAGCTCAGGCTCCGACTGAGGAGGGAGAAGCCAGCGGGGGCGAGAGCCAGGATGAGTGGGATTCAGACGCTGCCGAAGATGACGACGATGACGACGACGATGATGAGGATGAAGAAGAAGAGGAGGAGGAGGTTGCACCACCGCGCTCGGAAAGGCGGTCAAAACTCGTCCATGACCCAGCGACTGAACGCGGTAAGGGGGTTGCGACTGCTTCACAGTCGACCAAGCGCCCTCGGACCGCTTCTCCGGCGCCGACTGAAAAGGCGCCGAAGCAGTCGAAGGTGGATCCTTCAAAGCCAACCAAGCTCCTGCCGAAGATGAAGGTGTCCATCCCCACCATATCAGGGTAAACATGTTGCTTAAGTCTTCTTGTTTTGTATAAGCTTTATCTCTGGTTGATACTTGAGTTAGTCG
Organism: Triticum dicoccoides; assembly: GCF_002162155.2. Lineage (NCBI taxonomy): Eukaryota > Viridiplantae > Streptophyta > Magnoliopsida > Poales > Poaceae > Triticum > Triticum dicoccoides. Next base: position 217,251,820 of record NC_041385.1, on the reverse strand, counting down.
ACTGATTCTTTGGAACTTCAGCGCTGCAACTTCTGATACTTCAGGCAAGGCTGAAGACCATGAGATGGAAGACGCAGCAACTTCAAATCCTGGTATTATACTCTTAATTCCGTCTTTAGTCGACTGATTCGTGATCTATGATTCTGATTCTATTCTGCAGCTCCATCCAATGTTGTTATCACTCTTCCTGATGATGATGAGGATGAGGAACCGCTGAAGCACAGAAGGAGTAGGAAAGCATCTGCCGGCGGGGTGGCACAGGATGTGACGGTGCCTGAAACTCTGAACACTGAGGGGGAGAACACCACTCGAGACACCGTGTCTTTCGCGGTGCTGTTGACGAGTGCTCATCCCACTTCGTCGAGTGCCGCACAACCTTCTCTCTTCATGAAGCACCACGTCCCAGAGGACCAAGCCAGCGCTGCGAAGGAAGCGATACGCCAAGCAGGGGCTATGATGGAGCAGATGAAGACCATCCGGGATGCGAGCCAAGCAGCTTACGACGCCAGCTCCGCCCTTCAAAGCAACGTTCAGGTCAGTCGACCACCGCCTGTTCTGTTAGGATATGCTATCAAAACTTTTCTTTCTGGAATTCATAGCAGTCACCCACTAGGTGTGTTGATAAAAAACTCCGTGTTAGCGGGGGCATGCTGAGTGCACCCGCTGGGTGTAGTCCCCAAGGCTAAGGTCGACTGCTGGCAGTCGGCCTTAGGCTTTATAAGTAACGGCTTTTCGTCATTCGACTGGATCGAATGGATTTCTGAAACCGGTGGGGGCACGCTGAGTGCACCCACTGGGTGTAGTCCCTGAGACTGTGGTCGATTGCTTGCAGTCGACTACAGTCTGAAGAGCACATCTTTTTTTTTGGGGTCGACTGGTCGACTCTGTCCTGAACAGAATTAGTGGGGGCACGCTGAGTGCACCCACTGGGTGTAGTCCCCGAGACTACGGTCGAATGCTTGCATTCGACTGTAGTCTTAGAAACGTGTGATTTTCTCTTATCCACTCGGAAGTGAATTATCTTTGATATTTGGTCGATTGGTTCTTCGTAGAAATCCTGTGACCTTGCGGCTCGCTATACCGAACTGGAGCAGAAGCACGTTCAGCTCGAGCTGGATCTGAAGCTGGTGCAGGAGAATCTGACGAAGGCGAAGGAGGAGACCAAAGGTATGTTCGGTGAGACCTCGACGACTCCTTTTTCCTTCCATTTGTTTCAAAATCTGACTTTGCTGTAACTTGCAGGCAAGGTGAAGGAGGCCCAGAAGAAGAAAGACCTTGAGCTAGCTGAGAAGACCAAGCTTGCTGACGAGAAGTTAGCTTCAGTCACCAAGCTTGAACAGGAAAATATCAATCTGAAAGCTGCTCTGGCGATTGCCACCAAGGACGTCGACCGACTGAAAACTGACAAGACTACACTGACCGAGAAGATCAACCAGTTGACTGGGAAGAAGAATGACCTGGAAGCCTTCCTGGGTGGTCTTGCCAAGAAATTGTTCCTTATGCTCGAAGGTAACCTTTTACACTCGACCAACATTTTCAACTGTGATGCTTCCATTCGACCACTGTATTGACTCGGCGTTTTGTCCTTGCAGAATTCTGTCGAAACTTTGAAGAAGAGACTAGCCAGCTGGAGCCGAACCTTGACCCCGTCAATTCTCCAGTGAATTCTGTCGAAACTTTGAAGAAGAGACTAGCCAGCTATGAATGTCTTCAGACTGGAGTCCCGTGTTGCAGCTGTCGTGGACTACCTTGCAAGGCTGAAGGTTGCTACGTCCCGCATCGACTCGACACTCTGGCCCAGGGCGACACTCCAGAACGACCTCGAGTCGCTGATGGCTCGACTGAATGCCGTCCCTGACCGAGTGCAAGAGTGGAAGAAGTCCTCGGCTCGTTGCGGTGCTGATGTTGCCCTGTGTCTGGCCCGAGTCCACTACAAAGATGCGCGAGAAGACAAGCTGGCGGCTCTCCGAGTGGCCAACACCAAGAAACACGACTTCAGGTCCTTCATGGAAACCTTCATCGCTGCTGCTACCCGGATCACAGACGGAATCGACCTTGATGAGTTCGTTGCTCCTTCCAGCCCTCCACAGGAGGGGTAAAAAACTTCCTGTCAGCCCGACACTTTAAATTTGCCTCGGTATGCCGAGTGGAATTGTAACCGATAAACCTTAACAGGCTTAACGCCTGGGCACTCTCGGTTCCTTTAGGTATCGACCTAAACTTGGATTTGATGTTTGGATATGATTGCTCTTGGCTCGAATTGTCCTTTGCAGGTTCACAGCAAGATGTCCACTGGAGTCGACTTATTCCTTAGGCGAGCACTGGGCTGCAGCTAAGCCTCCGAGTGAGAGGTTTGCTCTTCACTCGGTAGGATTTCTTATACCTTAGGCGAGCACTAGGCTGCAGCTAAGCCCCCGAGTGAAAGGTTTGCTCTTCACTCGGTAGGATTTTTTATAACTTTGGCGAGTACTTGGACTGCAGCTAAGCCTCCGAGTGGAAGTCTGGCTTACCACTCGGTAGGATTTTTTTATAACTTAGGCGAGCACTTGGCTGCAGCTAAGCCCCCGAGTGGAAGTCTGGCTTACCACTCGGTAGGATTTTTTTATAACTTAGGCGAGCGCTGGGCTGCAGCTAAGCCCCCGAGTGGAAGTCTGGCTTACCACTCGGTAGGATTTTTTTATAACTTAGGCGAGCGCTGGGCTGCAGCTAAGCCCCCGAGTGGAAGTCTGGTTTACCACTCGGTAGGATTTTTTTAATAACTTAGGTGAAACGGATTCGCGGCTAAGCCTCCGAGTGGAAGTCTGGCTTGCCACTCGGTAGGATTCTTACAAACTTAGGCGAAACGGATTCGCGGCTAAGCCACCCACTGGGGGAAATTTTTATTGGACAAAAATAAAAAGTGACAAAAACTATGAAGGAATTATGACACTATTATTTTGAAATCCATGAACTACAGAAGTACTTTGTTACAACTCATCCGAGTGAAAAAACTTTAAGAGTAAAATGGGCGGAGCAGATCCGCATTCCAAGCTCGGGGCTCTTCTATGTTGTGTTCGACGTTGTAAAGACGATATGCCCCGTTGTGGAGAACCTTGGTGACGATGAAGGGTCCTTCCCAAGAAGGAGCGAGCTTGTGTGGTTTCTGCTGATCCACTCGGAGCACTAGATCTCCTTCCTGGAAGGCTCGACTTCTCACATTTCTGGCGTAAAAGCGACGCAAGTCCTGTTGGTAGATGGTCGATCGGATCAGAGCCATCTCCCTTTCTTCCTCTAGAAGGTCGACTGCGTCCTGACGCGCTTGCTCAGCTTCTGCTTCATTGTAGAGTTCAACTCGAGGAGCATTGTGAAGAAGATCACTCGGCAAGACTGCTTCAGCTCCATAGACCAAAAAGAATGGAGTTCTTCCGGTCGACCGATTGGGTGTGGTCCGCAAACCCCAAAGCACCGAAGGGAGTTCGTCGACCCATGCTTCAGCCGCGTGCTTGAGATCACGCATCAGTCGGAGTTTTAAACCCTTGAGGATTAAGCCATTGGCTCGCTCTGCTTGTCCATTCGACTGCGGATGAGCGACTGAAGCGTAGTCGACTCGTGTGCCTTGAGTGTTGCAGAAATCCTTGAATTCTTCCGAGTCAAAGTTCGACCCATTATCCGTAATGATGCTGTGCGGGACTCCATATCTGAACGTCAGCTCCCTGATGAAGGTAACCGCAGTACCGACGTCAAGATTCTTGATTGGTTTAGCCTCAATCCACTTCGTGAACTTGTCGACTGCGACCAGTACGTGCGTGAAACCACTTCGACCTGTTCTCAAGGGACCGACCATGTCCAACCCCCATACTGCGAACGGCCAGACGAGTGGAATGGTCTTCAGAGCTGACGCGGGCTTGTGTGACATATTGGAGTAGAACTGACATCCTTCACACTTGTCCACTATTTCCTTTGCCATCTCATTCGCCCTCGGCCAGTAAAATCCAGCTCGGTATGCTTTGGCTACAATGGTCCGAGAGGACGCATGGTGACCACAGGTCCCCGAGTGGATATCATTGAGAATGATTCGACCTTCTTCTGGCGTTATGCATTTTTGACTAACTCCAGTCGGGCTTTCTCTATACATCTGTCCTTTGATAACGGTAAAGGCTTTGGATCGACGGACGATCTGCCGAGCCTCTTCCTCATCCTCTGGGAGCTCTTTTCTCAGGATATACGCGATATAGGGAATTGTCCATTCGGGAGTGATCACTAAAACTTCCATGACCAAGTCGACCACTGCTGGGACCTCAACCTCAGTCGGATCTGTGGCACTCTTGGGCTGTGGAGCTTCCTCTGTGAAGGGATCCTCTTTAACTGACGGAGTGTGTATATGTTCCCAAAACACACCACTCGGAATGGCTTCTCTTTTGGAACCTATCTTTGCCAGATCATCTGCTGCTTGATTTTTCAGTCGGGGTATGTGATGGAGCTCCAACCCCTCGAACTTCTTTTCCAGCTTCCTCACTGCATTGCAATATCCAGTCATGGCTGGGCTTCTCACGTCCCACTCCTTCATCACCTGGTTGACCACTAAATCTGAATCGCCATAAACCATCAGGCGACGGACGCCGAGTGAGATGGCCATGCGTAATCCATATAAAAGGGCCTCATACTCTGCCTCATTGTTGGAGGAATCAAAGTGAATCTGGAGCACATACCTAAGCTTATCTCCTCTGGGGGAAACTAGAACAACCCCAGCACCAGAACCATTCAGCATCTTAGAGCCATCGAAGAACATGGTCCAATGCTCCGAGTGAACTTCAGTCGGCTGCTGTTGTTCAATCCACTCGGCGAGGAAATCAGCTGTTGCCTGGGACTTAATGGCTTTCTTTGCCTCAAACTTGATATCAAGGGGAAGAAGTTCAATCGCCCATTTCGCCACTCGACCAGTTGCATCTCTGTTGTGCAGAATCTCTGATAGTGGGGCGTCGCTGACGACTGTGATAGAATGATCAGAGAAATAATGAGCAACCTTCTTCGTGGTCATGTATATTCCATACACAAGCTTCTGATAATGAGGATATCTCTGCTTGGATGGAGTCAAGACTTCAGACAAATAATACACCGGGCGCTGAACTTTGAAGGCTTTTCCTTCCTCTTCCCGCTCGACCGTAAGCACTGTACTGACGACTTGTCCTGTGGCTGCAATATAAAGCAATAGAGGCTCTTTGCTGATTGGAGCAGCAAGCACCGGCTGGGTGGAGAGCAGAGCTTTTAGCTCGGCAAACGCTGCATCAGCTTCTGGAGTCCACTCGAACTTGTCTGCCTTCTTCATCAGTCGGTAAAGAGGCAATGCCTTTTCACCGAGTTGTGAGATGAATCGACTTAATGCGGCCAAGCATCCAGTAAGCTTCTGGACATCGTGCACTCGCACAGGGCGTTTCATTCGGAGAATAGTGCCGATCTTCTCTGGATTAGCGTCGATCCCTCGCTCGGAAACGAGAAAACCGAGTAACTTTCCACCAGGAACTCCGAATGTGCACTTCGATGGATTGAGCTTGATATCATACCTTCTGAGGTTGGCAAATGTTTCGGCGAGGTCAGCAAGCAGGTCGGAACCTTTTCGCGACTTAACGACGATATCATCCATATACGCTTCCACATTCCGACTGATTTGAGTGAGAAGACACTTCTGAATCATTCGCATAAATGTGGCTCCGGCATTCTTGAGGCCGAATGGCATGGTGATATAGCAGAAGCACCCGAATGGAGTGATGAAAGCTGTTTTTATTTCGTCGGGTCCATACAGACGGATCTGATGATACCCGGAATACACGTCTAGAAAAGACAATCTCTCACACCCCGCGGTCGAGTCAACAATTTGATCTATGCGAGGGAGAGGAAAATGATCTTTCGGGCAGGCCCGATTGATGTGTTTGAAATCAATGCACATGCGTAGTGAGTTGTCCTTCTTGGGAACCATGACGACATTAGCGAGCCACTCGGAGTGGTATATCTCTCGGATAAATCCTGCTGCCAACAGTCGAGCCACTTCCTCACCAATAGCTTTTCTCTTCTGGACGGCGGACCACCGAAGATGCTCTTTGACTGGTTTTGCTGATTTGTCGACTATGAGGCGATGCTCAGCCAGTCCCCTGGGAACACCTGGCATGTCAGCTGGCTTCCATGCAAAAATGTCCCAGTTCTCACGGAGGAACTGCATGAGCGCTTCTTCCTATTTCGGGTCGAGTGTCGTGGAGATGTGGGTCGGGGCTGCATTGGGGTCGGTCGGGTGAATGTGAACTGGCTTCGTCTCGCCAGACGACTGAAATGCAGATTCTGTGGCGGGTTTCTTGGATCGCAACAAATCACTCGGATCTGCGTTTTGCTTGTACTCTTCGAACTCGACCGCTGTCACCTGGGAATCGACAATCTTTGAGCCCTTCTGAAAGCACTCTTCCGCCTTTTTCCGATCCCCGGTGACAGTGATCACTCCTTTGGGACCTGGCATTTTCAGTTTGATGTACACGTAACATGGTCGAGCCATGAACTGTGCGTAGGCTGGCCTCCCCAAAATGGCGTGATACACACTCTGAAAATCCACGACCTCAAAGGTCAACTTTTCTTTGCGAAAATGCTTGGAATCACCAAAAACCACGTCCAGAGCTATTTGGCCGAGTGAGTCGGCTTTCTTCCCTGATATTACTCCGTGCAAACTCATGTTGCTGGTGCTCAGTCGGGACATCGGGATGCCCATTCCTTTCAGTGTGTCTGCATACAACAAGTTCAGCCCACTACCACCATCCATCAGCACTTTCGTCAGTCGAGTGCCTTCGACAACTGGATCGACCACCAAAGCTTGCCTCCCAGGGGTGGCAATATGAGTCGGGTGATCAGATTGGTCGAATGTGATGGGTGTTTAGGACCATCTCAGATAACTTGGTTTTGCTGGGGTAACCATGTTCACCTCACAGTTAATGACTTTCAGTCGACTCTTGCTTTCCACATCCGCGAAGATCATCAGAGTGGAGTTGACATGCGGATATTCTTCCTCACTGTCCTCTTTGTCTCCGGCCTTGTCTGACTCCTTTTCCTTGTCCTTAGACTGTTTTCCCTGGAACTTCTGGATCAGGAGTCGACACTGGCGAGTGGTGTGCTTTGGGTAAATGATGTTGCCCTCTTCATCTTTCTTCGTGTGGATGTGGCATGGCATATCCATCACGTCGTTTCCTTCTTCATCCTTTACTTTCTTAGGATTCCAGGATCCTTTTGGCTTCCCTTTGAACTTTCCCTGAGTCACGGCCAGGGCCTCTCTAGGAGCTGCTAGCTCGGCTTTCCGCTTCTGTTTCCGACTGGAATTTCCCTTCTCCGACTGACTTGGCTTGTACTTGCCGCTTCGGAGTCGGTCCTCTTCCTCGCCGTTAGCGTACTTGGTAGCAATCTCCATCATTCGACTCAGGGTCATGTCCCCGGTTCGACCAAACTTCAGACTCAATTCCCTGTTCTTGACGCCATCTTTGAAGGCGCAAACTGCTTGATGATCAGACACATTTTCCACAGTATGGTGCAGAGTGATCCACCTCTGAATGTACTCTCTGAGAGTCTCATTGGTCTTTTGCACACAAACTTGCAGCTCTGTCAAACCAGCTGGTCGCTTGCAAGTTCCTTCAAAAGTTCTAACGAACACTCGGGACAAATCTTCCCAAGTGTAAATACTGCTAGGAGGTAATTGATTCAACCACGCTCTGGCTGAACCTTCCAGCATGAGGGGCAAATGCTTCATGGCCACCTCGTCATTCCCACCACCAATCTGAACAGCCACTCGGTAGTCCTCAAGCCAAGTTTCAGGCTTGGACTCCCCAGTGAATTTGCTGACTCCTATCGCCAACCTGAAATTGGGAGGAATCACTGCGGCTCTGATAGCCCTGCTAAAACACTCTGGACCAGAAACATGCACTCGACTGCTCGTGGGTGCATCTCTCTCGGGTCCACCTCGATGGGCTCTGTTCCGGTCGACCAAGCCTTTCACGATAATGGATCGTGCGTCGAAGCCTGGTTCCCTGGGGTCGACTGGAACTCTTCGCCCCGCACTGAACTGACGCCTGTCATCCTGTCGCCGAGGAGTGTAAGACCCTTCCCTCGGAGGAGAAACGGGCACTCGATGCCTGTCATCTCGGTCGTGTCGGTCTCCATACTGATCTCGCCGGTTGTCGCGCCCTTCCCGCCGCGGAGGCGATCTGGGACTGTGAGCCGACTGAACTGTATTCGCAGCGACGGATTGACTGTGAATTCTGTTGCGCGACTGCGACACGGCTGAGTTCTGGTCCCCTGCTACTCGGAGCAAATCTCTGATCTGCATCAAGCCTCTCCCAGCTTCCGACTGTGAAGGCTGGATGGACTCTGCTATACGGGTTGCGGCTCCTAAATTCTGAATTGGCGTGCGGTATACCTGAGTCGGCGGGAAGAGTCGACGTCGACTAGCTTCGGGAACTCGTTGCCGCGCGCGCTCGTTGAGTGCTCGCTGAAGGTTCTCCAGACGAGCGCGTTCAGCCACATTGGCCAAACGTGCCTCCTCCAAGGCGCGAGCCTCGGGGGTTTCTCCCGCGATGGAAGTATGCAGGGCATCCATGTTTCTGCGGCGAAGCTCTTCTCTCTGCAGAGAGTCGAGTGTCTCGGGCTGGTACTCTTCGTGGTCTTGTGCGGGGTCACCTCCCCCGCCCGTTCCGCCCCCATGGGTGAAGCCGGGAGGACTGCGGGGCCCGTCGACCATGAGAATTTCTGCCGCTGGATCACTGCTATCGCATTCGGATGTAGTCTCTACGGAGCCAGTAGACAGATCGAACATGCCGGAGAGAGATTCGTCGGGCTCGATTGCCGCAACTTGTGCGATGGCCGTCTGGCGAGCCACCGCGTGCTTCACACACCGCTGAAGCCTCGACCGACCAGAGCGCTTGCGCTGGGGGGAGACCGGACGGGTGACCGATAGGGGAGTCGACCGATAGGGGGCCGACGGTTGCCGCAGCAGAACGCCGCGGACACATGCGCGAAAATGCGTCGCACCGCGGACGGGGAGCGCATCAACGTCGAGTGGAGCCTCCTGGAGCCACGCGGAGTCGTCGGCGACAAAGGTGAGAGAGCCAAGACGGATCTCGCGCCCCTCGACCAAAACTCCAGCAGTCATCATGATGAAAGTAATCGGAAATACCGCAACTTCTCCACAAAATCGCTAAAACACCTGCCCCACGGTGGGCGCCAACTGTCGTGGTTCTAAGTCTGACAGTAGAGTGGGGGGTAGGTATGGAGAGGCAAGGTCCTAGCTATGGAGAGGTTGTGAACACAAGCGATGTACGAGTTCAGGCCCTTCTCGGAGGAAGTAAAAGCCCTACGTCTCGGAGCCCTTAGGCGGTCGAGTGGATTATGTGTATAGGTGTTACAAGAGTGCAAACCCCTCTGCCTGTGGAGGGGGGTGGCTTATATAGAGTACGCCAGGACCCCTGCCAGCCCACGTATTGGAGGGTTTAAAGTACATTAAGTCTGGGGCGTTACTGGTAACGCCCCACATAAAGTGTCTTAACTACCATTAAGTCTATTCAATTACAGGCCGTTGCAGTGCAGAGTGCCTTCTGACCTTCTGGTGGTCGAGTGTATCTCCATGGTGGAGTGAGTCTCCATGGTCGAGTCCTTCTAGTCAGTCGAGTGGGTTCCTCGTTGGTCGACTGGAAGGTGATCTCTTCTAAGGGTGTCCTTGGGTAGGACATTTAGGTCAGGCCTATGAACCTACCCTAGGTACATGAATCCATCATCCGGGACTTGACCCAGATCATCCGGCTTCAGCACCAACCTTCTGGAATCTTAGTGCTCCAATTACCTGGATGATCCGGACCCCGGCCCGGATGATCCGGCCAACATTGCTGCAGTGCACGGTTTTGCCAATAACTTTTGCATACAATCTTGGATGGGGACGTTCCTTATATCAAAATCGTACGGTTCGACGAGCCGAAGAACTTTGCAGTTGTAAATTTTTTCATCCGAGGTATTCTTAATTAGGTTTCATGCCATTCTTTAATCAGGTGTCAACACGGGTATCTCCGAAATTGTCATATCTTTTGCACTTGAGCTCCTTTTTGGTCCATCTTCATATTTATTTTGATCATCTTGACGAGGGCCATCAAATGGTGACATAAACTCATAATATTAACCTCATTTCATTATAGACACAAGTCACTCTTTGTGATCATGCCTTTTTTGAGCGTCAACAAATACGAAGTGAGGTTGGAGCTGATCAGGGCCGAAGCTGAGGGTAGGACCGCGGCCCTCAGGGCCAAGCTGGCTGAAGTGACGCCGAGTGCGGACTCCTCCGCAGCCGCCCTCGGTGCAGCACAAGCGGAGCTGGCCGCTTCCCGCGTCGAGCTGCTTCTTCTTCAACAGAGGGTTGATGGCGTCGAGGCCGTCGCGCGGCAGAAAGAGGACGAGATCCGTCAGCGGTAGACTCTGGAGCATGAGCATGCCCCCATGCTCCAACACTCAGGGAAAGGGCCAATGCAGCCCTGGGCCACATTTGCGAGGCGGTTGTTGCTGAGCCTCACGTGATCAACTACGCTGGCAACATCCAGTTCTTCACGGATGTGGTGACACAGCTGGAGACCCGCTTTGACAGGGCCTGTTGGCTTGTCGAGGAGAGGAGCCGAGCCTTGCTTGGGCGTGCCTTCTCCCGCGTCTTCAGCTATCTACAGGACAGAGACCCCCACTTCGATTTTGATGCCGCCATCGCTCTGGTGCCCATAGCCATTCGGGGCGACCTGGCGCAATGGGTGGAAGACAACGTGGACGCCCTCGTCGGGGCCTTCGCATCCGATGACGACGGTGTGATCGTGGCCTCCGATGAAGGTGGCGTTGTGGACGAGCCTGGCGTTGACGGAGGTGGTGGCGGTGGTGGTGATGATGTCAGTGATGCCAGCGATGCCTGCGGAGGCGCCCCGGAAGACGCGGTGAGTGACATGTCCGACTGATCGCACGCCGCCGCTGTTTTTACCCTGCATGAAGAAGGTTCGGGCTCGGCCCTAAGGATTGTAAGAGCATTTTGGGAGGGGGAGCCCCTCATGTAAAGGTTTGCGATCAGTATCCTTGTAGGTATAACGTCGCATGTGATCTTATGCCGGGCTACTGGCCCAGCGATGGGTCAGCCGACTTGTTTACCTTTTGACCCCGACGAGTCCCGGGAGGGCCTGTGGGAGCCGCAGCACCTCAAGCGTCTTTTGGGCGAACCAATTGATCCTGCGATGCGAACCTCCGGAGAGGGTGCGGCGATAGCGGTCCGAATTGTAGACGTGCTTGGCCTGGCCCGGCTCGCGAGGGGCTCGTGAGGGGAGGCAGCTGACGTTAACTTTGGACGCAAAGCCGAAACCACAACACAAGAGATTGCTCGAACGAGACTAAACACCCCTTCCCCAAACTCACGCAAGTCTCAAGATCAAATCCAACTTAAATTCGAATCGAAGAACCTTGACAACAGAGTAAAAGGCAAAAGGCAAAAAGCCGCGTCCAGCACCTAGTCTAGTCTTCGACGTCTTCTCACCAGCGCGGAGCTAAGTGCTGCCACTAGGCGTGGGCGGGAGCCCCCGAGGCCCGAGGGCGGCTCTCTGGAGACTCCGGGGCGTGTACAGCCCCACTCATTATTACGTGAGAGTGTCACGGGCGGTTAGCTTCACAGGCACTAGGCCTTCTTCACAGGTATCGGTCTTGCTTCATATCGCCAGATGAGGGCCCCGCCTTGCGCCACACTCTACCGCCATTGACAGCGGCCGGAGACCAAGGACGACGCCAATGGGGTAGAGCGGTCACCAGCGGTTCCCTCGATGACCATGGGTCCTCTGCCGAAGGCAGGCCCTGAGGCATCTCCCCGGCAGAGGGCCTACCTCCTGAGAACGCCTTGCTCCGAGCACCACGGGGGCGAACCCGGATCTCGGCCCCTCTCCTGCAGCCCCCAGTGCCCTCCTCCCGAGGGGTAAGAGGCTACAGTATTGGGGCAGCCATCTACCGCGGCGACCTGTACATCCTGCGACCCATGGTTAGCATAAGATTGCTCCTGAGGGATTAGCGTTACCCGATAGTTGCTGCCACCAGCGCGGTCGTCGAGGCCCTCTTGGGGTGGGTTCCTGAAAGAGCTCAGCTTCTGGTGTCTCCTCGCCCCAGCCTGGCTCGAGGAACGAGCCATGGTCTTCTTCCAGTGCGCACTCTCGATCCACCATGTGGGGCACATAGGCTTCTAGGGCCACCGCCCCGTGGGCCTCGCCGTAGTGCCCCATACGCCATGCAGTTCGGCTTGGAGCGCTGTCTTGGGGGTGGTGGCGTGGTGGCGCGCCGAGGCCAAAGGCCGCGGCCTGCACTCCTTCGCCAGCCGGAGATGGGGCCGGCGCGACCCGTCGCCCGGTGCTGACGGCCGAGTTGGCGTTGAGCTGGCCCTGGAGTCCGCTCGGAGTTGCATGGGCACGTATGGGGATGCCATATGGCCCACTCTGGATCTGTGGTGGTAGCTGGACGCAGAAAGGAGGTGCTCCCGAGGTGGCGGCATCCAGGAGCTCGGCCACTTGTTCCAGCAGCACGTCGCGGCCGCCCTCCAGCAGCTTGCACTGCAGCAGCTCTCGGGCTACTGTGAGCATGGCCCTTGAGTTTGCCTGCTCCTGTCGGGTGTGTGGCGCCGTGGCCGCGGCGTGGCTTGAGGCTCTTGTTGCTGACTGCACCTGCTGCGATGTGAGCGCATGCGGTGTTTGGCCGTGTCGCACACGCCCCGCAGCGCCCTGCACAGCACGAGCTACCTGAGACGCAAGGTTGAGGTAGCCCTGGGCCGGCGACACGGCGTGGGCGGGCCACGCCGGCCAGCGGTCGGTGTTGGAAGTCGGGTCGCTTGACATCAGAACGGCGAGGCGACGGAACGCGAGGCGGTGGAAGAGGGATTCTGGCACACCCCTACCTGGCACGCCAAATGTAGGATTTCGGGTTCTGGCAGACCCTTGAGGTCCGAACTCTAGGGTGCGCACGAAGATCTCTCCCCTACCAGCTCACGTCTCGAAGCCTCGCAAGGGATCTAAGCTAGAAAGAAGAACACACAAGGGACACGGGGTTTATACTGGTTCAGGCCACCATCGTGGTGTAATACCCTACTCCAGTGTGTGGTATGGTGGATTGCCTCAGGGGCTCATGGTGAACAATACAAAGGGAGAACAACCTCATGAGGGGCTGTTCTTGAGCTGGTGCGATGAACTGCTTGGGTGAGTTCAGTCGTCTCTCTCTCTCTCTCTCTCTCTCTCTCTATCTATCTATCTAGTCTACCCGAAATCTGGATCAGGTACTTCTCTACTGTGGTGGCTAGTCCTATTTATAGTGGCCCTGGGCCTCTTCCCAAATAATGAGCGGGAAGGACGCCAACAATTGGCCATTTTGAAGGGGAACATCTAGTACACTTATCCTGACTAAAGTTGGTCTCGGACTGCCAAAGACTCTGACAGTGACGCCGCCCTGGGCTCCACGATGACCTCCACCCTGCCATTCTGCTGGTCTTGGTCTTGTTGCACCGAAGTGGTAACCTTTGCCAGATACCTTGGCCTGTGCTTGCCCTCTTTGCACCAAAGGGGAAACAAGGACACTGCACAGGCCGGCGCCCGCCTGGCGCCTGCCTGGTCTCGATCGTCATGGCTTGCGTCACGGGCACCTCGCGAGGTACCCTGCCTTGATATCTCAGCCTCCTCGCGAGCCCGCCTAATGAGGCTGCACCTGAGGAAGCTTCCTGTCGTCCGCCACACGAGGCTTGGCCCCTCGCGAGGGTCTTGAGCTTGAGCTGACAAAGCTGGGCCACACTGGGCCCCCGCTTGAGCCACGCTGCAGGCCGTAGGCAAGCAAGTCTGGGGACCCCCGTTCCCAGAACGCCGACACCCACCTCCCCAGTTTACGCCTACGGTCATATCTTTGTAGTGCTTAGGCGAAGCCCTACGCGAATCACTTCACCATCACTGTCACCAGGCCGTCGTGCAGACGGAACTCATATACTACCTCGACAACTTGCTGGATTAAGAAGGCTAGGGACGTCACTGAGTTGAACGTGTGCAAAACTCGGAGGTGCCGTACGTTTGGTACTCGAAGAAAGTTCGACTACATCAACCATGTTATGAAACGCTTCCGCTTACGTTCTATGAGGGTGCGTAGACACACTCTCCCCCTCATTGCTATGCATCTCCTAGATAGATCTTGCGCAAACGCAGGAATTTTTTTGAAATTAAATGCTATGTTTCCCAATAGTGGCATCCGAGCCAGGTCTATGCATAGATAATATGCACGAGTAGAACACAAAGAGTTGTGGGTGATAGTCATACTTCCTAGCACCAACGTCTTATTTTCATTCAGCGGTATTGTGGGAGGAAGCAGCCTGGACCAACCTTACATGTCCACGCACATGAGACCCGTTCCACCGACAGATATGCAACTAGTTTTCCATAAAGGTGGCTGGTGGGTGTTTGTTTCTCCTACTTTAGTTGAATCGAATTTGACTACGACCAGTCCTTGAAGAAGGTTAAAACTAAAAACTTGAAGAAACATCGTTGTGGTTTTGATGTGTAGGTAAGAACGGTTCTTGCTAGAAGCCCGTAGCAGCAACATAAAACTTGCAACAACAAAGTAGAGGACATCTAACTTTTATTTGCAGGGCATGTTGTGATGTGATATGGTCAAGACATGATGTGATATGCGTTATTGTATGAGATGATCATGTTTTGTAGAAGTTATCGGCAACTGGCACAAGCCTTATGGTTGTCTCTTTATTGTATGAAATGCAAACACCATGTAATTGCTTTACTTTATCACTATGCATTAGCGATAGTTGTAGAAGCAATAGTTGGAGAGACAACCACGATGCTACGATGGAGATGAAGGTGTCGAGCCGGTGACAATGGAGATCATGATGACGCTTGGAGATGGAGATCAAAAGCACAAGATGATGATGGCCATATCATGTCACATATTTTGATTGCATGTGATGTTTATCTTTTATGCATCTTATTTTTCTTAGTACGGTGGTAGCATTATAAGATGATCCCTTCACTAAATTTCAAGGTGTAAGTGTTCTCCTTGAGTATGCACCGTTGCGACAGTTCGTCGTGTTAAGACAACACGTGATGATCGGGTGTGATAGAATCTACGTTCACATACAACGGGTGCAAGACAATTTTGCACATGTGGAATACTTGGGTTAGACTTGACATGCCTAGCATGTACACACATGGCCTCGGAACACTGGAGACCGAAAGGTTGAATGTGAATCATATAGTAGATATGACCGAAAGTTCACCATGGATGACTACACCATCTCACGTCATGATCGGACATGGATTAGTTGATTTGGATCAC
Organism: Triticum dicoccoides; assembly: GCF_002162155.2. Taxonomy (NCBI): domain Eukaryota; kingdom Viridiplantae; phylum Streptophyta; class Magnoliopsida; order Poales; family Poaceae; genus Triticum; species Triticum dicoccoides. The sequence continues at coordinate 217,236,454 of NC_041385.1, read as the reverse complement.
GTATCATTTAGATGACTTGAGGGATGTCTATCTAAGTGGGAGTTCTTAAGTAATTTGATTAATTGAACTTAATTTATCATGTACTCAGTCTTGATAATATTTGCAAATTATGTTGTAGATCAATAGCTCGCGTTGTAGCTCCACTATTATTGATATGTTCCTAGAGAAAACTAAGTTGAAAGATGATAGTAGCAATGACGCGGACTGGGTGCGTGATCTAAGGATTATCCTCATTGCTGCATAGAAGAATTATGTCCTTGATGCACCGCTATGTGACAAACCTGTTGTAGGAGCAGATGCAGACGTTATGAATGTTTTGCAAGCTCGATATGATGACTACTTGATAGTTTAGTGTGCCATGCTTTACGGCTTATAGCCGGGACTTCAAAAATGTTTTGAACGCCATGGAGCATATGAGATGTTCCAAGGGCTGAAATTGGTATTTCAGACTCATGCCCGTGTCGATAGGTATGAGACCTTTGACAAGTACTTTGCCTACAAGATGGAGGAGAATAGCTCAGCTAGTGAGCATGTGCTCAGAATGTCTGGGCACTGCAGTCGCTTGAATCAAGTGGGATTTAATCTTCTAGATACGATAGTGATTGACAGAGTTCTCTAGTCACTATCACCAAGCTACTAGAACTTTGTGATGAACTATAATGTGCAAGGGATAACGGGAAAGATTCTCGATCTCTTCGCGATGCTGAAATCGGCGAAGGTAGAAATCAAGAAAGAGCATCAAGTGTTCATGGTTAACAAGACCACTAGTTTCAAGAAAAAGGGCAAGGGAAAGAAAGGGAAAACTTCAAAAGAATTGCAAGAAAGTTATCACTCCCATGAAGAAGCCCAAAGCTAGACCCAAGCCTGAAACTGAGTGCTTCTACTACAAAAGAAATGGTCACTCGAAGTGGAACTGCCATAGATAATTGGCAGATAAGAAGGATGGCAAAGTGAACAAAGGTATATTTGATATACATGTTATTGATGTGTACTTTACTAGTGTTCATAGTAACCCCAGGCTATTTGATATCGGTTCAGTTGCTAAGATTAGTAACTCAAAACATGAGTTGCCAAATGAAGTGAGACTAGTTAAGGGCGAGGTGACGATGTGTGTTGGAAGTGATTCCAAGGTTGACAAGATCACAATTACACACTCCCTCTTCCTTCGGGATTAGTGTTGGACCTAAATAGATGTTTGCATTGAGCATCAATATGATTGGATCATGTTTGTTGCGATATGGTTATTCATTTAAGTCAGAGAATAATTGTTGTTCTGTTTACATGAATAAAACCTTCTATGGTCATACACCCAATGTAAATGGTTTGTTGAATCTCGGTCCTATTGATACACGTATTCATACTATTAATGCCAAAAGATGCAAAGTTGATAATGATAGTGCAACATATTTGTGGCACTGCAGTTTAGGTCATATTGGTGTAAAGTGGATGAAGAAACTCCATACGGATGGATTTTTGGAATCACCTGATTATGAATCATTTGATACTTGCAAACCATGCCTCATGGGCAAGATGACTAAAAATCCGTTCTTAGGAACAATGGAATGAGCCGATTACTTATTGGAAATAATACATAGCGATGTATGAGGTCCGATGAGTGTTGATGCACGCAGCGGGTATCTTTATTTTCTGACCTTCGCACATGATTTGAGCAGATATGGGTATATCTACTTAATGAAACACAAGTCTGAAACATTTGAAAAGTGTGGCACCCCGGCTCAGAGAAACTGGAACGCCCCGTATTCCAGCCCAGAGATCGAGGAGAAGTCTCTAGAATATGACACTGCTTGACATAGAACAAATCAGCTCTTATTAGAAGAATAAATACAAAGGTCTGATGTTACAAAGGTTCACATCAGCACGGCAACACTGCGCCTGCGATACTACACTTGCTCTATGCTAGCAGCGCAACAACTCGTAGCAGCGGGAATATTCTAGCAGTGAAACAACGACGATGGTGGTGAACTCCACTCCGCAGGGACTCTGGCTGGGACATGATCTAGCTCGCACGAACGGAAATCACGATAAGCAATCAAGCAATCACGGCATCACCTGCAATCTGGCATAACATGCCAGGTCAGTACATTGAATGTACTTGCAAGCTCACAACAACCAAAAACATCAAGGCAAGACAACAACATAGCATTAAGCAGGATAATTAAATTAACATCTACCATGATATAACAGCAACTCCTAAGCATAATATGAATCTACTACAATACTGATAAATCACCATCTCCGATCTACATAACCATATCTTTCTTGGCTAACCGGCCAAGCAATATACCATCTCGATCACCTCCTGATCAAAACCAAACTGTAACCGTGATCCTTATGGCAATCACAACCCAACCAATAAATGGCCCGTGATCCTTACGTTGATCACAACCCGACCAATAAATGGCCTGTGATCCTTACGGCGATCACAACACGACCAATGAATGGCCCGTGATCCTTACGGCGATCACAACCATAACCAATACTTGGCCAATCTGCACTGCTCCAAATATCCACATTTTCATTACCTATCAGTCATTCCATCATGTGAGTGTTGATCAAACGGTGTACCCTAGTATGAACCCATGCCCATGACCGAGGATGGGGCTATCGATAGATTAAGCATACACTCTGCAGAGGTAGCGCATTGTGCCCACACCACAGAACCCATGGCTTTGCACTCCCATTCGGGTGGACCAATGGTGTTCCGACAAAACCAATCTACTGCCATGACACTCTCCCGGCCACTCCGACTCACTCCCCTCTGGGCTAAGTCATGGGTGGCCCCGTGTCTACCTCAAGACATAACGACCACCGTCGTGGCCCGTCCCACATGGGGACACACGCGCAAAAACTCAACAACGGGCTCACAAGGTTATGCCTGCTTACCGGGCCAGGGTACAACACGCACATAACCTTCCCTAGTTGGAGGCACCGGCGAGAGGCACAACAATATACCGCATTAGGCCGTCCCATACCGGCAAATGTGGTTGCATTGGAAAAGGTCGGTTCGGCGGCACCTGACCAACTTACTAACGGAATTTATCCCCCAAAAATATAACCATGATAACTGATAGTCCGATGTCAACTATCAAACTATAATCCAAGTCATAGCAATATCCAACAATAATCCAAGCATAATATCATGATCTCAAAATACTCCTAGGGTAGCACAACACTACTATCATGATGAATCTGACAACAATAATACTACTACTCCAATATACAAGAACAAGTTATCCAACTATGATCCACATGGAAACATCATCTCCGAAAATAATACTCCAAGCAACAGAACATCAACTATCATCATGAAGTTAATCATAGTAACCACTAATAATCCAAAGGTAGCATGACCTCTAAAGCAATACTCCAAACATAATCATAGATATCATCATGGAAATAATCCTAATACCAGCCACTAATACTCAAATGGTAACATGATGCTCATCAACTACAAACATAACTCCTAGTAATCCAAACAATAGCATGGCATCAACAAGATCAAAACAATACTTCGATAAAATGGCATGCACACATCACAAATAGCTAAAATGATGTTTTAAACAAGTTCAAAATGAATTAAACCATGTCACTGCATTACAGTGATGCAAATGGAGGGTGTGGCTTGCCTGGGGTGGAAGAAATCACCGAAAGAAAGTGGGAGAAACTCGCGGAATGAATCGTCAGAAAGTGTTCTCTCTCGGAGGGGGATGAATAAGGGCAAGGGCATAATGGTCATTTTCAGTATGCCAAAACATAATCAAAGTGCAGCAACAGAAAGGGCTCGACGAAACGAAGAAGTAGGCTTTGGATTCAACTCATTTGGAGTTAAGGATAAAAAGTTATGAGGGGTTGAAGTTCAGGGACTTTTCTGTAAAAAAATTCCCACAAATAAGTCCTTGAGTGGATAAGACAAGCGTAAAATTGGAAATACGCTTTCGATAGGTGAAAACGTAGTCGCCCAATTACGTCTCCACTTAGCCACGTCAGCGGGGATGGGGCCGGCCTTTGGGTCGCTGACACCTGGGGCCCGCGGGGCCCACGCGCTGGGTCAACGCCCTCCTTATTTCCCCGACGCCACGCGCAGGGAAGAGGAGAGGTCACCAGCGCTGGCGCTCTCTCTGGCCACTCGGGCCACCTCCGGCGAAGCTTGGACCGCTGGAGTGCTCAGGACGGCAAGGCGCACCCGTCCCACCACCACTCGAACGTCAGGGAGACTTGGGCAGGGCGGGACCATGGTATCGGCGGACGGGGCTCTCCGGGCTCTGGGGAATTCATGGCCAGAGGACACCGGAGAAGGAATGGGGCACTGGGGTGGATCTTGGGTAGGTGAGGAGGCCTCTGGTGGTGCTAGAACGGAGAGCTCGACTCGCTCGAATTTAGGCCGGAGGGGGCGGCGGCCGTGGCGGACGGAGGATGAGCAGAGGGGCTCCGGTGCTCGGGGAAGAGGTTTGGGCGGGGTAGTGGAGCGTGGAGAGGCTGGTTGTGAGCTCGGAAGGCTCAGGGGAGGCCTTAAATAGCCGTAGGGAGGAGCTGCCACGCTGTCACCGCCGCGGACGCGTGTCCGGTGCCGCGGACACGTGCTCGCGCGCATGAACTCGGGGGCAAACAACGGTGAGGGCACATGGGAGAGTTCATGGGGAAGAGATGGTGAGGGGAGGGGCAGAGGAAGAGGCCGGGCACCATTTATGCACTGTCGGCAATAGAGCTCCCGTGGGCGAGCGGCGACGAGCGCCGACGAGGAGGCTTCAGGAGAGGGAGCTGAGTCCAGGGGGACGGCGATGACGCTGGCCAGCTGGTAGACACGTTCACGAGCACGAAGATGACGAGAGGGGGAGGGGCCCGAGCAAGAAACCAATCTGGACACGGCCATTGCATGTTAAGCAGTGGTCACCATGGGGACTGGCATCAAGAAGAGCCAAATGGCATGCCAATGTGGTCTAGTGGCAAGTCCTTCGAAGGGTGGTTTCAACCGCGGTGGTAGTTTGGTGAAAACGGCTATGGTTAAAAGGTTAGTGAGCTCTAAAGTTTACTGCAGTAAACTTTATCAGCTCAGTGTGATCAACCGGGGGCTGCTATGTGTAAAGTATGTCTGGGGTATTTAGGCTAGGAAGGACTACAGTCCTAGAGAGTTGGAGGAGAAATGGACCAATATTTACTGCAGTTGCTTCACAACAGACGGTCCAGAAACTAGATTATGATGGTGCACTCAGATGGAGAGTCAACTTGAGCTAAAATTTGGGCAAGGCTTGGTCATTTGGGCATATGAAGATGCTCACAAAGTCTCATACCAATTGGCCAAGCCAAAATGGCACTTGCTTCACAAACATCTCTGTAGACTGGAAACTTGGAATAATTTTGGTGATCAAATGGTTCAATGGAATGATGCCAAATTGGGTGGAGAGATGTTTTATGGGTATAAGGATGATCTCGTAATTTATCAGGATTTTTGAAGCAATATAAGATACACTTGCTTCACAACCTGAAAATATTGCAAAAATCAAAGATTTACTCCTGTGCTCACATATATGATTGGGTAGGGCTGAAAATGGGTGGAGGGGGCTAATATGAGCACATTAATGAGTGTGCAAAAGTTCAACTCATTTGGGTACTCCTAGCTAGTACTTCCTTCACAAAGCCTTCTATCTAACAAAAAACTTTGAAAATTCACTCAGGAAGATTGGCTAGGCAAATAATGTTGGACTTGTGCATCAGGTAATTATTTGGACATATAAACATGCCCAAAAAGGTTGGGAGGCACTAGGAAAATATAAATGACACTTCCTTCACAAAGTGCCATTCAGGGCAGAATAGAAAAAGGAATATTGGAGAATTATTTTTGAACTGGCCAAGGCAATGTTTGGGCATATTTGAGCTATATATGACCCAAAGGAATTATGATAATTATTTGGGGATTTTTGGATGGACAGAAATATAGGTTGCTTCACAACCTAGGGCAGATAGGGTTATTCCTTTAATGAAAAAGGAATATTCCTAGAAAAGAATCTTAGGGTTTGGTCAAGGAGTGAAGTGACATGATCTTTGGCAAGGTTTTGAGAATTATGAGCCACTTGGGAGGGGGAATTACGATGATTTCCCAGGTGGCAAGGCCACTAAACCACTCCAAATAGAAAAACGGAGCAAAAACCAACTAAATCAAAAGAAAAAGAAAAGGGCCAAAATCCAGGTTGTTACAAACCTTCCCCCCTTAAAGAAATGTCGTCCTCAAGATTTGGTTGCCGAGGGAACAAGTATGACTGGAGGACACCGTCTCCAACTTGGGTATCCTTGTTCCTTTATTTATTGTTCCCCCAAGAATTTCAGATGATCAACTTACCTTGCTCTAGGGTGGTCTTGCTTCACCTTTCCCCAAATTCTAACGGGTTTTTGCTCACATACCAAATCCTTTTGCTGCCGCAAATTTTCTCATGTCTGCGGTGATATCCAATGGCTCTGAGCATAGATTTTCCTTTGGTCATGAAACCTTTTTACTTCTGTCATGGTGTTGCTTCAAATAAATGCATGCCTTCTGGGTTCCATAAATGTTGAGAAGCATCATGGCCTTATTCTAACGGGATCTGATTGCTTCACAGGTGGCACTGATTTATCTTGATTTATTTCTTTGGCTCGAGCATGAGATATGTACCAAAGATTTTACTGCCTTCTATCGTGAGCAATAGAATGGTGTATGGAGTTCTAGCTGTGTCAAACCTCAATTATTTACATCTTGAGACTGGCCCGGCAGGGGGCTGACGGACAAATGCTTTTCCTGACATACCGGGTCTGAGCTGATTGTTCGGCTTTTGATTTTTCTCAGGTGGTTGATATACCTATCTATGGTAATAGGTTGCGATATGTTTTAACACTGCCGCTGAGGACAGACTGCTGAGCTTGCAAAGAAATCTTGGATCTGACAGAAGAGACTTGGATATTCCACACTAACCATGTCAAGCAGGTTAGCAAGATATGAAAAAACCTGGTAAATAGAGTAGGCCCTTGAAAGTATGCCTTGGTGGATCCATATGGAATTATGGCCTCCAACTGAGTTGGGGTATCTGGACCCTGATGGTTGCGCATAAATCATCATTCCTTTGCTGTCAGTCTCATTCTTTTTAATGTCATGATTTTCTTTGTTAGGATACCTTATTGAAATATCTTGGCCACACCTGTCCTTGATTCTTCGTATGACCACGGGCGTGATTAGTACTTTTGTCATTATTCCTTGTGTTTGTTTTCTGACCTGGGTCCACACACATATGACATATACCCGGGGTTTGTAGCTCGCATGGAGCTCTTTGCTGAGGCCAATCATACAAGTAGGTGACAAGGCTTCATGATATGTCCTTGTTTGGTGCGGGAATAATGCCTTTGGTGATCACTGTCAAGACTGTTGATTCTGTGATGTCATCTCCAGATCTTGTCGATCCTTGTATTTCACGATATGTATTTCTGCTCATCCTTATTTTCATTTGCCTGACCCACGAGGTTGTGGGATTCTTACTCCTCTTAGGTATATCTCTGAGAAAGTTATTGCAAGTCTGGTCCTTGAGCGGTACTGCCATACATTGGCAACTCTTCATATAATCTCTGAGGATGGTGCAATATTGTGGTACTCACGCGGACTAGGTGGCTTACGAGAGAAGCCATCCGAGTAGCTTGCTGTGGGAGACTTGTTAACTGCTGCTCAAACATTTTGTCTAGGTATCGTGCAGAAGAAGGCTCTATAGCTTACACACGAAGCTTGGTCTGATTATTGTGCTGGAGAAGCCTGAGTTCCGTACTTGAGAAGCTTCTCCTGAGGTTTGCTTGTTGAGAAAATTTTCATGTCCGTGTGTCAGAAGCCTTTAATGAGGTGTCTTGCTGTGAAAGACCGGGTATCGTGGGCCGGAAATTGTTCACATATCATGCTGAGGAAAATTTGAGGAGCCTTGCATCATAAATTTCTTCCGATAGCGTGTGGAAGAATACTGGGTTGCTTATATCCAAAACTTCATACTGTCATGCAGATTGAAATCCATACACATGCCCATAATATTCTGAGGCTGATTATTTGCATGAGAAAAATGGTTTGACCGTCTTCCTTGAGCATATCACATTCTGACTTTATTGTGGATGATAACATATTTCAAACATCATGCAGTGCTGAGCCAAAACTTTGTATATGATCCATACCTCTGTCTGAAAATATATTGTTGGCCTTGTACCTAACTTATCTTCCTGCTGGCTGGATCATAAATGCTGTGAGGATTTGGTACTGATGGGGACTTGATGCTGATAATCAATTCAATACACCATTGGTATTCTAAGCAGATATTAATGCCATAATGCAGTTGACTGGGTAGACCAAAATGTTTACCTGAGCTTCTTCCAAATAATTGAACTCCTTATTGCTTCTTCAAGTCCAGTGTCAGTTGATGAGCAACACTTTATAGGGGAAAATAATGTAACACCGGGGCCCAAAAAGAAAGAAGCACAAGAAAACTCAACTAAACAAAAGCACACAACAACAAACAATTCACACAATCAATGTCACATATTACTGCTAGTCACACAATATGCATGCCTACTTAAGCACACAAATCTTGCGGGGTCTCCGGTTCTACGATCTAGCATGCTGTGACGATGTGCACAAGGACGAATAAATGTGTGGAAGAATTGGTGTAAACAGCGCTACACCAAGTGCTAGCTTAGTCAGATAGCAACCTGGACTAGCTCGGAGGCGAGGACGTACTCGGTAATCATGCAGTGGGACATGAAGGTTCCAACCACATTATTAGCAAGCGGACGGAAAAAGATCCGTACTCGTCCAAGAAATAGGATAGCGGGGAAAAACCGAGGTTGTTAACATTTCTCTTTCTTGATAACTAAGATCATTAAGGGTTGCCAACACGACAAAATAAAAAAACGATCCAGGATAGAAGCATGTCCATCACCGAAACAATAGACGGGACTGGAAGAAAGAAATCGTGCGATACCTGAGCACTATTTTTGCAAACAGTGTCGGTATCACTTGCTATCACTCTGCTGGGACAGAGATGACACCAAACACCAAAAGAAAAAGGAACTAGGGAAATGCAAAGGTTGAGCTGTAGTGGATCCGAACCGATGCCAGCTACACTCACCAGATAAACCGTTATCACCAATACTAAGGCTATATGCATGCTATGCAACAAACAAATGCAGCAACCAAATGCAATAAACAAACCAGACTCTATACTACCGATTTCTACCGGTTTCTACCACTCGCGCTGACTAGGGTGTCCTACAGTGAGAGCTACTCTGATACCAAGCCTGTGGCACCCCGGCTCAGAGAAGCCGGAATGCCCCGTATTCCAGCCCAGAGATCGAGGAGAAGTATCTGGAATATGACACTGCTTGATATAGAACAAATCAGCTCTTATTACAAGAATAAATACAAAGGTCTGATGTTACAAAGGTTCACATCAGCACGGCGACACTATGCCTGTGATACTACACTTGCTCTATGCTAGCAGCGGAACAACTCGTAGCAGCGGAAATCTTCTAGCAGCGGAACAACGACGACAGTGGTGAACTCTACTCCACAGGGACTCTGGCTGGGACACGATCTAGCTCGCACAAATGGAAACCACGACAAGCAATCAAGCAATCACGGCATCACCTGCAATGTGGCATGACACGCCAGGTCAGTACATTGAATGTACTTGCAAGCTCACAACAACCAAAAACATCAAGGCAAGACAAAAACATAGCATTAAGCAGGTTAATTAAATTAACAGCTACCATGATATAACAGCAACTCCTAAGCATAATATGAAGCTACTACAATACTGATAAATCACCATCTCCAATCTCCATAACCATATCTTTCTTCGCTAACCGGCCAAACAATATACCATCTCGATCACCTCGTGATCAAAACCAAACTGTACCCGGGATCCTTACGACAATCACAACCCGACCAATAAATGGCCCGTGATCCTTACGGCGATCATAACCCGACCAATAAATGGCCCGTGATCCTTACGGCGATCACAACCCGACCAATGAATGTCCCGTGATCCTTACGGCGATCACAACCACGACCAATACTTGGCCAATCTGCACTGCTCGAAATATCCACATATCCATCACCTATCAGTCATTCCGTCATCTGAGTGTTGATCGAACAGTGTACCCTAGTACGAACCCATGCCCATGACCGAGGACACGGCTATAGATAGATCAAACATACACTCTGCAGAGGTAGTGCACTGTACCGACACCATAGAACACATGGCCTCGCACTCCCTTTCGGGTGGACCAATGGCGTTCCGACAAAACCGATCTACTGCCATGACACTCTCTCGGCCACTCCGACTCACTCCCATCTGGGCTAAGTCATGGGTGGCCCCGTGTCTACCTCAAGACACAATGACCACCGTCGTGGCCCGTCCCACACAGGGACACACGCGCAAAAACTCAACAAAGAGCTCACAAGGTTATGCCTGCTTATCGGGCCAGGGTACAGCACGCCCATAAACTTCCCTAGTTGTAGGCACCAGCGAGAGGCATGAGAATAGACCGCATTAGGGCCGTCCCATACCGGCAAATGTGATTGCACTGGAAAAGTTCAGTTCGGCGACACTTGACCAACTTACTGACGGAATTTATCCCCAAAAATATAACCATGATAATTGATACTCCGATGTCAACTATCAAACTATAATCCAAGTCATAGCAATATCCAACAATAATCCAAGCATAATATCATCATCTCAAAATACTCCAAGGGTAGCACAACACTACTATCATGATGAATCTGACAACAATAATACTACTACTCCAATATGCAAGAACAAGTTATCCAACTATGATCCACAAGTAAACATCATCTCCAAAAATAATACTCCAAGCAACAGAACATCAACTATCATCATGAAGATAATCATACTAACCACTAATAATCCAAAGGTAGCATGACCTCTAAAGTAATACTCCAAACATAATCACAGATATCATCATGGAAACAATCCTAATACCAGCCACTAATACTCCAGTGGCAACATGATACTCATCAACTACAAACATAACTCCTAGTAATCCAAACAATAGCATGGCATCAACAAGATCAAAATAATACTCCGATAAAATGCCATGCACACATCACAAGTAGCTAAAATGATGTTTTAAACAAGTCCAAAATGAATTAAACCATGTCACTGCATTACAGTGTTGCAAATGGAGGGTGTGGCTTTCCTGGGGTGGAAGAAATCACCGAAAGAAAGTGGGAGAAACTCGCGGAACGAATCGTTGGAAAGTGTTCTCTCTCGGAGGGGGCTGAATAAGGGCAAGGGCATAATGGTCATTTTCAATATGCCAAAACATAATCAAAGTTCAGCAACAGAAAGGGCTCGGCGAAACGAAGAAGTAGGCTTTGGATTCAACTCATTTGGAGTTAAGAATAAAAAGTTTTGAGGGGTTGAAGTTCAGGGACTTTTCTGTAAAAAAATTCCCACAAATAAGTCCCTGAGTGGATAAGATAGAAGCGTAAAATTGGAAATACGCTTTCCATAGGTGAAAACGTACTCGCCCAATTACGTCTCCACTTAGCCACGTCAGCGGGGATGGGGCCGGCCTTTGGGTCGCTGACGCCTGGGGCCCGCAGGGCCCACGCGCTGGGTCAACGCCCTCCTCCTGCTCCTCCTTCTTTCCCCGACGCCACACGCAGGGCAGAGGAGAGGTCGCCGGTGCCGGCGCTCGCTCCGGCCACTCTGGACACCTTCGGCGGAGCTTGGACCGCCGGAGTGCTCAGGACGGCGAGGCGCACCCGTCCCACCACCACTCGAACGTCAGCGAGACTTGGGCAGGGAGGGACCATGGCCGTGGCAGACGGGGCTCTCCGGGCTCCGGGGAACTTGTGGCTAGAGGCCACCGAGGAAGGAATGGGGCACTAGGGTGGATCTAGGGCAGGTGAGGAGGCCCCTAGTGGTGCTAGAACAGAGGGAGAGAGCTCGACTCGCTCGGATTTAGGCCGGAGGGGGCGGCGGCCGTGGCGGACGGAGGACGAGCAGAGGGGCTCCAGTGCTCGGGGAAGAGGTTTGGGCGGGGTAGTGGAGTGTGGAGAGGCTGGTTGTCAGCTCGGAAGGCTCGGGGGAGGCCTTAAATAGCCGCGGGGAGGAGCTGCCGCGTTGTCACTGCCGCGGACGCGTTTCCGACGATGCGGGCGTGTGGTCGCGCGCATGAACTCTGGGGAAAACGACGGGGAGGGCACATGGGAGAGCTCACGAGGAAGAGACGGCCAGGAGAAGGGGCAGAGGAAGAGGCCGGGCACCATTAATGCGATGTCGGCCACACAGCTCCCGCGGGCGAGCGGCAATGAGCGCCGACGAGGAGGCTTCGGGAGAGGGAGATGAGTCCAGGGGGACGGCGATGACGCGGGCCATCTGGTAGACACGTTCACGAGCGCGAAGACGATGAGAGGGGGAGGGGCCCGAGCAAGAAACCAATCTAGATGCGGCCATTGCATGCCAAAGCGGTGGTCACCGCGCAGACTGGCATCAAGAAGAGCCAAATGGCTTGCAATGTTGTCTAGTGGTAAGTCCTTCGTAGGGTGGTTTCAACTGCGGTGGTAGTTTGGTGAAAACGGCTATGGTTAAAAGGTTAGTGAGCTCTAAAGTTTACTGCAGTAAACTTTATCAGCTCAATGTGATCAACAGGGGGCTGCTATGTGTCAAGTGTTATGTCTGGGGTATTTAGGCTAGGAAGGACTACAATCCTGCAGAGTTGGAGGAGAAATGGACCAATATTTACTGCAGTTGCTTCACAACTGACCAAAATGGTCCAGAAACTAGATGATGATGGTGCACTCACATGGAGTGTCAACTTGACCTAAAATTTGGGCATGGCTTGGTCATTTGGGCATATGAAGATGCTCACAAAGTCACATACCAATTGGCCAAGCCAAAATGGCACTTGGTTCACAAACATCTCTGCTGACCAGAAACTTGGAATAATTTTGGTGATCAAATGGATCAATGAAATGATTCCAAATTGGGTGGAGAGATGTTTTATGGGTACAAGGATGATTTGGTAATTTATCAGGATTTTTGAAGCAATATAAAATACACTTGCTTCACAACCTAAAAATATTGCCAAAATCAAAGATTTGCTCCTGTGCTCACATAGTAGATTGTATAGGGCTGAAAATGGGTGGAGGGGGTTAATATGAGCACATTAAGGAGTGTGCAAAAGTTCAACTTATTTGGGTACTCCTAGCTAGTACTTCCTTCCCAAAGCCTTCTATCTAACAGAAAATTTGAAACTTCACTGAGGAAGATTGGCTAGGTAAATTAAGTTGGACTTGTGCATGAGGCAATTATTTGGACATATAAACATGCCCAAAAAGGTTGGGAGCCACTAGGAAAATATAAATGACACTTCCTTCACAAAGTGCCATTCAGGGCAGAATAGAAAAAGGAATATTGGAGAATTATTTTTGAATTGGCCAAGGCAATGTGTGGGCATATTTGATCTATATATGACCCAAAGGAATTATGAGAATTATTTGGGGATTTTTGGATGGACAAAAATATAGGTTTCTTCACAACCTAGGGCAGATAGGGTTATTCCTTTAATGAAAAAGGAATATTCCCTAGAAAAGAATCTTAGGGTTTGGTCAAGGAGTGAAGTGAAATGATCTTTGGCAAGGTTTTGAGAATGATGAGCCACTTGGGAGGGGGAATTAGGATGATTTCCGAGGTGGCAAGGCCACTGAACCACTCCAAAAAGAAAAACAGAGCAAAAACCAACTAAATCAAAAGAAAAAGAAAAGGGCCAAAATCCAGGCTGTTACAAAAAGTTCAAGGAATTTCAGATTGAAGTGGAGAATCATCGAAACAAGAAAATAAAATTTCTATGATCTGATCACGGAGGTGAACATTTGAGTTACGAGTTTGGCCTTCATTTAAAACAATGTGGAATAGTTTCACAACTCACGCCACCTAGAACACCACAGCGTAATGGTGTGTCCGAACGTCGTAATTGTACTTTATTAGATATAGTACGATCTATGATGGCTCTTCACTACAAAAAAATACACTTCCGTGATGATACGTGTTTGTCACAGTAGGTCACGTTTTCTGTCATGCATGTACATCCATGACGATTTTATGACAAAATCGAGATAGTCATACATGTGTTATCGTCGAAGTGTTCCACGACATTACCAAAATTATCATCACGGAAGTGTCCACTTCCATGACGATAAATCGTGCGTCATAGAAGTGCTTTCGTCAAGGGTGACTGACATGTGGCATCCACCGTAACAGCTCGTCGTTAAGCTATCGGGTCCAGTTTTGGAGCCGATAAACCGTTAACAGCCCCGACCAATGGGGATTTTCCATGTGTAAAATCATCATTGGCTGGAGGAAACACGTGCCAGCTCACCGCTGGGACAGATGTCATCCACTCATTGGACCGAAGGCGCCAATGATATGTCAACACGTGGCACGTTCTAACAGAGGCCCATTCCTATGAAAAGTTCGGCCCATTTGACTTGGTTAAAAGGTGGCGGGCCGGCCCATGGAAAGCTTGTTAACGGCCTGTTCGCATATAGCCCATTTACAACCCGCTAACCCAGGGCCCGTTGCGACCTATCCGAATTATGCCCAGTAGCGTCATCTAGGCCGTCCAATATGATTCCATCTCGTTTTAACTTCTGGCCCATGTATGGCCCATGACGTCTTTCGGCCCATATGAGGCCCTTTGTAAATCTTGGCCCATTAACGGCCCGTGGTGAAACTGGCCCGTAATGAACAGTGTATCACTTTATACCCATTAACGGCCCATTATTCCATTGGGCCGTTTCTAGCCCATGTTATTTTCGGCCTTCTTAGGGCCATTTATTCTTGGGCTCATTTCCAGCATTCGGTTACTTACGGCCCGTTACTGTCATTTTCTGCTTGTGGGCCAAATTCAGCCCGGGGTTTCAGTCGGCCCGTTTGTGGCACGTTAATATGTTGGGCTGTTTTTATAGCATCATCAAATACGGCTGATTAACGACGGCCCGTTATGGTCGGCCCATGAACGGATGATTCCAAATCTAGCTAGTTTACGGCCATAATGCGGTCTTTTATTGACCCATGTTTGGCCAATCAATCATACGACCCGTATAAGGCCCATTGATGATACGACTCGTAGAAGGCCCATTGTGTCTACGGCCCGTAGAAGGCCCGTTGTTTCTACGGCCCATAGAAGGCCCATTGTTTCTACGACCCGTAGGAGGCCCAATGTCACTACAGTAAATATGTAGCCCATGGTTATTGTGGCATAGTTTTAAAAAAATAGGTTGTCGCGTCCACTAGCAAACCGCAGAAAAAGAACTGCACTCACTACAAGCAAACAAATAAACAAGACAACAAGGAAATAAATAAGCAAGCAACTTACACTAGGCTATCACGGCTATTACACATATTACGTCCACTGGGCATCAAAGTTCGCCACTAGTGCAATTATAGGGAACAAAGCAGCATATCGCATACACTGGTTGTCAAAGTTGGCGACTAGTGCTAATAAACACCACAACAAAACAAGTCCAGAACTGAAACCACTTTAGAAGGGCTCAAGAAACAACATCCTGGGTACCCATAATGCTTGCCAGATGCTTAGCAAGCATACTAACTTTCTCTTGTTTGGCGCTTAAATCCTCCAGCGCTTGTTGTTGCACAAGAAAGTATGCATCTGAATTCTGCAGGGAATGCCTTAGTCCTTCGGCTTTTTTCCGCAGCATAGCCGACTGACGCCTTTCAGCTTTTAGATGAGACTAATGAATCCAAAGTGATTCAGGCAACGAGTTTGAAGAGCTTGTGCCAGCGGTACTGGCCCGTAACTCTAACACTACATGAACGCAGGGCTGTGGGGTTTTCTCACTGTCTACAAGATCGTTTTTATCACCTTTCTTGGAGACCAACAGGGTTGTATCACTATCTTGAACCTTATCTGCATTACTTTCTCTACCATTGCCTAGTGGGGTGCTCTTCTCGAATATTCTGTTTGCATACTATAAGAGAAACAATGTCAGGACCCCGACTCAATGCCACATCGATCTAGCATGTAACACCTCATATCACTTTGCGGCCTCACGCACGGTATTCCCACGGGTGTCGCCTTACCTTTGCCCGGGACCGTTTGCGCCTTTTGGCACACGTATATGACAGTGTCGCTAGCATCCATATGATAAGGAGCCCGGGCTGACATGGCTAGTCGTAAACCCAAAGCGGCACAGACTTACAGGGACAGGCATCCATGACCCAGCATCGAACGTGTCGGTCATCAGCGAGTGAATCCAGGCTGTAGCACTGGGCTAGCAGGACTCTGGTGAACCGGGCTGTAGCGGGCTAACAGGACTCCGGCATTCACCGCGTGACATTTCCCCGAAGGGACAGACACAGGAACGAAGAAGGACACATGCCGGCCAGCCTAAGTGTTCCGGAGCAGTAGCAAGCTACCATGGCTCGGTGGAAACACTAGGAGACATTTCCCCGTAAGAGAGGCTACTAAAGATAAACAACTAGATGGTCAGATCCCACACATACCAAGCATTTCAATAACATACACACAATATGCTCGATATGTGCAAATACAACATGGCATCACAACATGACTCTATGACTCAAGTAATCTATTCAATAGGCTCCGAGGAGCGAGATATTACAAACATGGGTCTCATGACCCAACATTCAGAGCATACAAGTCAAAGCATAAGCGGAAGCTATCATGTCTGAGTACAGACATCTATAAATGAAAAAGGCTGAGAAGCCTGACTATCGATCAGATCCTGCCGAGGGCACAAGATCGTAGCTGAGGTAACAAGCTAAACGTCGAAGACCACGCGGAAATACTAGTGAGACTGAAGTCTCTCTGCAAAAACATAAAATAGGCAAACGTGAGTACAAATGTACCCAGCAAGACTTACATTAGAACTATCTACATATGCATCATTATCAACCAAGGGATGGTGGGGTTTAACTGCAGCAAGCCAGCTTTGACTCGGTGGCTATCCTAAACTATGACTACAAGCGACTCTCTTGAGGTGGCGCACACGAGTCCACATATTCACCATATCAATACACCACTATGGATCCGCTCCCGTCTCCCTACGAGAACGCCATCCATAGCACTCACGCTTATCTTGCGTATTTTAGAGTATCCACTTTCACTTGTCTATGAACTGATATAAGCAACCCAGAAGTCCTTTTCCGCGGACACGGCTATTCGAATAGATCATATTAACCCTGCAGGGGTGTACTTCTTCACACACGCTCTCACCACTTACCGCCGTTTACACGACATGTACTCGGCAACCTTCAAGCGGAAGCCCAACGTGGGTGTCGGCCACGGCCTGCCTAAACACTCAAGTCTCTAGTCCAGGTTTATCGCCTATTCGGGTTCCATCCATGAGGAGATCCGGCCGGAGTTTCGCTCACAGCCCCAAACGATGTGAACAGGGTTCCGTGACACCAAACGGGCGCCCGGTTTACCCGGCCACGTGCCTACCGCATCACAGCCCACCCCTACGGTCAGCGCTGTGCACGGCCTCCAGCATACTACAAACACCAGAAACTACTTGCAACTCCTGGACAGTGGACAAGGGTGATTAAGAAGCCGAGAGGGTCCATTGGTTTCGGGCCCAATGCGTGGTAGTAGCTGAATCATGGATCACAAACACAGAACTCAGTTCCTGAGGACGGCTGCAATGAGACAACCCACCATGTACTCCTACATGGCCTCTCACCGCTACCTTTACCAAATCGTGTTCACACACTTAGCTCACACACAGTAGGACATGTTCACACACCTCTGATTCATCCCCGATGAATCAGACCCGACTCAACTCTAAGCAGTAGCAGGCATGACAAACAAGCATGAATGAGTAGGCACAACAGGGCTCAAACAACTCCTACTCATGCTAGTGGGTTTCATCTATTTACTGTGGAATGACAGGTCATGCAGAGGATAAAGGGGTTCAGCTACCGCAGCAAGTAACAGATGATTCGGTGTTGTCCTAATGCATTAAAAGAGAGCAGGAGCGAGAGAGTAGGATTGTATCGAAATGAACAAGGGGGGTTTTGCTTGCCTGGCACTTCTGAAGATAGCATTGAGTCTTCATCAGTGTCAACGATCACATCGTCGGTATCGCGTCTATCGAGAGGGGACAAATACCGGCAACACAGAAAGGAACACAATCAATGCAATGCACAATATGATGCATGCTCATGACATAGCAATATGAATGTGTTTTGAGCTAATGCAACTAGCAACAGATTAAATGAAGTTGGTTTGAATACAAGATTCAAATTCAAACTCCATATATGATTATTTAAATGCCATTTACTTCATTTGTCCTAAACAGTAGTGATAAGTTGTTCTAACATGCATGAAAATGGTACAGATGGATTCCTTGAATTTTTCTGATAATTTTTCATATATAATTTATTTAATTTGGAGTTACGGTTGAATTTCTATGAATTTTAGAAGTTTTAGGCATTTTCTGGAATTTCCTGAATATAATAAATCCAGAAAATGGTTTATTGCGTCAGCACTAGGTCATGCTGATGTCAGCAGGTCAACTAGGCGGGTCCAGGTCAAACCTGACCAGTGGGGTCCACTGGTCAGTGACACAGGAGCTAATCCCGGTCAAACCCAGCGCTGACTGGGGTTTGACCAGGGGTGGGGCCCACTGTCAGTGGCTGTGGGGGTGTTTAGTGTGGTCATTAGTGCTAATTAGGCGTGCCACATCGGCAGTCGCCGGAGTTTCACCGGCGGCGACCATTCCGCACGGCGGGGGAACGCCGGACTTGCGCTAGGGGCATCGGATCGACGCGCCAAAGGCACCAGGAGGTAGCCCGCGCCCGTGCGCATCTAGGGGGACCCACGGGAGGTGCGGGGGTGGCCGGGGTTCGCCGGAATGGAGCCGAGGCGGCGGCCGGAGCTCGGGGTTTCGCGGGATCGGCGCTGCAGTGCACGGGAGGACGAATGGTTAAGTGCTTTGGGTTCCTGAGGTTGCGGTGAGCACGCGGGTGGGCTCAGGAGCGAGCTGCGGTGGCTGTGGCCACGGCCACGCCATGGCCGGCGGCGAGGAGCAATCGGCTCCGGTGAAAAGGCGGCTAGGGTACGGGAACGAGCGCGAGGAGGAGGGGGAATGGAAGAGTAGCTCACAGGGGTTGCGACGGTGGCCTCGGGGAGCTCGGGGAGGCACCGGAGCCGACGAATTTGACGAAGATGGCCGGCGGTCCCGAGGTTGAAGAAGACGGCGGTGGCGACGTTGCAGGGGCTCCTGCGGTGCGCTTCTCGGCGAGGAGGAAGAGGTGGTCGAGGCGGATCTCCTGGGTACGTCGGGTGGCAGTGAGGAGCACGGGGGCTACGGCGAACGACGTCGGCGACGACGAGCTCCGCTCGGGCGCGTGCAGGGAGGAAAGCAGAGGAGGGAACGGGGTCCAGGGGAAGAGAGGGGAGGTGCAGGGGCGAGGGGAAGTGCGTGGCGTGAGGGGGAGGCTCGGGAACGCCTCGGTGGAAGCAGGAGGTGGCCGAGGCGGCATCGGCGCTCGCCACCGAGCTGCTTCGGTGCGAGGGGAGGAAGATGACAAGGGGGAGGAGGTGGGCTGGGCCGCCAGGTGGGGGGGGAGCTGGGCCGGCTACAGGTAAGTGGCCCAGTGTCAGGACCCCGACTCAATGCCACATCGATCTAGCATGTAACACCTCATATCACTTTGCGGCCTCACGCACGGTATTCCCACGGGTGTCGCCTTACCTTTGCCCGGGACCGTTTGCGCCTTTTGGCACCCGTATATGACAGTGTCGCTAGCATCCATATGATAAGGAGCCCGGGCTGACATGGCTAGTCGTAAACCCAAAGCGGCGCAGACTTACAGGGACAGGCATCCATGACCCAGCATCGAACGTGTCGGTCATCAGCAAGTGGGTCCGGGCTGTAGCACTGGGCTAGCAGGACTCCAGTAAACCGGGCTGTAGCGGGCTAACAGGACTCCGGTACTCAATGCGTGACATTTCCCCGAAGGGACAGACACAGGAACGAAGAAGGACACATGCCGGCCAGCCTAAGTGTTCCGGAGCAGTAGCAAGCCACCATGGCTCGGTGGAAACACTAGGAGACATTTCCCCGTAAGAGAGGCTACTAAAGATAAACAACTAGATGGTCAGATCCCACACATACCAAGCATTTCAATAACATACACACAATATGCTCGATATGTGCAAATACAACATGGCATCACAACATGACTCTATGACTCAAGTAATCTATTCAATAGGCTCCGAGGAGCGAGATATTACAAACAGGGGTCTCATGACCCAACAATCAGAGCATACAAGTCAAAGCACAAGCGGAAGCTATCATGTCTGGGTACAGACATCTATAAATGAAAAAGGCTGAGAAGCCTGACTATCTATCAGATCCTGCCGAGGGCACAAGATCGTAGCTGAGGTATCAAGCTAAACGTCGAAGTCCACGCGAAACTACTAGTGAGACCGAAGTCTCTCTGCAAAACATAAAATAGGCAAACGTGAGTACAAATGTACCCAGCAAGACTTACATCAGATCTATCTACATATGCATCATTATCAACAAAGGGGTGGAGGGGTTTGACTGCAGCAAGCCAGCTTTGACTCGGTGGCTATCCTAAACTACGACTGCAAGCGACTCTTTTGAGGTGGCGCACACGAGTCCACATATTCACCAACCAATACACCACTATGGATCCGCTCCCGTCTCCCTACGAGAACGCCATCCATAGCACTCACGCTTATCTTGCGTATTTTAGAGTATCCACTTTCACTTGTCTATGAACTGATATAAGCAACCCAGAAGTCCTTTTCCGCGGACACGGCTATTCGAATAGATCATATTAACCCTGCAGGGGTGTACTTCTTCACACACGCTCTCACCACTTACCGCCATTTACACGACATGTACTCGGCAACCTTCAAGCGGAAGCCCAACGTGGGTGTCGGCCACGGCCTGCCTAAACACTCAAGTCTCTAGTCCAGGTTTATCGCCTATTCGGGTTCCATCCATGAGGAGATCCGGCCGGAGTTTCGCTCACAGCCCCAAACGATGTGAACAGGGTTCCGTGACACCAAACGGGCGCCCGGTTTACCCGGCCACGTGCCTACCGCATCACAGCCCACCCCTACGGTCAGCGCTGTCCACGGCCTCCAGCATACTACAAACACCAGAAACTACTTGCAACTCCTGGACAGAGGACAAGGGTGATTAAGAAGCCGAGAGGGTCCATTGGTTTCGGGCCCAATGCGTGGTAGTAGCTGAATCATGGATCACAAACACAGAACTCAGTTCCTGAGGACGGCTGCAATGAGACAACCCACCATGTAGTCCTACATGGCCTCTCACCGCTACCTTTACCAAATCGTGTTCACACACTTAGCTCACACACAGTAGGACAGGTTCACACGCCTCTGATTCATCCCCGATGAATCAGACCTGACTCAACTCTAAGCAATAGCAGGCATGACAAACAAACATGAATGAGTAGGCACATCAGGGCTCAAACAACTCCTACTCATGCTAGTGGGTTTCATCTATTTACTGTGGAATGACAGGTCATGCAGAGGATAAAGGGGTTCAGCTACCGCAGCAAGTAACAGATGAATCGGTGTTGTCCTAATGCAGTAAAAGAGAGCAGGAGCGAGAGAGTAGGATTGTATCGGAATGAACAAGGGGGTTTTGCTTGCCTGGCACTTTTGAAGATAACATTGAGTCTTCATCAGTGTCAACGATCACATCATCGGTATCACGTCTATCGAGAGGGGACAAATACCGGCAACACAGAAGGGAACACAATCAATGCAATGCACAATATGATGCATGATCATGACATGGCAAAATGAATGTGTTTTGAGCCAATGCAACTAGCAACAGATTAAATGAAGTTGGTTTGAATACAAGATTCAAATTCAAACTCCATATGTGATTATTTAAATGCCATTCACTTCATTTGCTCTAAACAGTAGTGATAAGTTGATCTAACATGCATGAAAATGGTACAGATGGATTCCTTGAATTTTTCTGATAATTTTTCATATATAAATTATTTAATTTGGAGTTACGGTTAATTTTCTATGAATTTTAGAAGTTTTAGGCATTTTCTGGAATTTTCTGATTATTTAGAATTAAAATAATTCCAGAAAATTAATTATGACATCAGCACTGCGTCATGCTTGCATCAGCAAGTCAACAGGGCTGCCCCGGGTCAAACCTGACCAGTGGGGCCCACTGGTCAGTGACACAGGGGCTAATCCCGGTCAAACCCAGCGCTGACTGGGGTTTGACCAGGGGTGGGGCCCGCTGTCAGTGGCCTAGGGGTTGATTAGTGTGGGGGGGGGGTTAGCCGCTAATGATGCCCACGTCATCATCGCCGGACTTACGCCGGCGGCGACCAAAATGGCGGCGGCAACGCGCCGGACTTGCGCTAAAGGCGACGGAGGCGGCGGCTGAGGGCACCAGGGCATAGCCCTCGCTCTTGCGCATCCAGAGAGCCAAATGGGAGGGGTTGGGGTGGTTCGAGCTCGCCGGGGTCGAGCTCGTGGCGGCGGCCGGCGTTCGGGAGCAGCCGAGTATGGTGCTAGAGGGCACGGGAGGCGAAGCTACTGGTAGCTGCAGGTTCGTGGAGGCGCGCTGAGCACACTGCTGTACTCGGGTGAGAGCTCCAGTGGCTGCCGTGACGGCGGCGACGAGGTCAGCGGCGGCCGGAGATCGGGCCAGCATGGCGCAGTGGCTGCAGCGCGTTAGCCAGAGAGCAGAGGAGCGCGTCGGGACCCTGGGGACCTGGGGAGCACGCGGGAGCTACTGGAGCGAGCGGAAGAGCGCCGGGACGCGAGGTCCACCGGCAATGGCGATGGCCGGAGCTCGGTGCTTGCGGGGAAGGCGGCTACGGCACGGGAACGAGCAGAAAAGAAGGGGGAAAATGAAGAAGATCTTACGGCGGTCCTGGAGATCAGCACGGGAGGCTCGGGGACGGCCTGGCTGCAGCCAATCGACGACAGAGAGGTCCGGCGACCGGCGGTGAAGAAGATGGCAATTGCGTTGCTTCGGTGCCTCCGGGCTCGCGAGATTCACCGGAGAGGAGCCGCTCGAGGTAGCAGAGGCGATGGACGACTCGAGGAGGCGAGGCGTGCGCGGTGGCTACAGATACGGTTGACGGCGGCGAGAGGCGTGCTCGGGGCTGCGAGAGAGAGGGCAGCAGGGGAGAGAGGAGCCGACAGGGAGGGAGTGAGAGGGGGTCGGGGGTGTCGTGGCGTCGCGGAAGGCGACCAGGGCGACGAGGGGGTAGCCAGGCAGGCAAGGAGGAGCTGGCGCGGCTCGCCTGCGCGCCGGGCACGCAGCTGCTTCGGGGCGAGGGGAGGAAGACGACGGAGGGTAGCGGTGGCGGGCTGGGCCGGCCAGGTGGGGGAGCTGGGCCGGTCCTGATGGACCACCAGGTAAGCGCCAGGTAAGATGCTTTGCTCTTTTTTTTATATTTGTTCTGTTTTCTTTATTTAATTCTTTTGCCACTGTTTGAATTAAAAATAATAATTCAAACAATGCCTAAGCTCCTCTGAATATTTTTATAATGCTAGATGGACTTTTCCAAAAGCTTATAAAATATTTCAGGGGTATTTGAAATTATATTCTAGTTATATGAATATAATTCAAAGTCAAATAGTTAATGATTTAAATTCAAAGTCCCAAAAATAAATCCTTTTAAAATGTTCATTATTTTTGGTTTGGATCAAAACCCTTGCCAAAAATATTAAACATCTAAGAGGAGCATTTTGGAACAATGAATGAGATTTTAGGGGTTTTTGCCCTTCTTTATTTAGGGTTTTGAGGCTTCTGACTTCCTCAGTTCAAGTTTTAAAAATTTAAACATGATGCACAGATGGAAGCAAGCACAGGACAGGTCAGAGCTAGGGATGTGACAAACAAGCAGACACATCACAGGTTTAGCATGTAGTATACGAAACTCATTTTGGTAAACCGGTTCAGTAGTAATGTGGATAGGATAACAGCATGAAACAAACATATATCTATGTACTATGGTCATTGTATTGTCCATATCATTCTAGTTTATGTTGCCTAATCAAGATAGAGACACAATTCAACTCATATATTTTTAAGACACAACAACATAGATAGAATATAAGTGTGAGAAAGTACACAACATTGGCAACACTTCTAATGTGCATCACATGAGAACATAACTTTTTATACAACTAAAACTGAAATCAACATAGAGCAAGAAGTTAGAACAACAATCCAGTTAAAGAAAAGGTTTAAAACGTACCTGTTGCGCAATTGGAGTTTCAATTGGATCCTTCAAATTCGAAAGTAGTTAGTATGAGTAAATACAGTGATGCAACAACAAAGGAGTATGGACCCTAGCTACGAAATCTGACTTGAGAACAGTTGCTCTTCTGCTTTAAACGTGGAGTTTGGGTTCGTTGTGGTGATCTTTGTGCTTTGGGCACTGCAGTTGCTTTAAAAACTGCTCGTGTGGGGGTACTCTTTGGTGGACATGGTGCTTTGTCAACTAGAAGTGGGTTACTATCCGCTGGCCTTGTGATTAGTATACAGGATGGCATGATATAATTGTTATAATTGATTCATATACTAAGCAGCTAGCACTCGCATGTATGATCTCTAAACTAAGAAGATGGAATTAAATATTGTGCATATGATGTCTAAACTAAGCAATGCAAGACACCATATGCATGATATGAGAAATATAAACATTGCAACTTAGTGCATACACCTCAGGTGGGATATAGGACTGGTCATCTGTCTCTGAATCCTCCTCTGAGGAGATAAATGGATAATACACATGAAGAGTAGTTCAATATACACAGATTGTCGACAAATGGAATACGTAATGAAAAAAAGGTGGCATGAGATAATTCACATATATGATGCCTGGCTACATGGCAGTGCATAATTCACATATCTGATATAGAAAGAAAATAGGAGGCATTCACACAAAGCATGTCTAATCTAAGCAGATGTCATGGCAATGCAAGACATCATATGCATGATATGAGCAATATAACCCTGCCAAGTTAGAGCATGCACCTCGGGGCAGGGGGGAATATGACTGGTCATCTGTCTCTGAATCCTCCTCTGAGGAGCTATCTGTAACCCGCAAGAAATCTGCAATGACAGGTAGCACTGACTGCTTAGAAGACCTTGTTTTCACTCCAGATTTTCCCATGACCAACTCAAATGGTTGATGCACAGGAAGAGTAGATGAATGTATAAACGTTGTTGACAAATGGAATACATTATGAAAAACATGGCATGATACAATTCACATAAACGATGACTGGCTAAACAGGATGGCATTGCATGATTCACGTATATGATGCCTGGCTAAAGAAGATGGAACTGCATAATTCCCATATACTCCCTTCGTTCCTAAATATTTGTCTTTTTACAGATTTCAAATTGACTACCACATACGGATAAAATATAGACATATTTTAGAGTGTAGATTCACTCATTTTGCTCCGTATGTAGTCACTTGTTGCAATCTCTAAAAAGACAAATATTTAGGAACGCTGGGAGTATGATATAGAAACCAAACAGGTGGCATTCACACTAAGCAAATGTAAACTAAGCTGATGACATATAAGATGTATAATGTAAGCACTATGAGGCGTCATATGCATGATATGACCAACATCAGCATGCCAGATTAGAGCAAACACTTCAGGTGGTAAATAGGAGTGGTCGGCACCCTCTGAATCCCCATCTGAACAGTTATCTTCCTCTAGAATACAATCTGGAATGGCAGGAGCGGGGCCCACTTCACCCACCATGGAGTGGCGTCTGCATGACATTATATTCCCTCACAACGGTCTTCTCTTTTTATCTACATGTTCAGTACGATTATGTACAATAACTAACATGCATAATAATAAAAATAGTTAGATTTTGTAAGGCATAAGGGGTGCATGCAGAAATCAAGACTGATGGTAGTAAACGAGTGGATAGATCCAAAACTAATGATAGCGGGTAGATTATAGCTTTAGTTTAAAAGCATAGACAATGGATCATCTACTGCTTGTTGCCCACCCAACATGAACCACATTGAAGACCCCAGATGAACCAGATAGTAGACAGATACTATTCGTTGCTACCTCGATATGACACCCACGGGCATTTTAAATATCAAATTTGAACGATAAAGTAGCAAGTAATAACAAGCGATGTATAACGTAAGCAAACACGAAAGACTGCGACCTCTCTTCTGGAATTGTGTAGTCCTCAGGTTCATCTGCTTAGTCGATGATGGTAATGTAGTTGGCGTGGCTGCCGGCAATGGGGAAGATGATCTGAGGCAGCGAAAGAAAGTCTACAGGGGGAATCTCTACTACTGTGAACACTTCTATCGATGGTGCACCTCAGGTGGGGTGGATGACGGCACGGCAGGAGTAGGACATAACACAGAGTTTTTTTGAAACCTATCTGAAAATGAAGTAAATCTGTAAGGGCTCCATAGAATTGGAGGATTCTATAAATGCAGGGAAAGGAAAAACAGAGGAATAGGATAGGAATGCACGTGCAAAATAGAGCATTTGGAAACATAGGATTTCTGTCAACCTGGGTGTTTGGTTCACATGAATTGGAAAAACACAAGAATGGAGAAACATGGTCAAACTAAAGTCAAACCACATGAAAATGAAAAAATAAAAATCTTATTATGCTAGCAATGCAATTAGTTCTGTTCTTCATGCATATTAATTTTAGAAGGACGTCCAAGTGGATATTAAAATTTCGATGTTTTTTCTTTGAAAGAGACACCAAAGGAAAAGAATCCTGTAGTTTTGTTTGCTCCACTCCTTCTAACCTAATGCATGAATAGTAGTATCGTAGTAGTTCCGTAGCAAAGGATCCCTGAGGGATCGACATGAATGCAGAGTAACAAAGTGATGTGACGAGTGTAAAACCTCTTTGGCATAGCCTTGTGGACCTCATCATCATTGGGTTGGACGTGGAGGATGGTGATGCTGGTGTGACTATCAGAGGCGGGAAGAAGATCTGAGGCCTCTGGAAACGGCACCGAGGGTACTACTCCGCTGTGATGGACGGTTCCGTCGTTGGAGCAGCTTCGATGAGGTCTGCGGCGACGAGGCTGAAGCAGGACAAGACATACAATGTTAATCTGAAGTGGGATTCTAATATCATCTGCAATAGACGATGTAAAATACATCACCAAAAAGTGCTAGATGTAAAATGCATCAGCCGCGCCACGGCCACCTCCGCTCTGAACTTAACTGAAGAAACTAAACTTTACAGTCAAAACTGAATTTTATTGTCGAAACTGATTGAACTAATAGCAGAGCATTGCAATAGATGTTTAGGGCTTTGGAGCACTAGTAGCAGAGAAGCAGTGAACTAAATCAGTAGACGCTCGAGCAGGAAACACACTAACAAAGAGAAAGTCATGTAGTAGCACCGCGAGCGAGTGCTAAAGCAGCAACTCCTGTAGCTGCCGGAGGTCATGCAGCAGCAGCAGCGCGAGCGAGAGCAAGAGCAGAGTAGCAGCACGAATGAGAGCAAGAGTGGAGCAGCAGCATGACCGATAGCAATAGTAGAGCAGAGCAGCAGCACGAACGAAAGCAGCAACGTGACCAACAGCAAGAATAGAGCCGCAGCGCAAGCGAGAGCCGGAGCAGTAGCAGCAGCAGCATGAGCGAGAGCCAGAGCAGCTGCAGCTAGTGCTCGTGTGGAAGTCGCTGCCGAGAATGCAACGACATGGGGAAGAGATGCCATGGATGAAGTGCCCGGCGACGGCACCGTCGATGGAGACCCGCAATGGCTGCTCGGTATCGAGCACCGCGGCCCCATAAGATCGAATAAAAGAAAAAATTCAGCCGTGAGTGTAGAACCTCCTTGGTGGTGCCGAGTTGGCCTCGATTTCATAGGAGGAATTGGTGAGGGTACTGCGGTTCCGATGGGGCAGGTCAAGACGGTGTTGTGGGGATGGAGCTGGCGCGATAGAAAAGGCGAACATTGGGGCAGATCCTTGGAGGTGGAGGACGGGGCGGCAGATCCAGCGAGACGACGAGATCGATGACGGATCCTCATCCAGTCGGTGGATGAGGGAAGGCGAGCTGTTGTGGTGGACGATGTTATCGGGGAAGAGTCTCCCGCTGGCCGGCGGTCAGGAGGCCGACGAAGGAGCGTGGGGTTTCGCGGGTTTTGGCATCCTCAGTGTACGAATGGGGGGAACAAAGGGGAAGGTTGGGGGAGCCATGGCTTAGGGACGCGCTTGTCCGTAATGTAGGGTAAGTTACCAGCATACCCCCACCGGTTTTGACACTGAGACATCGAGCCGGCATTTCCGGCTCAGGGGTAGAAGGGGGATTTCGCATGTCTGGGCTGCGGGACCGATTTCGGATGAGGAGGGAGTTTTCACGCGCATCAAAATTTCGGGATAACAAGGCACGGTGCGGGTTGAAGAGGCAAGAGTTTCAAAGCAGGTGAGACAAAAGATACTCGAGCTTTAAAATTTCAGGATAACAAGGTGCGGATTCCTTGTTCAGCAGAGCAAACTTAATTCATACAAGACACAAGAGAGTCATGTCCCCTTTTTACTATATTGCTATAAATGCCATTGAAAAAACTACAAGAAAAATGTAAAAAGTCGGAGAACAAGATTACCCTGTACAATACCAAATCGATTTGCACTTCCCTCAACAAGAACAAAAAACAAATCAATTCCCACAAAAAGAAAGAGTAATGTACCTTTTTATAAAATTACAATGCCAGGATCTCGAATTTCAATTTTTGAATCCACGTTATGTTGAATTCGAATATATCGTTAGGTGGCCTTGCGGTTTATAATTGATGTGGTCGTACATTTTGATCTTCCATCATATATGAACATTTTACTTCACCCTATGAACATATATATTGTCGTCTACCATATGGACTAAATTTGAATCATTTTTCTCATTTGAATACGATTGTTGTCGAGTTATACAATCATTTAAATATTATATTGATAACAAAAAACATGCATATAGCAGTAATCATATTTCACTATGAACTACATGTACCATACGATCTCCAATTCAAATATTTGTATCCATTTTATGTTGAATTCAAATCATAGTACATTGGTCTAGGTAGCGAGATGCTCGGGATAATCTAAACCCTGTTTTCATATATATAATTTTTGCTAAATTGGGACAAGTTTTGGTATAAGCTTCTTGCAAAACCGGAGATTCTCTCAACAAGCCTCGTTGTTCCGAGAGGGAACGTGTCACCTTTGTGTGCGAAATGATATACGCTGCCTCCCCCCTGATTTTGTTTACAGAGGCAACATAGAACTATATGAGTGCCCTGTTAAATTTTGGAATTATTCCAGGTTCGTTTGTCATTTTTATACATTAGTTGAGTTTCTGGACATTTAATGTGCATAATCCAAATTTGAATTGCAAGCACATGCTCTGATGCACCTAACTTGGTTGAAAAATCACATGCGTGTCCTTGGTTGAATTTCTAGGTGCCATGCAAGAAATAAGAATGAAATTCAAACATCTGGGCGTCGTGAATCGGCCGAGAACATTGTGAAACTTGAATTTTAAATTCATGTAAATCCAAAAATACCCTAGAAATCATGAAACTTGGCATGGTGTCATGTCATGGCACTAACATGCTGTGGTAAAAATTGGGCCACTTTGGAACAAGTTTTGGTATAAGCTTCTTGCAAACCGGAGATTCTCTCAAGAAGGCTCGTGGTTGTGAGAGGGAATGTGCCACCTTTGAGTGTGAAATGATATGCGCTGCCCCCATTGAGTTTCTTTACAGAGGCAACATAGAACTACATGAGTGCCCTGTTAAATTTTGGAATTATTCCGGGTTTGTTTGGCCTTTTTATACATTAATTGAGTTTCTGGTCATTTAATGTGCATAATTCAAATTTGGACATGCTCTCGTACACCAAAGTTGGTTGAAAAATCACATGTGTGTCCTCGGATGAATTTCTAGGTCCCATGCAAGAAATGGGAATGAAATTCAAACATCTGGGCATTGTGGCTCAACCGAGAACATTGAGAAACTTGGTTTTAAAATTCTTGTAAATCCAAAACATGCCTGAAAATCGTGAAACTTGGCAGGGTGGCATGTCATGGTACTACCATGCTATGGTAAAATTGGCCTAATAGGAACAACTTTTGGTATAAGCTTCTTGCATACCGGAGCTTCTCTCAAGAAGGCTCGTGGTTCTGAGAGGGAACGTGTCACCTCTGTGTGCATAATTCAATTTTGAAATACAAGCACATGCTCCAGTGCACCAACGTTGGTTGAAAAATCACATGTGTCTCCTCGGGTAAATTTCTATGTTCCATGCAAGAAAGGGAATGAAATTCAAAATTCTGGGCGTCGTGGCTCGGCTGGAAACATTGAGAAACTTAGATTTTTAATTCCTGTAAATCAAAACACGCATGGAAATCATTAAACTTGGCTTGGTGCCATGACATGGCACCAACATGCTGTGGTAATTTTGCTATCCCATTTGTGAAGGCGCACACATTAACAATAAACAAAGTCATTTTGGAACGAGTGTTGTCACGTTACAATCGGAAACACAAGTATTATTGAAAATGTGGGCGTTCTATTTACCATTTACGTGCCGCCACTCGTCCCCTTATTTTATTAGCTAGGAGGCACCGTGCAGGGTAGCTATTTGAGTACGAGAGGCGTGCGATCAGACCCCTGTGCGTGCTTATTGAGAGGAGAGCCCTTTGACCTCCATCTTCCGTCCACCTCTCTCCCAAGGTCTTCATTAATGGCGCCCGAGCCTCCACTACAAAAAAAGACACATCCGTGACATTTTGGGCCGAACGATTTTTTTTTTGTCATACATATGACACTTCTATAACGATAATTGTGACAAAACCCGGTATCATCATAGATGTGGTGGGATCCTACTTCTATGACAAATAATCATGACAGAAAATGGGCTTTTCGTCCTGGGCGGGCCGGAGACGCAGCTGCATGACATTCTTTCGGCCGTCCATGAAGGAAAAAACCGTGGAGAAGCGAGGGGAAGGAAAATTTTGGGGTGTTGCCGGTTACGGTGGGAGGTCGGGAATGAGCGATGCGCATTTCTCTCGTACACGTATGCGCATGTGTGCGAGGCATTGGCTCTAACTGAACCCGAGCGAGGCGTTGGGCTCTAACTGAACCCGAGCGATTGCACTGCAGGCTATGTGTTGCTGAACCTGAGCGATCGATCGGTGGCTGTTAACTGAACTCGATGGAGCGATTCCTTCGCTACTACTGCTAACTAAAGCCGATCGATTGGATGAATAGTGAGCGTTGTGGGGGGGGGGGTTGGATGAACAGTGAGCAGTGGCGTTGCCTCTGGATGAACAGGACCCCCGTGGTGTGGAGGGCTGGATGAATAGTAGACGGTTGAGGGGTGTCCGTGGAGGGGTGGTTGAACAGGATCCCGTGGTGTGGAGGGCTTGATGAACAGTAGATGGTGGAGGGCTGGATGAACTGTAGATGGTGGAGGGGTGGTTAAACAGTAGCCGGTGGAGTAGTGCGCGGTGGAGGCTGGATGAACAGGAGCCCATGGAGGCTGGAGGAGGTCGACGGTAGCCCGTGGACGCTGCAGGAGGTCCACGGTTGAGATGAACAGTATCCCGTGGAGTCCCGTTTTGCGGTACGCCACACCCCTCCAGATGAACAGGAACCCCGTTTCAACCGTAGTGCTCCAACACAAGTCCGTTTCGTCCGTTTTGCGGTATGCCACACCCCTCCCGATCAACAGGACCCCCGTTTCGACTGTAGGAGGTCCGTTTCCTCCGTTTTGCGGTACGCCAAACCCCTCCCGATCAACAAGACCCCGTTCCGAACATAGGAGGTCCGTTTCCTCCGTTGTGCGGTACGCCAGGCCTTGTGTCCATCGCCTGTTCCGTGCAAGCCGGTTGTCTCCCACGCGTTCCATTGCCTCTCGATGAACACGATGCATTCTGTTGCCTCCCCATGAACACGACGCATCCCGTTGCCTCACCATGAACACGACGACGATGCTGTTTCTCTGTTCCGACCAAGCCATGTACGTATGCGCGAGTAGGCGTTCGAGACCCTGCCCGTATGTACGTACGTGGCCGTATTTTTTTTCCTGCACCCTCGCCGCTGTACTTACGTGTACATGCTACGTGCGCGCCTCTACTACGACACGTGCATTTTTTTGCCCAGACGCACTTCCTTGCGTGCGAAGATGTAGCTGGTGGGTCCCAGCAGTCAGGGGGGCGAATCATTTATATGCCCGGACGCACTTCCTTGCGTGCGAAGATGTAGCTGGTGGGTCCCAGCAGTCAGGGGGGCGAATCGTTTTTTTCGGACGCACTTCCTTGTGTGCGAAGATGTAGCTGGTGGGTCCCAGCAGTCAGGGGGGTTTTGTTTTTTGCCCGAACGCACTTCCTTGCGTGCGAAGGTGTAGCTGGTGGGTCACAGCAGTCAGGGGCGAAACGTTTTTCCGCAAATATGGTGGCCTGTCCAGTGGGTCCCCGCTGTCAGGTGGAGGAATAATTATTTTGCGCATAACAAGGAGGCACTTCCTTGCTGCGGCCATGGACCCAGCTGTCAGCCTCTCCACATATAGTCCACGTCCGATGGAAGTCGTTCCTTGACCATGTTGACCACGCCGCGCCGAGAGCACCAGGGCGGTGGATGACGACGAGGCCTAGGAAGGGGATGACGCGGAGCCGGGGAAGACGCGGCAGTGGATGCCCATGCGTAGAGGAGTACAAGGGTTCACTGGTTCGCTTCAGTGTGAGGCTGCCATCGCTGCAGAATAACAGGGGGTGTGGGTGAGTAGAGGGATGGCCTGGCCTGAGGTGGGAGTAGTAGGGGCGGTGAGGCCTCTGCCGCATCGTAGCCGACCACGGGAGGCAGTAGCACGAGGCACGACCGGTGCTGGTTTGGGCGGCTGGAGCAAGAAGACCAGATGTTTAAGAAGCACTACGCCATTGGATGGACATCGTACAGTCACTGGAGCTAGAATCATGCATATTGACTAAGTTTACAAAGCCCTCCGTCCCCGTCAACTTAGTAGGCCCACAAGTCAGCCTGCCACTATACTGGGTCCCAGCTAACAGGGGGAGTATTCATTTTTTTTGTGCGTAATAAGGAGGCACTTCCTTGCGTACGAAGATATAGCTGGTGGTTCCAAGCAGTCAGAGCCGACCGCGAGGAGGAGGGAGCAGGCAGTCCCGCCGGCGCTTGTTTGAGCGGCTGGAGCAGGAAGAGCAGAGATTGAAGAAGCGCGACGGCCATTGGATGGCCATCCAATAGTCACTTCTTGTGCGTCAACCTTTTTTTAGGA
This sequence comes from Triticum dicoccoides, assembly GCF_002162155.2. NCBI lineage: Eukaryota > Viridiplantae > Streptophyta > Magnoliopsida > Poales > Poaceae > Triticum > Triticum dicoccoides. Next base: position 217,203,059 of record NC_041385.1, on the reverse strand, counting down.
AAGCCTCAAATCTGTGGAAACAGCATACAACCCATCTGCCATTATTTTTAATAATTTACAGCCCATTTGCTAATTCTTAAGGTTTTTTTGGAGCCCATATTCTTTTTGTTAGCATCACAACCCATATTGTGGCCACGGTTAAAAACTTATACAAAATTTTGCATATTTAGGTGCAGTCCGAACTGTTTTTAATCCCGAAATTTTGACTCACATTCACACTGATTTTAAAAATAAATGTATATCAATATAAAATCCAACAAATTCTCCACGCATAAAAATTAATGTAATTTAAAATCTCGAAATGAAAAAATAGATATTTGAAACTAATTGCCGGTTTGATGTGTTTTAAAAATGTACAACCCATTTCTCATTACTGATGGGCCATTTTCTCGGCCAGCCGAATGAAAGCTCTTCTCGTCTTGATAGATTTGCAGCCATTTTCTGGTCAGTACCAAGGTCAAAAAATTAACTAAATATGTGGGAAATTTTGAAAATTCACAAATTTTTGCTGGGGAACGAAACATTCTTAATCCAAAAATTAATAACCATACTAAAATAAATTTAAAAATAAATTAGTACTATGTCATGTTAAATCCAATGAAATACGTATAACATATCAGTGAAGAACAAAATTAAAAAAAAACTAATATCCCATTTGCTCGTCTTGAAAGATTTGCAGCCCAGTAATTCGGAGAAAACAAATAGGCCTAGCTTGGGTATTCTTCAAAAAGAAATACTGGGCTACCTATTTTCCCAAAGAACTGGTGCATGAGCATTAGCTTTATTTATTTATTTACTTATTTATGTTTAGGGAACCATGAGCACGTACCTGGGCCGGATTCATGTGAGAGCCTCCCTTCCAGTTAATTATGGGTTTCTCCATTGGACCTTCATCAGTGGGCTGCATGTTATCAACAAGTGGAAAATTTCTTCCGTACGAAAAATAGCATGAGCTACATACGGTACGGGGCACTAAAGAATCGAACCGTGCAACGACTTCCAAAACATTGTGTTTGTCGTTCTAACAACACATTTATTCAACCAACAGACGAAATATACTACTGATTGTACATTAAAAATAGCAGCAGCAGCAACCAGGGCTGGGGGTGCAACAGAAGTAGTAAGCAGGCCAGAAGAGTGAAGACACAACTCTCTCTTCCAAACCAAACATCAGCCATCATTACAAAAAAAAAGTGTATGCATCAAACTAAATAAAGATCCTACTACACCAAGTGTACGCATCTAACTAACTGGCTCAGTTAGACGTTACTATTTATTAAGCTGTGGAGATTGGCTGACGGCTTGAACCAGATGGGTGCCTGACGGGGGAAACTCCAGCCAGCAGGTTGAAGTCTGATACTTGTGACCCTCTCTCCTACTTTGGGCTGCAGAGCATGGCGGCACATATCAGGGTATGGTGCATGCAGAGACGCATGGTACGCTGTGTACACACAGTTTTGCCTGATGAACGAAACCGCGCTGCCATCATGATCCTTGCCGTCGGTTATCTCCTGGTTAATCGAATAATTCAGTCCGACAAACAGAGAGAGTGTACCAAGGCCACTTACCAGCCTCCAGTCAAAAATTCCTGAAGGCCCAAAGAAGCTGGGATCCTGCTCAAAGACCTTGCAGTGACTGTGATTGTATTCCGCGAAACAACACGTCTGGTACGTGCAAACGATCATCAATCTTTTGCCGTCGTCTGATCGAGCCAGGAACCACCTGCAACTGCCATGCCGCTTTTCTTTGAAAGGTTCTAGGATTAGGAAGGCTAGGGACACCAAGTGGCCTACAACATCAGATCAAGTTGGAGTCAAATAAAAAAGGGCTCTTGATTTAGTCAATCTTAAGAACAGCATGTTATGAGCATGAATAGTTTTTTAGTAAATGTTGACAGTAATATAAGCAAGCCATCATGATATCATAGGAAAGTAACATACTGCTATAACAGCCGTTTGTAGCGATGACTTAGGTAGGCCAGCAATACGTCCAGCCATAGAAGGAGTCGACCGCGTAAATGAAGCCCTTGTGTTCAATGGCATCAGAAAACCATGGAGGATGTATGATCCTGCGATGGACGTGTAGATTTATCCACTTACCGCAGTGACCTGTCAGATAGGCGAGACCGTGGTTGAAGAACGCAATTAGCCTGAAATTTTACAATTCGCATATCTTGTGGGCACTTGGCAGATTACAACCTTGAGAAAATCAAACTTGGTATCACGTTGGCTGCTGTAAGATTCCGAGTATTCTGGTCCGCGGTGACAAAGTAGTGCAGTGTTAATCGAAGGAAGGGGGATCAATCGCCGGGTGTAGACCTCCATGAGCATCCAGCTGCCGCGACCGTCGACGAGCACCATCCAAGACGTGTTCATGCCGACCCAGTACATACCGTTCATGTAGCTGAGGCTGACGGGGATCGGATCGCAGTGAAGGGGGTTGGTGCTCGCTGACGGTGTCCTGGACTAGGGGGTACTCACCATGTTGTCTCCCAATCAGTTAGATTGGGCCGAGGACCCCCGTGGCTGTATACTCATAGGCCAGTTCGGACGGCTGCCGCATTCAAGGAAGATTCTACAAGACTTGGTGATCAAGACAAGGACTCCTCCCCACCAGCGTATTCGGCTAGGACTCTTGTTATCCTAGGCCTCTGGTACATTATATAAACCGAGGTCAGGCTAGTCGATAGATCATTATGACATTACTCATCATACCTCTAGGGTTTAGACCAAAACATATGATCTCAGGGTAGATCAACTCTTGTAACCCCTATACTCATTAAAGTCAATCAAGAAGCATGTAGGGTATTATCTCATCAAGAGAGCCCGAAGCTGGGTAAAATCCCGTGGTCATGTTACCATTGATCCTAAGATGCACAACTTGGGACCCCCCTACCCGAGATCTGCCGGTTTTGACACCGACAATGGTGCTTTCATTGAGAGTTCCGCTGTGTGAATGGCGATGTCAGGCTCGACTGCAGGTCAACTGCGACGTCGGTTTCTTCGTCACCATCTCGACTAGTCACCTTGGCTTGACCGAGGACTACACCCTACCCACCCTCGATCGTCATGTTCGGATGAGGGCCTTGATCAACATCAACTCCGATCTCTATCAAGATCATGGAAGAGTCATCCATGGAGCTCGGGGGCTCAACGTCAACATTGCCCTCGGGCGACCGTGCTATTTTTTTGGACAACAAACTTGTATCTGCCGCCGCCTCCTCCTCGAGTGTCGCCCAAATGATTGCTTCGGTGGAATTATGCGGAATTAAGTCTACAACAACCCTGCAAAACTTTCGTCAAGTGCCGATGGAGTAATCTCCGGCAATCTTTGATATACCGGAACCGTGTTGAATCTGGACGACAATCCAGACGAGTGGGGGGCGGGGTGTCTAGCATCTAGCTCGGACGTCCTTTAGAAGATCCAACCATTGATCGCCTGCGGAATTCCCATATCTACCACCTGCCAAAAATTCAGCTCGATTCGACCGTTCTAACTCCGGGAACCTTCCGATTAGTGCATCGCTTTTTGGATCTGTTTTCTGCGCGAGAACGAATCCGACCCGAGTTCATCTCCTTTGCGAACGGGATTTCGGACGTCATTTTTGAAGGATGTTTTTGTATGGGGTATTGTGTTTTATTCTCAGACACATCCCATTAATATTAAAAGTATTTTTACAATACGATCTTCACCATCGCGCCGGTGTCAAGCCGGCTCGACAACATCACTCCATGGCGGCCGACCTGCGGTAGACACGTCGTCGCTTTGTTGAGCCGAGCTCAACTTCTTCGGATCATCATCTCGGCCAGCCGAACAATAGTTCGGCATCGCGAAGGATAAATCGTCACCAACATCGTCGCTACACGGACTACACGGAGCGGGCACACCGGCATCGCCGCATGGTCACTTCATCAAGCCAGCATTGACCACGTCACAAGTGACGACCTGGGTCGGCATGGCGCACTGTTGCCTCTTTGTGCCAATAGCCTTCACGCCAAACTACTTCAACACCTCGGCTGACGTGGCAGCTGCAACAACTCCTCACCAGCCTGCTCCGTCACCTCGGCTAGACATACTCCGGTGACTTCGGCGTCACCAGCCGACCAGCTTCGTCATGTTAGCTGGACCAGGGGCTTTGTCTCGGCAAGCCAACCTTTGCCGGCATCGCCATGCCGTCGCTTTATCGCCCATCAGGCAATGGGTGTGTGGATCGATTCCCAATTTTGGGAGTCGCTTTTCTTCGGACTACTACAACAAATAAACCAGGTGCTATTAATCCTAACAATTTTTGCTTGTTGGGCTTATTCTTTTTAAAGTATTATTACTCTGGTTTGTTCCATCATCTGTACACAGGTCTATCAAATGGCGGCCACATTAAAAACGGTCGCGTGGTGGTTCGGTCAGTTTCCGTACACAGTTCAGCGAATGCCGCATCCGAAACTCAGACCACACTGCAAATTCAGGCTTTGTCACGCCTTCACTGCGTCACGCCGATGCCCTGCATCGACATTGGCTTCGGCGCCTGGCCACATCTCTTTAAATAAATTATTCTCGCATAAAGCAATTATTCAAGGATTATATATATTATTATTATTTCCTGCACCGCACTGTGTTATGTGTGCAGTTAATCGATTTTGACTGCGTTACGCGGTCACTACTCTAGAGTACCGAACTCCTTGCTCGGACACCTCGGGGGGCTAGGACCTCGGCCATGCCGAGGACTGCAAACCTTGTCGGACCTGTCGCAGATCAATGGGCGTCTTCGTCCCGCCACAAGCCCGAATCGCATCATCAACACCGAGCACATTAACCAGCTAAGTTGCTTTCATGCTCAAAAACTTTCAGTTTTAAATTTTGTACGGTCTGACCAAGCATTATACTCTTTTTTGGCAAAAAGTTGTTTGCAAAAAAATTTCTTGTCATAACTTTGTTTGTGGCACACAAATTCAAATACCCCGTTTACTTGGGGGCTCCCTTGCTAGAGCTTTTCCTCTTGCATATGATTATACTTGTACGGCTTCGTTACTTGTTCGTGTATTACGCCACAATATGCACCATATTGACGTAAGTGATTTGCAAGCTGGGTTGCCTTGCTCCTGTGTTTACCCCTACGTTCCCGATTGTTCGGCTAGGGAGTAAAGGGAGCACCTCTGCGATTGTCACGATCGGGTCACCCGAGCCGGACCTCAGACTGGGTGAAGCCGAAAGCTAGCGCTCTTACTATTTTCAATAATGGTCGGCACACAACGGAACTCATGAGTACAAAAAATCTATTGCACAAGTCTCATAGTGAGCAACCTAAGAAAGGTATCAGTGGGGGTACTATTTTCTTCGAAGATGCTTCTTACACTTTGTCGGTAATATAGCATAAGTTCCCTGAGCTCCCTTTGTTGGTTACAGCCTTATGGCCTGATTGCCTGGTTATCGGAAACACCGTCGATATTCTCGACAAGGGGAGTACATAACACTTTTCGGTCCTTGACCAAAGAGGGAGAAGCCGACGGCCTGTTAAGACGCGTATTAAGGTCGGGTGAACACAGATATGATATAAGTACTTCGGTACATACAATAATTATACATAAAATTCTTTTACCCAAGTCTCTCTGGGGGCTCTTAAATTTATGTGAGCTGTTTTATATAATAGGTGTTCTTCTTCTTAGTCGTTGCAAAGTCTTTTTTCTATCACTCGTTTTTTCGACACGAGTTTGCGGTCAATAGCCAGGGAGCCTAATTTCTCTCTCAAAGCCGCTAAAGTTTGTTAAACTGGCCTAACAAGAAGTACTCCGCCTTCGGGATAGGAGGTTGAAGCCGTAGGCTGACCCGCTTGAGGTCTTGAGATAGGATGTGTCATGTTAAAGCACGACAGAAGCACAATTTTTTTACAAGACCAATTTTCTGATTGGCACCGAACAATTGATCTAGTTCGGACGTCGATTTTTTCCTAACGTTTTTTTGGTTTTCCAAGCCTATGGCACTTTTCAACTATTTGTGTGTTTTCCGCATAAGTCTTGCAGTGCAACGCCGGACACCTCTAGAGATTCGGCAAAAAATCTCGGATATTCCTATATATGCATCAGTTTCGAATTGTGTCTTCGGTTAATAGTTGGGTTGCCAGGCTCCTGTGCTTGCCTCCTATGCTCCGCTTTGTTCGGCTAGGTGTGCAAAGGGAGAACCACTGCGATTGTGCTTCCATCTCGCATGGTTAAGCACCTCAGTGGAGAAAGCCGAAAACTGACTGTCACAATAAGCGTAAACTGGTCAGCGGTCCTATGACTGTATTAAATGATGGGCCCTTCATAACATTGGCCAAAGTGTTTACGGCTTGACCTCGACTATCGCCGAACACTAACCGGGGGGGGGGGGCTACTTGCTGGCGTCCCAACTTTAAGCTCCTATGACTAAGTGAAAGATATAAAGCCTGCGTATCTAATTGCCTCGTTTCCGCTAACACAACCGCCTTCGGGCACTGAGACGTTGGCTAAGGGTTGTTTTTTATTGCGGAAACACCCTGCATAGCATCTACAAGGGGGTAGAAGCCGACGATGGGCCACTTTCAGATTATAGACGGTCGCAATGGAGGTAAAAATTTGGGTTCATTTAGAAAACATAGTTTGGAAGCTTTCCCCGAACTAAATCCTCAGTATTTTCCTCCCACATTGATCGGAGCTGAGGTTTCATGATCATGCTTAGCATGACAACCCAGAGAAAGGAACCGATAGCGGGGCTATTTTCTTTGGACGATGTTTCTTATGTTAAACAATAATATAACAAGTCTCTCTGTGTACCTTTGTTTATAAAACCGTATGGCCGGATTGCCTTGTTTGCCATAAATCTTTGCCCTCATAAAGGCTTTATAAAGTAGGACAAACACTCCTCGGCTGCTGGCCGAGGAGGTTGGAGCCAATGGTCGGTCAACAAAGTTTTGTACAATGCGGATCCGAGCATTAATGACGTAAAGTACTTGTGTACATAGAGTCATTTTACTATGGATATCGGTCCTTAATTCGGCCTCCCGTGCCCGCATTAAGGCTCGGGGGCTACTGGGCTTCGGGCTTATTATTTACAAATATTAAAGGGGTACATCGATCCACTGATCTGGTGTTGCCACCCGACCAGTGTCTCGGGGGCTACTGCATTGACAATCCAATGCAGAAAATTTAAAGCACAATATAGTTTTCGAGGAGATTATTATCCTCAGGTTGGTCGGCCGCACCCAACCCGAGTCTCGAGGACTTTGCACACCGCTCTTCTATTCCTAAGTATGCTACCGAGCTGGGAATTGATCCTCATGCTGATTTTATGAATCGACCAGAGTCTCAGGGGCTACTAGGGTCAGCGGTTTCATTTTTTTCCTTCAGGTGCATCCCGGATATTAGGCCAACACGCACCTTGAGGGCTACTGGCTATACATCTCGGCAGAGATTACATTGCACAATACGGAATTAAATTCATAAAAGTCAGCCCATGGCCGAGGTGGTGCACCACCTTGGATATAGTCCGGCGTTGGTGCTCGACTACAATAGACACCCCGGAAGCAGTCCGGCATAAAGCTTGGACGCTAGTGGCTGGCTCCGTAGAGGGCATTTCCGGCATTAAGCTCGGCTAAACTCCTTCGACTTTTTTGAACCAAGGTGATCTATGACACCTTGGATATAGTCCGGTGTTGGAGCTTGGACATAGTTCTGCATTGGAGCTCGGATACAGTCCGACGTTGGAGCTTGACATAGTCTGGCGTTGGAGCTTGGACATAGTCCGACGTTGGAGCTCGGATACATTCCGTCATTGGAGCTCGGAAGTGGTCTGGCGTTGGTGCTCGGCTGCTAAAGATACCTCGAATGCAATCCGGCATTGGAGCTCGGACACAAGAGGATGTTGCCGCTCGGGAACAACTTCAAACCCGAGGTATGGCTTAAAAATAACAAGGCATTAATAAAGGCCGGAAACTTAAAGGGGCTCCTCGGATGCCCGGCGTGTAAACTCTTCGGATTTACTTCGGCGATCCTCAAGATCAAAGATAAGAAGATTTGTTGAACCAGTTTTCTAGACCGACGATCGAAGATGAAGAACAGTTTGGAAGAATCGAGGAGCGTCCCCAACTTGAAGACCGGTTCAGGGGGCTACTGATGGTGTCCTGGACTAGGGGGTACTCACCACATCGTCTCCCAATCAGTTAGATTTGGCCGAGGACCCCCGTGGCTGTATACTCATGGGCCAGTTCGGACGGCTGCCGCATACAAGGAAGATTCTACAAGACTTGGTGATCAAGACAAGGACTCCTCCCCACCGGCGTATTCGGCTAGGACTCTTGTTATCCTAGGCCTCTGGTACATTATATAAACCGAGGCCAGGCTAGTCGATAGATCATTATGACATTACTCATCATACCTCTAGGGTTTAGACCACAACATATGATCTTAGGGTAGATCAACTCTTGTAACCCCTATACTCATTAAAGTCAATCAAGCAGCATGTAGGGTATTATCTCATCAAGAGAGCCCGAAGCTGGGTAAAATCCCGTGTTCGTGTTACCATCGATCCTAAGACGCACAGCTTGGGACCCCCCTACCCGAGATCTGCCCGTTTTGACACCGACACTCGCCACCCTATGAACGTTATGCTGCGTGACACGCCGTTTCTAAAGATCAGGTGGCATCAGCAAGCAAGGAGCTGGCTTAAAAAGCTCCGGCCTGAGGGCTTTGAGTAAACGGTACAGCCCCGACGAGCACGCGGCGAGCGGCATGGTACTGAGATTGTCCACACGCGAAACAATGAGCTTGATTAACTCTATGGCGAGCGAATTCCAGCCACTCTTTTGGTAGACGCTACTCGGTTCTGCCATTGTTAGTTCTTGGGTTTCGGACGAGGGGGGAGGCGCCTTAGCGGGGTGGAAGCTTGGACAAGATTATGTGCGGACAAAGATGGAGAAGCGAATATGTCTTGCGGGAAGTGGACAGGTGATGATTACTACAGCACGCCGCTTAACTTAGGAGACACATACTAGCAGCATAGGGTCATATCGATGCCAGACAACTTGCTTGAGTGATCATAGTACTGGTACTCTCTACAGTACCTACTACAGTACTATGCCCTAGCTTGCTAGAGTAGAATAGTAGAGTAGGACTCTGCTCTACTACTAGCACCGGAGGAGTAGTATATTCTAATCTAAAATATTTACAAACTTCAATGCCCGAGCGTGGAACGACTACGAACCATGCTTAAAGACCGTGTCTACCTGGTGTTTGGACTTATATGCAAAAAAAATAGCAAGATGCCCGTGCATTGCACGGCACACCATCATCACCAACTCGGTTTTTTCTCTACTCCTACTCCTATAAAAGACTCAGTTGGTGATGATGGAGGCGAGGAGGCGTGTTCAGCCGGGCGTGCAGCGGACGGTGCAGCACTATTCGATTTGTTATAAAAAAAGTAGTAGAGATAGAGACATAGGGAGGAGCACGAGGTTGTGGGAGATAAGGATGAATATCTGTAAATGTGGAGAGAGGTGCGGGTATCTTTTGTAAAATTGTCATAGTTGGCTTTCTATCCGTTAGATATAGATCGGACGGTCTATATTACAAGATGGCAGGCATACCATCATCACAAACTCGGTTTTCTATAAGAGTAGATATATATAGATATAGATAGATAGAGACTAGGGAGTACTAGTAAGGACACCATCTACTGCTTCGTGTGCTACTCATGTGCTCCATTCGGTGGCCGCAACGTCCCCTACAGCCACTCCCTCCTGCGCTCCATTCGGCGGGCACTGTTGAAATCTGGGGAGCGCACTTTCGCGACTGCTGGCAGCCACGACTTCACCGACGGCAACTTCTTCCCCGAACTAGGCAACCTCTTCCTCAACGACATGGGCGACAACCTCAACGCCAACGGTGCTGCTCCCGTTGCACCGTATGTGTTTCTGTCCTTCCTGTTTGAAATCGTGGTAGAATTCATGTTTCTACTCTGTATCCTACTACTATGCTAGTCCACATGATTAGTTTCATCTCTGTTATAGCCGTCATAATTTATTTTGTGCTTATTAGGATTAAATCTAATAGTAACTTGCTCACATATTCAACTGGCGCAGCGTCCCCTACAGCCACTCCCGTTTCATGGACGGACTGGTCGATGCCTCCAAGGAGCTCTTCGTCCACTTCTATGAGTGCCCGATGCCGTTTTGTGGCTCGCCGGCGGACATGGTGCATCACCTCACGGATGCGTGCAGCGGTCACTGCTGGCCCTTGGCGGAGAACATCAAGTACGACACGTGCTACTGTTTCACCATGCCAGAGTCGCTGGAGGATCACCGCTGCCTGCTAGTCTCGGAGGAGGACGGCAGCGTCTTCCTCTTGATCGTGGGCACCGGCGAGACCCGCGCAGGCCGCCGCCCCGTCTTTGTAATGTGCATCAGGGGTGTCGCCGCTGATGCTGACACTGACACGAGGCAGATTTACCGGTGCGTGGTCAATGTTAGTACCCCTCCGGGCGCATGCGGCGAAATCCGCCTCATTGGACAGACTTGGACTCTGAGTAGCTGGGACTATCACGCCAATGTGGACTTGGAAAACCCATGGCATCCGTTCCATCCTTTACCCGCTGACTCGGTGCACGAGGACTCCATGGAGGTTCACCTGGACATACGCATTATCAAGTGCACTTAGAAAACATGTAGTGTGTGTGTGGGCGCTTATGGCCCGTGTCTTTGCCACTTTTGATTCTGTAAGCTTGTAGTTAAACTTGAGTGGCTTGGCAGTAAAGCCGTCATATCACCCCGCTCGTGGCGTGGCAGTAAAGCCGTCATATCACAAACCCAACCACTCCCAGTAATAAATGGCCTGGTAAAATAAATGGACAAGCAACCATCACATCCCTCCGTCTTTTTTGCATTTCATCTCTCTGCATTTACTTTCTCCGGTTCATCTCCCACACTCGATCCCTAGCTACTACTCCTAGGGCCAGTTCTTTTGGCGGCTTCCCCAACTTTTCCCACAAGACTAATCACAGTGGAGAGTAACAATAAGGCGCCTCACTTATTTATTTGGGCTTCTAAACTACTACTCTGTCCTGGTTTATTCCTCACCATTATAATTTGTGCTAAATTTTGATCAAAGATTTAACTAATAAAATGTTACTCAAAACACTTAGGCGCGGTGCATCTAGGTGTGTAAGTCATCTTATGAAAACCAAATAATCCCAAAACACTTAGGCACGGTGCATTAACTTCTACCTCGTTTCTTGTTTCTTGACATATCAACCAATAAGAGATAAAGAGTGTGCATGCTTTTAATGACTTGAGATATCAAACACGACATGCAGTGGTTAGTTCATTGCATGCAATACTATTAATTAGCAAATAAACATTAACGTTTCTCATTTTCTCCTCCTCCTTGGTCTCGATGCACAGCCTAAGATGACTTACTCACCTAGACGGATGGAGTAGTGCATGTGACATGCACTAACGTTTCATTAGTTAAATTTATGATCAAAATTTGACACAAATTACAATGGGGACCAATAAACCAGGATGGAGGTAGTAGTTATGGGATTACTAATCTAGAAGCCTAAAATAACTGGCCCCTGGTACTCCTACTAGTAGTAGTACTCAAGTTGGAATTCCAATTGCACGGCACAACTTGTTAGGCAAAAAATTTGATACAGGGTGTAGGAAGCGGTTTGGGAATTTGCATGCCTTTCCAACTAGTGAGATACTCCGTACAAAGTACGACAGAGAAATAACCACAGAGAAGGAAGCTAAAAGTAAACAATCAAACGAGCATTTTTGCATTTGTTTTGCATTGAATCGCTTCACAAGCTTGACTAGTGTTGTTTTTCTACTTTTACAAAAACCGCATCGTAATGTTAAAACGTGCATTTGCACATACATAAGTAATATTAGTACTCCCTCCGTCTAGGTGTACAAGTTTTCCCTCCTTCTTGGTCATCGTGAACAACCAAAGATGACTTATTGACCTGGATGGAGGGAGTAGCACAGTCTGCAAGCATATATCGAGAGAGACGTGTAGTCCGATAGTATATAGTAAAGTTTGTGCTATATGCACGTACTTGCAAAATGCGTAATAATACACAACATTTCCAAACTTTCCCTTTTACATACTTAATTAAGGACGCTAAAAATTCCTGAACATTAGGGATTTATCATTTGCGTCCCAAAACTAATGTGATCGCCTTACGAAACAAAAATTATACTCCTCCTAAAAGCCACGACGCTCGCAGGAGCGCTTGCGGCGCACCACGAGAGCCCTAGTGCGCCGACACAACACCTCTTCCTCAGCCTCGCAACTCACGAGGTGCTGATTGGTGGCTTGCCGGCGGGCGAGCGCGATCTAACCGGTGTGGTGATCCGGCACCAACAGGTACTCCTCCTGGCTGGAAGCGTGCACCCGGTCCACGTACCGCCAAGCGTAGATGAGGCACTTGGACACGACTGCACTCAGGGCGTCGGCACGGGCGTCCTCCGCCACCCTCACAGCCCTCGCACGAGCCTTCTGCCAAAGAACCAATTGCTTGACTCTCTCGGACGCGACATAGATCTCCCAGAAAGCTTGTTGCGCGGCGTGCTTCTCTTCCTCGGCCTTCTTCTCTGCCTCTATTTTGGTGCGCTCTGCTGGAGGCAAAGCCTCCCACAAGGCGACATCCATTTCTTTCCAAAGCTCCTCAAGGCTGGGGGGGCTCGGTGAGTGGCGCGACATTCTCCTCGTAGCGGGGAGCCGACGCGTCCTCCAATGCGCGTGCTGGCGAGACTGGGAACGCCGACGCGTCCACCTCGACACGTCGCGGCGAGGAGCGGAATGCCGACGCGTCCTCCTCGACTAGTGGCGGCGAGGAACAGAACGGCGATGCGTCACGTCGCGGCGAGGAGCGGAACACCGACGCGTCCTCCTCGACTAGTGGCGGCGAGGAACGGAACGGCGACGTGTCGCATAGTGGCGAGGAGCGGAATGCCGACGCGTCCTCCTCGACTAGTGGCGGCGAGGAACAGAACAGCGACGCGTGACCGTCCGCGTGGTGCAGCGAGGGGCTCCTAGGGCTTGGGAGGGGCGATGCCATGGTGGTCGACGTGAGAGGGACGGGGAGGAGATAGCGATGAACGTGAACGTGAGGGGGAGGAGATAGCGATGTCGTGGGAGGCGCAATATTTATAGCGAGCAATGGCACACCTACGTAAGATATGGACTGAGCTGCACTGAGTTAACTGCAAGTCCAGTTGCGTCACTGACATGTGGGCCAGTACACTGCTGGGCCCGTATGTCAGTGACCCAATGTACTTGAAGTTAAGTAAAAGCTACGTGGGCATATTTGTTGGAGTAAATTACGGGGGAGCGAAGGGGTGGAAATATTGCTGGTCACAACAGATTGGACGAGCGTGGGGGGAGGAGAGTCATGCATGCAGATTTTTTCACACGAGGTGGAGTGGTGGGACCGCTGGAGGGAGAAGGAGAATTTGCAGGCATATAGTTTCCACACATGGAGAGGAAAGGATTTGGAGACGAACGAGCTTCCTGGAGGTATGGGGAATGGTGCATAATAAGTCATCTTGCATGCCGGGCTAAGTATAATCTCAAGTCATTAAAAACATACACGCCCCACATATGTTCATATTTCAAGGTGCACTAAATTATTGCATGCGTTGATTAAGGCTGGCCATCATGGTGGTATCTTAGCTGGTATCATGCACACGGGAATAGCAAACATGCTGATGTGGCAAAGAATTAAAGAAGAGAGGGGGTTAGAGTAACTAGTGTTCATGCTTGCATTGGTAAACACATTTTTTTGTGAAGAACGACAGCATTAGTTGAGTACTTTTGCAGACTTCAAAAACTATTCCACCGCCTCTACTATCTTGCTAAGAGTAGGTGAAATTTTTGAGTCGAGCCCTTTAAACTAGAAGGGAGCTAGTGGTACTCTAATAGCTAGGTGTGTAAGTCATCTTACGAAAACCAAATAATCCCAAAACACGTAGGCGTGGTGCATTAACTTCTACCTCGTTTCTTGTTTCTTGACATATCAACCAATAAGAGATGAGGGTGTGAATGCTTTTAATGACTTGAGACTATCAGACATGATATGCAGTGGTTAGTTCATTGCATGCAATACTATTTAATTAGCAAATAAACATTAATGTCTCTCGTTTTCCCCTCCTCCTTGGTCACGGTGCTCAGCCTAAGATGACTTACTCACCTAGACGGAGGGAGTATCAACATTCACAATGTCAAATCAATATTTATACACTCATTATAAAACATAGTTCTTATACTCATTATAATCCGTATTGTAGATATTGATATTTTTAGTATAAATTTGGTCATGGGATTTCATTGATGCATGTCAAAGCGTGGAGGAAGCGGAGCTTAGGGCTTGCATTGTCGGCCTCTACATACGTATTTCTCTTCATAATCCTGTAATTTTAGAGACTGATTGCGCTTTTGTGGTAGCATCTCTTGCATCGGGGGACTATGATAGGTCTGCTATGCGTGACCTGAAGATGAAAGTGTTGAGCATCTCGAAGTTGATCAACAATCTTCAATTGTCAAAATTTAGCCGCTCGGCCAATAAGGTGGCACACTTAATCGCTAAGTATAGCTTTGACAATAGATTAGATGGTATTCTTGTAAATAACGTACCACCCTGTGTGGTGAATATTTTATCGAATGAGTGTACTGGTATGGCTGGTTAATTAATATAAGGTGCTGTTAAAAAAGTATATATTTGGTCAAACACTTTGCAAACGGTTGACGGGAGTAAAAAGGACCAGAGGGAGTATCATGCATGCAGAGTAGGCAAAAAAATTGCTCATTTATAGCCGGTCGAAGTCTCAAAGGGCGCGACCGCGCGAGGGAGGCGCAGGTCATGGGAGGCGCGACGATTAATGGAATTAAGTGAAGTTACATCCACGCGCCGGCATGGCGTGCGAACAGGCAGAAGCTGTACCGTCAGGCCTACAATATGGGTCTAGTAGACATGACATCTAGTGGGTCTCGCATAGTTCTCGAGAACTCTTTGGGGGCCTGCAGTCGTTTATCCACCGGGCAAGCCAGCAACCCCGGCTGTTCGCACGCCCTACTCATCCCCGTCTTCTACCTCACAACAGTTCGCTCCCAGTCATCCCGTCCTTTCTCATTAGTTCGCTCCCAGTTTTTGCGGGGTACAACAATTCAACTTCTCCTAACCCTCATCCAAAATCCATGGCCTCCCAAATCTCCATGGTCGCTGCTGAGTACTAGGTTAGAGCCATCACCGGCGATCAGTTCATCGTCATCTACACACGTGGATCCACGACGGTGAAAGCATGGCTTGCTCGCTTCCTATGCATGTTCAACAGTTCAACGGATGAGTGGGTCGCTGGGCTAGATGTTGAGTACACCACAGTCCTGGGACGAGAGAAGGATCTAAAGGATGAAGAGAGGAAGAAGCCCGCCGTGATCCAGGTTTGCGTACATAACGTTTGCATGGTCTACCACATATGCCATGCCGACGTTGAGTGCCAGGATTTTAAGAACTTCCTCAAGGACAAAAGAGTGAAATTCGTTACTGTAGGCTTTAAGAACGACAGGGATGTCCTACGTCGGATAGGTCTCGTTGTAGGCCAACCCTTCGATCTCCAGAAGGCAAGCCTGGTGTCCTCCTCTCAACCTTCAATGCAGACCCTGGCAGCAGCCATGATTGATCCTTCGTACGCTAAACTGAAGGAACCTCATCACGAGTTTCATCATGCATGGGAGTCGAAGACATTAGATGAAGATCACATCCTGTAAGCAGCAATGGATGCCTACCTTTGTTTAAATATCTACATGGGTTGGATGAAGAAGCAGAGCCCAGTGTCCGGTTCAAGCAAAGAAGCGTCGGCGAAGAGGAAGAGGAAGAGGGAAAAGGATGAATTCGAGGATGTGGACTAGGACTCCGAGTAGGTGGCAGTGCCGTCGCTCATGCTGGTTCTACTGCAGTGTCAAGCGGACTAGTTGCTTAGTTTATTTTCAAAGGTGTGTTGTGCTAAGGCCCCAGCAAAACTATGTTTATGTTCTTTCTCGTTATTTGAACTCTTTAGTACGTAGAGTAGTACTAATACTATGTCTTACTATTGTTCTTCTTGCAGTTGGTACTATTGCTCGTACCTTCGTGTTCCTACTGTACTTAATACGTTCGTAATAGTAGTATAATTTGGGTCAGTCGATTTGTGAAAGAAGTTGACGGAGCAAAGGAAGAAGACGGCAGAAGAGGTGGAAGAAGCCCTTCTAGCCATCCATGTTGCATCAAACAGCTCACATGAGTCGACTGACCCAAATTGCTCCTTCAGATTGCAGGATCCACGTGGCATTCAAGGTCTCGAAGGTAGATTCCGTGTCTGGCTCTAACCTAAGTGGTGGAATGCTCGGTCGCGTAGTCTGGCTCTTCTGGGTCTTCATCCTCATCATCAGTAGAGCGGCTTTCTTCATTCCTTGAAGGGGTGGGGGAGTGGAGATGCTCAACACGGCGTTGCTTGGCTGGTGGGGTGAAGAGCTTTCGGTAATCCCTCGCGCTCATGCGGTGTTGCTGTGGTGGTTCTCCATCCTTTGGGGGTCTTCCGCCTCTGTATGCGACAGCGGGCTGTCCAGGGGGAGCACCTTCTTTCTTGATCCTATCCGTCTTCACTTGAGCTTGGAGAAGAAGTGCCTTGGTCTCATGAAGTTCCTTTCGGAGTTCCATTGATTCCGAGGCCAAGTGTTGTGCCAAACTATCGGCACAAAGGCTGAAGTAGGTCTGGAATCGGAGTGGAAGTCCTTCTTCTAATGTTGGAGCTGGTGCACTACTCTCATCCTCACCTTCCTTCCGATAAGGCAAGAAGCGGGTTTCCAACTTGTCTGCCATCTCTGGAAGAAGGTCTCAGAGGCGGGTGAGTGCCTTGAGGGTTGCCGTCTCGACAGCAAGAACTAGTGTTGCCATTTGGGGTCCCTCGAAGAACCAGTTTGTTGGAGAGTCATTGGCCTTCACGATCACTTCCACATGATACTCCGTCTCGGTGTTATTGATCCAATGCTCATGGTAGGTGAAAATGGGGGCTCGTTGGTACTGGCACTTCTTGAGGCTATCGTTGAGAAGCACGGGAAATCCGGTAGTCAGGAAGTCTTCGGGTACGGCAGCCATCTACAAAGGTTGAATGGGCGAGGTCAATAAGGGGAAATATATCTTGGGTTGGGTATGCTTTAGAAAAGAAGAGAAGTTTAGATGGTCTCAAGCTAACTAACGTCCATGCTAACTAAGGCTTCCTACAGTCAGGATGGCTCTGATACCAGCTCTGTGGGGACCCCGACTCATAAGTCGAGATCACCGAATGCACGTGTACAGTGATCCCAGAGATCAATGCTCACTGAACACACATAAGCTGAATAACAAGAGTCTTACATCCATACATACCGTCTTACACAAATTATGACCATTACGGTCAAGTCTTACATAGATAAAGCCTTAAGGGCTGAACATCAAATGAAACATAAGCAGCGGAAATCTTCGTCGATAAGTAGAACCCATGCCATCTGCCTTAACCCTACAGGCATTCCGACTGGGAAACGTCCTAGTTTGCATGTTCGTCTCCAAACAACTCTTCTTCGAACTCCGGTTCTTCCATGCCTGGTCAATTAAATAACCAGTGGCAAGCCAATGAGTACTTTGAATGTACTCGCAAGCAACCCATGTTTTTGGTTCAAGATACAACAATGCATGATATAGGTAAATTTTTGCAGAAAGCTAGTTTTGAGTGCAAGGACATGTTCAACAACTTGTAAGACATGCATCAAGAGAATTCAAGCAACCATGAGGACAGGTTACAGATATCAACATAAATAGAGTGGGCACCAACCCATCTCAATCACGTCAAGTCACTTGACTTGACCCAAGTCATTTTATCAACACACACGCACACACACGGTTTGTAAAGATGTGGACGTAGCCCAAGAGCGGTCACCCAACTGTCCTTGACCGTGGACACGGCTATTCGAATAGTTTTACACTCTGCAGAGGTTGCACACTTTACCCACTAGATCCGGGGAACTTCCATGTCATCCACGACCCGCGGTACCTCAAGTACCCGGGGTAAGCACCCGATCACTACCTTTCCCTAGACGACACTAACATGGAGTCCACTCGTTGTTCCGTATCCTCACGATGTACATCATACGAGACTCGCTCGAGATCGTAACATCCGAGAGGGGACACAATGGTGTATCCGGTGCCCTGTGAAAACAGTCATGGCCGCCCTACCTGGCACGACCCCGTCCCGAGAGAGCGCACCAACAACTCTCCCGTCACTAGTAATGCGGGCTCCAAGCTAGTATCGGCCTAGGTAATCAATAATGCCCTTTCCCATATAAGGGTAGAGTGGTTGCGCATGTAAGGTTGGAATAACGGTCGCAACTTAAACCAATCCGTTTTTGAAAACAACACACACACTTGCCTCGGTACACCACTTCGTCATCAAGTGGCTACCCAACTCATCATCTCCCTCGGGCATAAGTGGCACCCGTCGGGGCTTTTGAAAAGTCCTTTGAAAATACTTTGTCTCCATCACATGCATATTCCCATCCCTTTTTGCGTAGCAACTACTTAGCATCCTATCTACTCCCACCAACATAACCCTCATAACAAGGTAGGGTCATGCACAATGCAAGTATCAACGAGGAAGTAACAGGGGCAACCAACCTACGTGGTTCACCATCTCATCATGATTCCGATGCAACAACAAATAAGAGCTATATGGCATGCACAAAAAGGGTTTCATGGACATGGTCAAAGGGCTGCTTGCCTGGCTCAACAAAGTCTTCGGGGTCTTCAAAGTCTTCTGGTCCAACTCCTTCGTTAGCAACGCAATCTATCGTCGCAAAATAACAACGAGAAAAATAAGGCAATAATAAGACAGAAAAACCAAAGTGCTCAGAAAAATGTCAACACACTTTTGTAAAATACTAGGTTGAAAACTAAGAAGGGGAAAATTCCTAGTTTTGGATTTGGAGTTGTGGAATAGGAGAAATGGATTTTTAGAGGGGAATTAAATGCTCAAATTTGAATTTAAATTTGAACAGTGCAGAAAAGTTTGATGGACATATATGAGAGTTATACCATTAAATAGGTGGGATTTTTACAAGATTTTTGGAACTGGAATTGTTGTATTTGGATTATTATTTAATCCTGTGGAATTTTTGGAATAAGTGACAGAAAAGAAAAAGAAAAAGGGGCACTATGCCTGCTGGGCCAGAACAGCCGCAGGGCAGCAGGCCCAGCCAGCGAGGCGGCCCAGCGCGCCGGTGCACGCGCGCGCGCCAGGTTCAAACCTGACGGGCGGGGCCCAGGCGTCAGGGCGAGGGGCTGACAGACGGGCCCCACGGCCATCGTCGTCAACCCTGGGTCAGAGGGGCGGCGAGCTCACCGGCGACGTTTCCGGGCACGGCGAGGTGAGCTGATGGCACCGCTGGACTCCTCGTCGTGTCGCTGTTCGGGTGGTGCCGGAGTTGGTCGCCGGGGTGGAGGGGTTCGCCGGTGACGAGGTTCGCGGCGGAGGAGCTTCGGGTGTCGATGGCTCCGGTCGTTTCCGGCTGCAAAGGAGAGGGGAAACGGAGGGAAAATGATCAGGTAGGTGAGGAGAGTCCAGATCGAGAGAGAGAAGGGGTGGAGGGAGCCCGTACCCTGAGATCGACGGCGACCCGAGGCGGCGGAGCTCCGGTCGATCACGAGCACAGAGGCTCTCCGGGGGTGATTGGGTGGTGCGAGCGTGCTCCTGGAGGTGTGAGAAGGAGGCGAATGCCACTGGAGCGGCCCGGGGCGAGCTTATATAGCCGCACGGTGGTCCACCGTGGACCTGTGCGCTGGCGAGCTCGTTGCCGTCGCCACAGGTCATGGGGGCCTGCTTGGTTGTGTCTGGGGTGTTCGTGAGGGTCGACTACGCCCAGGGGAAGAGGAGAGAGGGGGATCAGGGGGCCAGAGGCACCGCGCGTGTGCGCACGCTCACTGGTGCGCTCGGGCGGCCCTTGTTCGCTAGCGCTGAGGCGCAGGGAGGAGGAGAGAGGAGGGGGCCGACCGCGTAGCGTGCCGCGGACGCCGAGGCGCATCGGCAGGTGCGCGGGGGAGGCTCGAGGTGGCCGGAGCTGCTTGGCAGGGGGCGGCTACAGTGCGGGAGCGCACTGTAGCGCGCTCCAGAGCAGCCAAATGGCCGGCATGGCATTTTCTATGCCTTGTGGGCGCGGCCAACCGTGTCTAGTAGCTCAAGGGTGGAGTAAAGAAGGAGGGGGAGGCATTGGATGCTCTGGATGGCCACTGGGGTGAGGAGAGAGGTGAGGAAGAGGGAGAAAGGGGCTATCCAGAGAGAGAAGGTGGGGTTTTACCCATACAATAATTGAGCTGTGGACTTGCCATTGTTACTGGAGGTGAAAGCGGTCTAGGAGGAGCTGTGGTAAAAATTTGAGCTCTCCAAGAATAGTGGAAGGGGTCAAAATAGTGGTTTTTGCAAAATGCCAGAAGGTGTTTGATAATGGTTTGGGCTAGCAGATGAACTCTCATTGCCATGATACTTAACAGGATGGAAAGACACTTAGAAATAGGGTGTGCCACCAAATTTGAGCTTATTTGGGGAAAGTTGCCAATGCAACTTTCGTAAACCCTAGAAATGAGCAGAAATAGACTTGAGTAGATCTAGTTGGGCAAATCACTTCTCCTTGATGCACCACTTGGTTTAGTGGCCTCATTTGGTCATGTGAACATGCTCACAAAAGTTGAGGTCAAGGGGAGAAAGTTGGTAGTACAAACTTGATCAAATTTCATTCTGGTCAGAGATGGTTTTGGCGCATTTTGGTGAACCAAAATGACTTTAATTGGCATGAGGCTTTGCAAGATCATCACAATATGAATTTGTGACTTGCTGGATTTTTCTTGGATTTATATGAAAATATTTCCTGTAGAAATATTTCAAATCCTTGAAATGGGCAGAAATGGTTTTGGGAGGTTTTGTCCAATATTTTGAACATGACCATGTGTTGAAACTCTTATATATGGAAAATATATGTCCAATGAGTTTCCCTGATTTTTATAAAATATTTTTGAAATTATAAAATAATTTTTCCCTATTAAAGTCCATTTCTGGCCTTAAGAAAAAGCTTTTAAAATAAAATAGGAAAATAGTTTTTAAAATTACATTTTTGTGGTTTATAGGAGTCCTACATCTAATAGGATTCAAATATACCTTTTGAAATATTTTTCATAACCCAAATCAAGTACTTGCAGTGCAAACCTCAATTTAGGGGTTTTTGGAGAACTAATTTTTGAAAATACTTTTTGGCCAAATTATTTTTGTAAGAAAATACTATATTGATCTATACACATGGCATGATCATTGGACAGAAGTTTGGGGCAAGGAGATGAAGTATAGAAGGTGAAACTATGTTGACTTTTGAGAGCACTTGAAAAAAAATCACAGAGAGAAACCCAACTCCAAATAAAAGCCAAATAAAGCAAAAGTTTTTGTTGGTCCAAATTTTCATGCTTTACTAATGCAAATGAAATGTTACAAAATGCAGGGTGTGACATAGACGCGGCTCCACCAGCTGCTCGCATGTTTGGTAGCGCGGCGGCATGGCGAGGAGGGACTACAGACGACATGGGCGAGCCTTCGGCTTCATGTCACAGGGATGGGGGCGACACGGCGGTGATGGGCGAGAAATTGTTGGCCGGAGCAGGCAGGCGCCGGCATGCGCAACGGCGGCGGCGGCATATTGATGAGTGAGCGTATGGGAGCTTACTTTAGTTTTATATGAGGTTGGTCAAACTTAAAAGAAAATCGTACTAGTACACGTAAACATTAGACTTAGGCAGCGCTTTTATTAAATTTTTTTGAAGTTAGTACCACAGCCACGATACGGAATCCTGTGCAAGCGCGTGAGCCGTGGCCGCACGGTCGATCGAACGGTGCGTCACCGTGTCGCGCTCAAAGGACATCCACCGAACCTTTTTGTGTGTGTGAAAACAATCCTCAAATATTACTCAACTTTTTTTTCCTGGGAAAGTTCTTGACGCTGAAATATTTCCATATATTTGAATTTAGGTCCAGTTTGTGTTTATTTGGATTTGCACGTTTTAGGTGCGCCCTAGTTATTTTTAATACTTATTTTGTGTGTGTGACTAAGAGAGAACGTGTGTATGTGTCCATATGTGTGTTGTGGCGGAAGGGCAATGTGGAGACGGTGTGCGTGTGATACAGACATAGAGAGGTGTGAATGTGCAAATGATCATGCATGAGTGAGACATAGATAGATGCCGATACGTTGTGTATACATGAGAGAACGGTCTTCTAGTTTACTTGTGTGTGTGTGTGTATGTTTGTGTTTGGGTGTGTGTGTGTGTGTGAGGGAGAGAGAGAGACACAGAGAGACAGAAAGAGAGAGAGTAGCATCCGTAAAAAAACAACCATCTCTCTCGATTCGTCCGTCCCTCGCATGATCGCATGCAACATATGCATCAACGCGCACATTTTGACACCCTCACTCGGCCCTGCCCACCTCAAGGCCCGCACAATCTCTTTGTGAATACCCATTGCTCTCCTTAGGTTTGTTTTCTCTCAATATCTGACACACACACACACGCAGCATAACACACACACACACATACTCCCCCGAGCACACAATTCATCCCCATCCAAGGTTATACGACAACCACTCTCGCTTGTGCTTCTTTGCACCACAACATGCACAACACCTCAATCTTCAAAGAGGGCATCGAGCAGATCGAAGACGGCGACCACACCGCGCTAGAGAATCCGGGGTCATTTGGAAGCAGGGTGATGTGACGACGGCTGACTGACTCCTCCCCCCACCCTCTCTCTCTCTTGCACAAAATTACCAATCCCTCTCTCCCCCGCACAAAATTGTCAATCCCTCAACCCAAGAGATCCTTACCCTCTCGTCCATGTTTTTCCAGCTCTCTCATCAAACATGTTGTCTCTTCTCCTTCCACGTATACAGAATCACGTATATTACATGTCTCCATCTTTCTCACAGACCTAACTTCTTCCTCTCTCTATTTCTCTTTCTCTCTCTCTCTGTCTCGTTAGGTTTGTCTCCTACTCTCTCATCCACATACATACAATCTTTCCTGCCCTATCTGCTCCATCTTCAAAAGCTCTCTCTACACGTTTCATTCACATAATGGGATATGTCAAAAATGTTGCTTCTATAATGGCTGATGTAGAGTTTTGGTTTTTTTGTTGCATCCTACAAAGTAATAACTATGAAATGCATTTAGATTCTCATTTGACTGGGATTATGTGAGTTTGAGCATGTTGTGAAGTACTATAGACCTTGTATACATCTTGGGATTCGACAATGATTGTAACTATTGAATTGTATAGAACATTACATTCGAAGTCAATAGCCTAATGTATTTATTTCAGAATTTCAACAAATGATTAGTTCACTACAAACTAAGAAAACAAATGTGTACTCCCTCCGTTTTTATTTAAGTCCGCGTATTAGCAATGGTCAAAGTCAAGTTTTGTAAACTCTCAGAAAGCTTATAACAAAAAATATTAACATATACAATAACAAATAAATACCATTAGATTCATTATTGGATGTACTTCCACATCATACATATATGTTATGGTAAATGTTTATATTTTTATATAAACTTGGTCAAACTTTAGGAAGTTTGACTTCGGTCAAAATTAATATGCAGAGTTTACTACTACTACTCGCTAGTTGCTTAGCCGAATCACTCAACATGCCACACGGGGAGTCCAGTGTCACAAAATTTTGAGGTCGGCGAGAAAATCTCTCGCAACCCTGATTCGAGCAGTGGGAAGTTACCATGATAGCCTTCGGAACAGGCCTACGGATGACGCTTGGTGGGGGCTATTTTCGTAACTTTAGGTTCACCCTACCCAGCCAGCCCCACCCTGGCACCCAGAGTAGTACACCTGAATACTCCCCATTTTCTATCCCCACCGCAAAATAGACTTCTCCACGGCACCGGAGCCTTGGTGCTCCTCCCCTTTACATCGGCGCACTCGTCCACCGCAGCGCATCTGCCACATCGACGACCTCGTACGCGGCACTGGAGCCGGTCCACCGTCGTCGTAGACAGAGCCTCTTCCCCGGCATCATCTTCCACGGTGTCGGATCTGCTTCTCGGAAGCCGACACCAAGCGCAGAAGTACCACCGTCGTGGACAATGAACTGACTCCCGTTGACGACCATGACTCACAGAGGCCGCCGCGACCATCGTTCTCCTCCTCGATTCGTAATGTGTGTATTGAATCACTTAGCAGTACATGTGCAGTTCCAATTTTGTTCATACCTACCCTTCAATTTTCCTGGGTGCTATTGTTCCCGTAAACGTAATTGGTTATAGCCTCCATTGTCCAACAGAATATCAGCTTGTAATTGTGCGTCACTCCTGTATCGCACTATGCTTGGGTAGGTTTTTCATCTTCAACCAGCAGTGTGGCAAATGATGGAAAGGTTTTTAGAACTAGCAAGATGCCCATGCGTTGCACGCATCAAGATGCATTTGTATGAGTAGTTAATCTTGTGGGACAAAAGGATGAACGAGGGAAGGCCTTATTTGCAAATCTGGAGAGGGGTATGGGTATCTTTTTGCAAAATTCCCATTTGATTCCTTCCTATCTGTTAGATATAAATCGGACGGCCTATATTGCAAGAAAAAAAAGTATAGAAAAAAAGTAGACAATAAATGAAGTAGAGATAAATATTAAATATTAAATATTAAATAAATATAACCGTCGAGAAGAGAGTAGAGATAGCAAATACGTCGGGAAAGGATCGCATGCGCGCGGGAAAAAGCGGCCGGGCGTGCGCTAGTTTTGGCGTGCGGCGTCCGGCGCGCTTTATAAAATCAAACGCCCTCCCACCGCTCTGTGCCTTGCCACCGCTCTGTGCCTCGCCACCGCTCTCTTCCCGCTCTTTTTTTCCTCGCCTCCGCCGCGCCACCATGCCGCCGTGTCGCCGGGAAACTTGGGGATACCGCGGCGTCCGCGCGTGCCCCTCCGGCGGCTTCTCCGCCGAGATCCGGTTTCGTGGGATGCTCCTCGGCCTCGGCAATTTCGACACCGCCACCGAGGCCGCCCGCGCATACGACGCGGCGGGGTGGCGCCTCCGATGGCCTCATAGAACATTGAACTTCCCCAACATGCCGATGCGGGAGCGGGTGCAGGAGCTCACGCCTCTGTCGCGGCCTAGCACCGACGAGGAGCGTCACGACAATCAGATGCGGGAGCACCATCTCGGCATCGCCGAGATGGACGAGGAAGCCATTGCACTGTGGCGCCAACAATTCCCGCAGGACATCATCAACGAGCTCGAGTTCTATGCGCAAAGGAGGGCGGAGAGGGATAAGAGGAGGGCGGAGCGAGCCGCCTATCGCGAGGACAAGCGTAGGCGAAAAGCGGATGCTCAATTCAACATGAGGCTAGGAGCAGTGTCGCCCTGGGAATCCGACGATGATCGGTATCTTCATGCCTACAGTTACACGTCGGAGGAGGACATCACCGAGGAGGAGTCAGACGACGAGGAGTAGTTGAATTATCTTTTTTTATCAATCTATGCTGAGAACTATCCTCTACTCTCTAGTATCTACTTCTCGATCTCAGCACTATAAACGCTTTTTTAAAGCGCCGCGCGTTGCGATTCTGTTGGAGATGCTCTAACATGGCAGACGAGTGCTTTAATGTTGCCCACAAGATGCGCGAGTATTACTAGTAGTATTTTTGTTGCCATGTTGAGATTTTAAAACCACCAGTGTGAACATGCAGAGGAGCAATGAAGACCAAGCACGGAATATTTGGGACATCTTCAAGGAGCGTGGCAAGTTAAAGAGGAGCTGCACCGAACCTGTAAAATGAGCTTTGGTAAGTAACACCCTTTCAATTACTTTCATTTAGCCTCGTGTTCTTCGATGTGTATATGTTGTAGTTTATGTTTCTCTTAAGCGTGGTGTTCTTCGATGTGTAATAAGAAGAGTCTTAATCATTCTAATGCTTTCGTTTTTAACTTGATGTAGGAAGTGGATGTTCTCACCTTGTAGTCTGTTTTTATATTTCTTTTCCTTTTGAGTTCACTTCTCCGAGTTCTTTTTATCTGGCTTCTACTAAATGGATCTAGGTTTCTCTGAGTATTGATCTAAAAAAGAAGTAACTTCATGTCAGGATGCAGTTCCTGCGAGGAGGGAAGTATGGTCAACCTCGAGATCATGTTTCCAAAATGAGGGTGGATTACACACAAGGTGCCAGTTCCCTAATGATGCTGGATTAGACACAAGGTGAAAATTCCCAGATGATGCTAGATTACACACAAGCCAGGTGGAGTCGTTAGCTGTTCGTGTCCTCGTGGCATTAGTAAAGGCTAAAAGAAAGCGTGCAGCAGCCCTTGAGAATGTAGCTGAGTTTCTGAAGAAGCGAAAAGAGCAATCAGATGCTCTCTTCACCCAAGCCAAAGAAGGGATGGAAGAATCCAGAAATAAGCTAGCAGAGGCAGAGCAGGCTAGGCGTCTCCTGCTACCTAAAACTATTGTCAACACAAAATTTCCTTCATAATAGCTAGGTTCACATGTTTATCCAGTCAGCATGCCTGTTGTGATGTCTCTGCATCTACTGATGTGGTAAAAAATGTTATTTTTGGGTCATGTAATAACAGCAATTACTTTCCAAACAATAACAGACGAAGCATTGGACATGGTATAGTTCACGCGCAAGACCGACATTCCAAGTTCAACTTCCACATCAAACTCGTGTTCACAGATATCTGCACATTCATACATAATGTCCACAACCATGATTCACCTCAAAGCCAAAAAAAATGCAAGGAGAGTTATAAATAAAGAAAAACCTCTACTAGTTCTCGCTACTCGTGCGAGCACATCAAGTCAAGACCATGCATAAATTAATTATATTTTAGTAATTTTTTGTGTTCTAAAATGCCTGCCGGCTCGCGGAAGGACGTGTTGCTGGCACACGCGTGGATTCAATGAAGGCAGGTGGGGCAGTCTTAAGCTGCTTGCACGCGGCGAGGAGGCGTGCTCAGCCGGGCCTGCAGCGAGTGCAGCCCTCTTGGCCGGTGCGCCGGTTCAATGCCTGCGCTATGAGAGGTCGCGTCCATGTCATAGCAATCAATCCCTCCAGTCCCTTTTTGTTTGGGTATAACAAAATCTCGTTTTCCATTCACATTTTACAAGTAAAATTCGTGGACAAACTTTGACCCAAAGTACGATGGGGACTAGTAAACCAGAATGGAGGTAGTAGTTTTTTTAATCAAAGAAGGGTTTCCCCTTCCGATTACTGAAAACCAGCATCTAAATCTAAACCATAGTATTTGCCCTAGAACTACCAGGTTCAACATCTCGTAACATAAACCCATACAACCATACGCCAAGGAGGTACGCAGTACTATGAATTCCATTTTCGCTCCATACCAATTGTTATAAAAACTACTTACTACTTATAATGTGCCATTGAAAATCGGAACTCTTAACCCCGCTAAAAATGATATTTTAAATGTGGCTACTCGATATGTGGCAACTGGCGAGCCACCACGCTCCAAGTTGTTCACCTGTGCTCCCGACCATCAACTCCTACAAAGGTGCTCCACCACGTACCCGGTACCCGCGAATGCAGCAATCGTGCACCTAGGGTTTCAGGGTTTATTTGTTAACGTCGCCTTTACATAACACTAATGTGTGCAAGACAGCGAGAGGCTGACTGCGTGCGTGCGCCTCTTCTCTTCGTATATGTACTCCACCGTTTGTCTGCTGTCCAAAAAATTATAATAACTACTAGAATGTGCCAATGCGTTGCCACACGATCAAAGTAGATTAATACATATTCACCAATTTGATAGAAAAAAAGTCTAGTTTTGAAATACGTATATCACTAAAAATATGTTATGTTTCACTCAAAATATATTCCTTTGGCGGTTTTGATGAGATAAGGGAGGCATGTTGTTGGTTTGAAGATTCGAGAAGTGGTATATGTCTAATTTCTACTCTTACTAGCATGATGCCTGTGCGTTGCACGGAACATCAAGATCTTGTGGGAGAAAAGGATGAACTTGGGAAGGCCTTATCTGCAAATGTGGTGAAGAGTGTGGGTAAATTGCCATATTTTCCTTCCTATCCGTCAGATATAAATCGGACGACCTACATTGCAGGATGGCAGGCCCACCATCATCACCAACTCTATTTTTTATTCCTACTCTTATAAAAAGCATTGTCAGTGATGATCGTGTGCCTTCCATCCTGCAATATAGGCCGTCCGATCTATATCTGACGGATAGGAAGGAAACTATGGCAATTTTGCAAAAAGATACCCACATCCCTCTCCACATTTGCAAATAAGTTCTTCCCTCGTTCATCCTTTTCCCCCACAAGATAAACTACTCGTACAAATGCATCTTGATGTTCCGTGCAACGCATAGGCATCTTGCTAGTTGTTGCAAAAAGCACATGTGTGTGTGAGAGAGAGGGAGAGTGGAGGAGGACGGAGTGCATGTGTGAAAAAGACACAAGTAGTGTGTGTGCGATTGGTATTAGCTTAAAATGAGGCGATAGTGTGTGTGCACAATCGAGACGGCGTGTCTCAAGAAGGGAAGAAAAAGCTACATAGATACAAGGAGCGGGAGAGAGACATGCATGCGATGGTGGAAGCATGAGTGTGCGGGTGTATAAATCTATCTAGAGGCTAGCTAGTCGATAAATGTTTGTGAGAGAAATATGAGTCGGGGTGCGAAAGCGAGAGTTTTGTGTGTGTGAGAGAGAGACGGTAGTCGGGAAGGGGAGTGGAAGCAGGAGTTGTGTGTGTGTGTCTGTGTGAGAGAGAGAGGAGATGGTAGTCGGGGTTGTCTGATCGGTGTCAGTCTGGGATGGAGACGAAAAGGAGACCACAACAAATGTTGTGTCTACAGGAGAGAGAGAGAGAGTAATTTTAGTGGTATGAGTCATATGTAGAGACATATAGGGTGTGTGAGAGAATCCCATAGAGAGAAAAACAAAGTGAAAGACGAGTGGAGAATTTGTGTGTGGCGGTGAAAAAGAAAGCTTAGGTACCGTGTTATACCAGAGAACAGTAGAGACGTGAGAGATAATGAAAATCGTGTAATGTATAATGATAGGGAGAGTGTGACACTTCTCAAGGGAGACGTCGAGAGACCATGTTTGTGAGGATAGGAGAAACATGAAGTGAGCGTGCGGGTGAGCTGGAGAAAAGAGAGTGATGGCTACCTGAAGGAGCATGCATGCGAGAGAGATGGGCGTGAAGGAGTGAACAAAAAAGGGATTCAAATATTTGAATTCGAGATGATGATACATGTAATCCATACTCAAACCAAAGATGATCTATCAAACATGCATACTGATATGAATTCACGCACATCTATGTTATTTAATTTGTATATATTACTGATCCATACATTTTAGGTGAACATAATTTGGTTAAATTTTTTCGAATTCAACCTTAAGATTTCGAGATCGTTGTATTTGTAAAGGAGCAGAATTCTTTGTTGTGCTTTTGAAAGTATATGTAAAAAAATGATGTATATAGAATGTAATTCCAATTGAAAATGGATCCCGCCCGAAAAAAATAGTAGAATACAAATGGGATTCGAATTGAGTTGGCACGGTAAACGTGCACTGTGCAAAATTTGAACGAAGCGGGGAAAGTCGCAGTAACTGCCCGAAACCAAAATCTGCGAGATGGAAATCACTACTGCCTATCCCTGCCATGCAAAGCCAATCTGCTGGATTTCTATAGGTTTTGATAGGGGTAGGTTTGTAATTTCACCCAAACGTGATGTAACCGCCTCTCACCTGGATTCATACACGGTGGGCGCCAAAACACAGTGTGCCCTCGGCCAAAATCGACTCCCCCCCTGATTCATATTCATACACGGTGGGCGCCAAAAACAAACTCTCGTCGGCAAATATTCGGTGTATGCGAGATTACCGTCCTATCCCCAACCGACTAATGTTGCTGTGATGTGGTAGAAATTTGAAACGGGGGCTAAGTTTGTAAATTTCCTCGCATTTGAGACAAGCGCGCCCTGAATACATGGTTCCCCCTTCCTCTCTACGTCCCTTTTCCCATTCGTACTCCGTGGGCGCCAAAACACCTTCTCCACCCCACCCTCCTCCGTCTGCCGCCGTCCGCCACCCCATCCACCGCCGTCCTCCTCCACCATGCCGGAGCTGATACCCCGACACCGCCGTCCATTACAAGAGATCGACCTCTCTCATCCATGCCTTTGGACCGGGATCCTTGCATCCCGTCCACTCGCTTCATCCCCGCCGTCGTCCACCTTGCCGGCGCCACTCCTACGACCATCTCGTCCACCGCGCCCCGCTGCCACCGTCTTCCCTCCTAGATCTGCTTCCACGCCGCCGACAGCCATTGCTACCGCAGCACCGTCAAATTCTCAGCAGATGCGTACATGGCACCGCACCATAGGTGGTACTCTTTTGTATCTTCTCAACTTATTTATCGCAGCAAGAAAATAGATCGCCACTGCTTTACTCTGATTTATTGTCTTGGTTGCAAAGTTGCCTTTGTCCAGTTTGCACCTTCAGATCCGCCATGGCACGCTCAACACTATACTCCCAATGCTTATGGTTTTCCCCTTTTATATTCCACACTAGTTAAATCACAGTAGACTAAATTTCAAAATTGGGTCAGTCGATTTTTTAGAGCTCGCCGGAGTTCACCGGTGCGATCCAAAGGGCTCGGGTGGTTGTGGGGCCTCGCCGAACGAAGAAAACTCGACGCGGGTGAGGGGTGGGGGTGGCAGAGGAACACAGGCGGTGGGGGCCGGTGGTCCGGCCGGCGGCACGTGCGGTGTTCTTTATGGGAAGAATCAGAGACGAGGAAGAAGAAGGGTTAGGAGATGTAGGATCTTCATCCAACCGCCTGAAATGGTCGAGAGACAGCTGGGAGTTGCATTCTTAATGCGCTCTGGTTCATCTTGTGTGGGCACTGCACAACCAACATTTTATTATCCAAAATCTGCTTGCTCTTCTTTACCATGTTCCTCTTCCGTTCTTCTTTAATATGTACTCTCTCCGTTCCTAAATACAAGTCTTTGTATAGATTCCACCATGGACTACATATGGAGCAAAATGAGTGAATCTACACTCTAAAATGTATCTGGATACATCTGTATGTGATCCATAGTGGAAATCTCTACCAATACTTATATTTTGGAACGGAGGGAGTATGCTAGTATTACAATATGTTCCTTGTACTGAAGATGAGCAGGGACGTTTGCAGTGTAGAGGTCTATACGGTCGGTTGTGATGGACACTTTGAGCCTCTTTGATTCGTAGGATCTTCTAAACATATGAATAGGATTTGTGGTGGCCTGCCCACTTGAATCCTATAAGAATAGCAAGGAAATGCGCGGGGTTGTGTCGCCTTTGAGAGTTATACTTATATTAACAGTACCGCACCTTCACTTGAAGAGAGCTGGTATCCGAAGCCTATCTAGCCGTACCGGCAATACTAGCACATATATTCCAGCAAGTTCCACTTTGCTGATTTTACTCTGATGCTTAAGGTTTTCCCGTTATATCTACACTATGATCTGTGTAGCTGCTTTGTGTCGCACTAGCAGCAGTCCACTCTTGAAGCTAAACACTGCAATGACTTACAAAATTGGCACCAAGGCATTGAGTGCCATTCTGGATGCAATGAAACTCATACGCTCCCCACCTGTTGACTCTTGTTCAGAATATGATCCTAATGACTATTCTAACCTCGAGGAGTCAAAGGCAGATGGCCTGTCTTGTTCACCCATCAAGGTGCCTGTTCTAATTTGGCAATGTTTTATTGATTGCGGGTATCTTGCATATCTTGTGTTGCATTTCTTCTACTTTGTTGCACCGCCATCTGCTTAGTTTACTCATCATATATGTCGAGATGCCATGCCCATCCATTATCAATACATATTCCATCTGTCATCATACCATGTTTTTCCACTCAAATGCTGTTCGTGTGCATCAGACATCAAAAAGGAAGAGGGTGATTGCCGAACCTGAAGGAGCACCAGCAAAGTCCCTGAAAAACGTGGTGGTGCCGGAGAAATCATAGAACACCCCACTTATGTTGGTTGTACAACCAGTGACACAAAACTTAGGACCGACTCTAGCAGACTGTACCCATACTTCACTAGCCACACCACTAGCCCCACCACACAGGACCTGCACTCCAGCAAAAGGTATACCGATTTCATTTGCCATAGCACCAGCTATACCACAGAAAAATCCCACTCCAGCAAAAAGCACAACAAGTCCACCGGCCGAAGACCTATCCGAACTGCAGAGACGGCCAATTCCTGCAGATTGGACCCCATTCCATTTATTCCCAGTTTAAAAGACAATGCTTTCAATGTTCTTAGGGACTACGTGCATATATTCCCATCATGGGAAGATTATTGTGAAGACAAACACCATTTTCACATCTTCCTGTCCAACTTACGTGTAAGTGCTATTATTCATGGTTATTATTTTCCTGTTTTCTGCTGATTGAACACATCAATGATTTACATTACATTGTTGTAACTAGGCGAGGGTCAATCTGGATAGTCATGACGAGCAAAGCTTGCTTGTGCTTTTCAAGGAAGCATTGCAGCAGTATCGGTGTTACCTGAGGAAATCACAATTTGGTGGCAAATCTATAAACGAATTTCCGGTCAAGTCCCTTGTGCTAAATTTAGAAGACATTGAATGGAAAAACCTTGTTATGCATTGGTCTCATTCCTAGGATGAGGTACAGTCTATGAAATCACATGACAATTTGAACTTCTACTTTTCCGCATGTGCCTTACGGATCTTGTTTGAAGGAAATCTGCTCGAAGAAGAACTCCGGTTTGAAAAGAACGACAGGATATCGCAAATATCATGCCCGCTGCTTTGCTCTTGTTAGTACCTGTTGTCCTGTATCAATGTACTTGCATACATACCTGGCTCATTATGTGACAGCAGTATGCATGATAGCTTGCTTATCAATTGTTGCAAATTATCTGATCTATATGAATGGTTACATTAGTGTAGAATATATCCAATGCCAATGTTTTTTTAGCTCTGCATTGTTCTTGTAAGTACATGCTGTCCATTATCAGTGTACTTATAATGACAGGTAGTTGTTCATGTACCATCACTCTGCAGCTTATTTTCCTTTGCTCTATATTTACTCTTACCATAAGGTTGGTACTGAAGAAGTTTAGTTGTGCATTGCTCTTGGCTGTACCTTTTGCTTGTATCGCTGCACTTACATTTATAGCTACTTGGCTATGTAGCATCACTCTTCATCTTATCTTAAATATTCTCCATTTTTTCGTATATTATCACATCTATATTTACTCTTAACAAAATGTAGAATAAAGGCAACGCTTATGAACAAGATTCTGTGGTAAACTTCTTGAATTGCCCCCCCATCAGCATGGACAAGGCCTTTATAGAGCATGTCTTCACCAATAATGTAAGTTTGTCCATCTCAAGCCTTCCCACTTTTTTGTATATATTTGGTTAGGCATGACTGCAACAGATGTTTATTTTTTGTGTTTGCATCAAAATGCATGTTTAAAGTTTATTATGTAGTTCATAAACAAAAGTTTGTCCTTTCTCAATTTGAGTTTTCAGTTGTACAACCAAGTTCCTTATTCATACCATGTAAATTAAACTATACAGAGCAAGTGATCTTCTTTTGCACTGCATGTATGCTTCTGTTCTTCGTCCGTAATCCAGTGGTGTGGTGAACCTACCCACTACAGCACAATGTCATATTCTGCAATGTGTTAACTATGAACAATGTCATATCATTCTACTACTCCCTCCGTTCAAAAATACTTGTCATTGAAATGGATGTATCTAGATGTATTTTAGTTCTAGACAGATCCATTTTGATGACAAGTAATTCCGGACGGAGGGAGTATTTTTTAAACCGTCTCTTTATTTGCCAATCTGAAATGGGATATATTGACAGCACACTAACCATTGATACTTATGAGTTCTTGATCTGTAATCCAGTGGTGCCGTGAAGCTGCCAACTCCTTCACAATGTCATTTCCTGCCATGTCTTGACCTGAACAATACCATATTGTGTTAATGCAATTTTAAACTGTGTCACTTTATTCGTTAGTAAGAAATGTGATGAATTGTCAGCACTAATACTTTTATGTGCAAAACCTGTCATCTGTCTGCTTGTTTATCTTTTAGAGTGAGGAAGATTTAAGTGTTGAACAAGCGCAGTCTCATCATCTTTCTCAGTTGCTTGCGCTGCAGCTCCCCAGTAGGGCTAACCTTTCTTGAACTCTATTGAAGTGCTGTCGGTTTTGTATATTATTTTGTCGGCGTGTTTATTTGCACTGGTGGCGATCTTTGATGCCCAGTGTATGTAATCTGCAGTCTGCTTGTGCTTTATTATCATAGTAGCAAACTTTGATGCCCAATGCATGTAATATGCTATAATTTCTTTATTGTATAGTCTAGGCTTTTTCTTATTCACAATGCTACAGTTATTTTACTTTATATATATCCTGTCTTCGCAGTAAACCGGCCAAACCGTAAAATTACGGTACATAATCGAGCCTTCATGCAATCATGATGTAGGTTGGGCCTGAAACATGCCTAATAGCTAACAGGCTGGCAGCAGCCCAAAATGAACCCCGGCCCATGATTGTGTGAATCAAATCACGGGCTTTTAACAGGCCAAAATTGTCTCGGTCCTTGTTTGGCCCAATCAGATATCGGCTGCGAGCAGGCCGGATGCAAACCGGGCCGTAGTTAGGCCCATCTATATGACGGGCATTCAACATGCCGAAATTAATATAGGGCCGAAACTAATGTCAGGCCGAATTACTAAGTGGGCCTCTAGCAATTGGGCCCAAAAGCATAGTGTCCAGTTGACGGGCCGAATCTGATATGGGCCATAATTGAGCCCATAGCCTCTTAAAGGGCCGTACCTGATCTGGGCCGTAATTTGGCCCAGAACGTGGTAGGCTTTTAACGGGTCGGATCTCATATGGGCCACTATTAGGCCCGGAACATGGCAGGCCATTAATGGACCAGATCAAATATGGGCCGGCATTTGGCCCAAAACATGGCAGCCAGTTAATGGGCCGGCCTACTAGGGTCCTCAAATTCTTGTGGGCCTACAGCTGGGCCGGCCCATTAATGTCGGCGAAATCTCGTAGGCCTTTAGCCGGGCCGGCCCATTATGATCCGCAAGAATCTTGTGGGCCTTTACCTGGGCCGGCCCATTATGGCATACAAATATCTTGTGGGCCTTTACTTGGGCCGGCCCATTATGGCCCACAAAATCTTGTGGGCCGTTACTTGGGCCAGCCCATTATGGTCCGCAAAATCTCATGGGCCTTTAGCTGGGCTGGCCCATTATGGTCCGCAAAATCCTGTGGGTGAGGGAGTCCTGGACTAGGGGGTGTCCAGATAGCCGGACTATCATCATCGGCCGGACTCCAAGACTATGAAGATACAAGATTGAAGACTTCGTCCCGTGTCCGGATGGGACTTTCCTTGGCGTGGAAGGCAAGCTTGGCAATACGGATATGTAGATCTCCTACCATTGTAACCGACTCTGTGTAACCCTAGCCCTCTCCGGTGTCTATATAAACCGGAGTGTTTTACTCCGTAGGACGAACAACCATTACAACAATCATACCATAGGCTAGCTTCTAGGGTTTAGCCTCCTTGACCTCGTGGTAGATCCACTCTTGTACTACCCATATCATTAATAGCAATCAAGAAGAAGTAGGGTTTTACCTCCATCGAGAGGGCCCGAACCTGGGTAAAAACATCGTGTCCCTTGTCTCCTGTTACCATCCGCCTAGACGCACAGTTCGGGACCCCCTACCCGAGATCCGCCGGTTTTGACACCGACATTGGTGCTTTCATTGAGAGTTCCTCTGTGCCGTCACGATCAGGAAGGATGCCTCTTCCCGTCTTTAAAGACGGTATCATCACCAAAGGAGCCTTGGCCGCCGGCCAAACTATCCGGCTAGGTGGTTTTCTCATGACCGCCTGTTCGGCCACCGCTTCGACGATGACCTCTCGGGTCATCAAAAGCAATCTTCACGTCAACTCGGAATTCGCCGAGCAACTGGATCCAATAGAACTCTCATCCGTAAGCGAGCTCTTGGATCGCATCGCCGCCCTGGGAGTAGCTACAGACTACAATCAGATTGGGCTTAAAACCAATCTGAGAGAGATTAACTCTCCCCAGGTTACCCACCACGTTGCGGTGGTAGAGGAACAACGCGACGACTCTTCTTCTGTATTAAAAACTAGTCATGTCCGGATTCCCGAACCCTCCATGCCGGATTCCCGCGGAGGGACGGACGTCGATCAAGTACTGAACCTAAAGTCAGGTAGCAGACCATACTCGTTGGACAACGTCCAGCAATCCAAGCTTCCGAATTCGGAAATTTTTCGGCCTTTGAGCCTCAAGATGGGCAGGGTTCCGGACTCAATTCCGCCCACCCACCCAAACATATGCGATCTATCTCAAATCCGGCAAGAGCCCGCTGAAACAGTACATCATTACTGGGCCAGATTCCTCCTGGTTATGGACAGGATAAAAGACTGCCGTGAGGAAAATGCAATTTCGATTTTCTGCAATAATTGCACGGACAAGGGAATCTTGAACGCCATAAGTCGTCGTGAAATTACACGCTTCGCCGACCTGGCGTCCATAGTACGAAAGTACTGTGTGATGGAGAGTTTCCGGAAAACCGAAACTAAGTTTTGGGACAATCCGGCTCCGAATACAACCCTAGTCCGAAACAAAAGGTGCATCATGCTCAGGCACCCGGTACAAAAACGAAAAAGCAAAACCCCATAAAGGGTACGGAACCGTACTGGAGGGATGGCTTAGCGGACCTTGTAAAATTCACAGTACAGAGGGCGCCACTCCAACACATAGCCTTCGAGCATGTTGGATACTGCGGCAGGTGGCCAAAAGTGGCGAAGAGCTTATAGCCCCGGAGAACCACTCCAACAGTACCAGTACAGTGTCAACAGTCTTCGAGACTTTCGCATCAAATAATATGCGAAAACGAACAATTCGTAGCCTCGCCGAAGTCTACCACGTAGAAACAACAAATCCAAGGAGCGACATGGCTATCACCTTCAATGCCAGCGACGAACCTAAATTCCGAACTCCCCGAGCACCAGCCACATTGGTCCTCAGCCCAATAGTGGACGGCTTTCGCCTTACCAAGGTGCTCATGGATGGCGGCAGCGGATTAAACCTCATCTACAAGGAAACACTTCGAAAAATGGAAATAGACTGGAGCCGCATTGAGCGAAGCAGCACAACCTTTAGAGGAATAATCCCTAGCCAGGAAGCATGCTGCACAGGAAAAATTACACTCGATGTGGTGTTCGGCTCGCCGGACAAGTACAGGTCCGAGGAGGTTACGTTCCAAGTGGCCCCGTTCAGCAGCGGATATCATGCTCTATTAGGGCGAGAGGCATTCACAATTTTTCAAGCCATACCCCATTACGGGTACATGAAGCTTAAGATGCCCGGGCCCAATGGAATAATCACTCTTGTTAGTGATCCGGACACAGCACTCCGCGCCAAAAACAAGACAGCCGCACTAGCCCTAGAGGCACTATCCGAAGCCTTAGCGGCAGAGGAGCTCACTACGCTGCGCTCCACGGTGAACAGGGATGATGTGATACTCGATAAGAGGTCCAAGTCCACCTCTTCTAAACCAGCGGACGAAATAGTCAAATTCTAGGTCCATCCAACGGACCCAACAAAGACGGCCTCCATTGGGGCATAGTTAAACCCTGATGTAGACGCCGCACTACGAGAATTCCTTCGGGAGAATTGGGACATCTTCGCCTGGCACCCTTCAGATATGCCAGGAATCCCACGCAGATTGGCAGAGCACAGCCTAAACATCCTAAAAGGATTCAAGCCAGTCAAACAGGCTCTTCGGCGATTTTCCGAACCCAAAAGACAGGCAATGGGAGAGGAGCTAGCCAAACTATTGGAAGCCGGATTCATCTAAGACATCAAACATCCGGACTGGCTAGCAAACCTGGTAATGGTACCAAAGAAGGACAAATCCTGGCGCCTATGTGTCGATTTCAAGGACCTCAACAAGGCTTGTCCAGAGGATCCTTTCCCCCTTCCCCGCATCGATCAAATAATCGATGCTACTGCAGGGCACGATTCACTGTGCTTCCTCGACGCATACTCCGACTACCATCAAATCAAGATGGCGGAGGCGGACCAAGCCGCAACGGCATTCATAACTCCATACGGACCATTCTGCTTCAACACGATGCCCTTCGGACTCAAGAACGCCGGCACAACATATCAGCGCATGATTCAGACATGTGTGTCTACCCAGATCGGCAAAACAGTAGAGGCATACGTAGACGACGTGGTCGTCAAGACCAAACACATCAAAACTCTAGTAGACGATTTGAGGCTCACATTCGATAACCTCCGAGCATATGACATAAAGCTGAACCCGGAAAAATGCGTTTTCGGCGTACCAGCCGGAAAGCTCCTGGGCTTCATTGTATCCGGTAGAGGAATTGAAGCAAACCCAGCCAAGATCCGAGCTCTGTCACAGCTGGATATTCCAAAAGACCTCAAACAAATACAAAAATTGACTGGATGCATGGCGGCTCTAAGCCGCTTCATCTCCCGTTTAGGAGAAAAGGCATTGCCCCTCTATCGCCTCCTCAGGCGCACCGAACACTTCGAGTGGACGGATGCCGCCACGGCCGGACTCGAAGAAATAAAGGACATACTGGCAACAAATCTGGTCCTGGCCGCGCCTAACCTGGGCGAACCAATGTTATTATATATTGCGGCAACACATCAAGTTCTCAGCGCGGTCCTCGTCGTCGAATGAGAAACAGAAGGACACAAATTCCCTCTTCAAAAGCCAGTGTACTACGTATCCACTGTCTTAACTCCATGCATGTTCCGGTACCCGCATTATCAAAAGATAGCGCACGCGGTGTTTATGGCATCCTGGAAGCTGCGACACTACTTTCAAGAGTGTTCGATAACAGTGGCCTCCGAAGTACCCCTCAACAACATTATAAACAACCGTGACGCGACGGGCAGGATTGCAAAATGGGCCATTGAGCTCTTACCATTCGACATAACTTATAAACCTCGGCGAGCTATAAAGTCGCAAGTCTTGGCTGACTTCGTCGCTGAATGGACTGAAGCCGAACTCCCTAAAGAGTACGGTGCATACTCCAATTTGATTATGCATTTCGACGGCTCCAAAATGTTGGCCGGCTTCGGGGCTGGCGTCGTATTGAAATCCCTAACCGGAGACACAGTCCAATACGTACTTCAGATAATGTACACGGACTCCAACAATGCAGCCGAATATGAGGCCCTCCTACATGGTCTCCGGATGGCAATCTCCATGGGTATTCAACGCCTAGAGGTGCGCGGGGATTCAAACCTTGCAATATCCCAAGTAAATGGAGACTTTGGTGCCAAGGATTCGAAAATGGCAGCCTATCGTAACGTTGTCCTAAAAATGTCAGCTCGGTTCGAAGGACTCAAATTCCACCACGTAGCCCGGGATAATAACCAAGCAGCCGGCGTGTTGGCACGCATCGGTGCAAAACGTGACGCCGTCCCTCCAAACATCTTCCTGGAGCGGCTCTTTAAGCCATCCGTATTATGGGAAGAGGAGTCCGGAAATAATAACCCGGAAGCAACCGCACCACCCAACACAGAACAATCTGACATTATCGGCGGATCAGCCGATGAAATGACAACTTCAGCCCACGAAATAATGTCGGTAATTGCCTCGTGGACAGAACCATTCCTAGCCTACTTAATTAGGTAGGAACTTCCCGAAGACCAAAATGAGGCCCGCTGCATAGTTTGGCTATCTAAAGCCTACAAGGTCCATGAGGGAGAACTTTATAAGAAAAGTACAACCGGAGTCCTTCAAAGGTGCATCTCCGAAGAGGAAGTGCGAAACCTTCTGGCTGAAATTCACGCTGCAGCCCGGGCCCTCGTAGGCAAGGCCTTCCGTACAGGATTTATTGGCAGACGGCCCGGGCAGATGCTCAGGACTTAGTCCAACGATGCGTCGGTTGTCAGCTCTTTGCTAATCAGAGCCACATGCCACCCACTGCCCTCAAAACTATACCCATCACCTGGCCGTTCACGGTCTGGGGGCTTGACATGGTTGGACCCCTTAAAGGGGGAACCCACAAGCAAAAGTACCTCTTGGTCCTGGTGGACAAATTCACCAAATGGATAGAGGCCAAGCCAGTTAAAACGGCCGAATCCGGACCAGTGATAGACTTCATATCCGGGGTAGTACACCGTTATGGCGTCCCCCACAGCATCATCACCGATAACGGAATGAACTTCACGGCCGACGAGGTTAAACTCTGCTGCAAAAATATGGGCATTAAGCTCGACTATGCTTCAGTCTATCACATTCAAACCAACGGTCAAGTTGAACGAGCAAATGGTCTAATCATGAGCGGCATCAAACCCAGATTAGTGCGGTCCCTTACGGAATCTAACACGCACTGGGTAGAGGAGCTCGACTCCGTACTCTGGGGGTTGCGGACCACGCCAAACCGTACTACCGGATTCACACCATTCTTTATGGTATACGGCACAGAAGCAGTTTTGCCCTGCGACATAATTCATGACTCACCTCGAGTGCGCATGTACGAAGAAAGAGAAGCCGAGTTGGATCGGCAGGACAGCTTGGACGCATTGGAGGAGGAGCGCGACGTGGCAAAGGCTCGTTCCGCATTCTATCAGCAGCAGGCTCGAAGATATCAAAGCAGAGAAGTACGGGCTAAAACTTACAACATTGGCGAACTAGTTCTACGCCTGCCAGACAAGAAAAAGGAAAAACTCAAGCCCAAATGGGAAGGTCCCTTCATCATCGACGAAGTTCCGACCGGCGGAGCATACCGTCTGCGAAACGCATCGGACAACCGACTTGAGCCGAACCCATGGAACGCAGCCTGCCTCTGAAGATTCTACGCCTAGCGCCGGACTCAGAGTTCGTCTCCTTCCTCCGTCCACATTTTACGTTTCAGTTGTCTTTTGTTTTCTCTTTTCTCCCACTTTTTTCATAAAGCCCTTGAGGGCCGATCTGCGCATTGTTCGCACATACTTGACGTGCTACTTGCACTCATTATACCTGGGGGCTTCTTTCACAGAAGCTTACTTGTAACAGGCTTTACGCCGAATACATGTGTCAAACTTCCGCATGTACCTTTTATTCACCATTATATGCATCGATATGACTTAAGTTTTGGCCAAGCTGGGTTGCCTGGCTCCTGTGATTACCCCTACATTCCCGATTGTTCGGCTAGGAGGTAAAGGGAGCACCTATGCGATTGTTACTGCCGGGTCAGCCGGATGTGTACCTCAGACTCTGTGAAGCCGAAAGCTAGCGTTCTTAAGGGAATATTCGGTCGGTGAATTGAAAGATGATTTTCCTTTTTATCTATTTATTTATCTGCCCCCAGATGTTTTCCTGCTCTTTTTGCAGTCCGGACATGCACTTTAGGGCATGCCTCCCAGGGAAAGGAATCCTTAACAGAACTATTCTCCCTGGAAGATGTTTCTTACTAACCATGTAATATAACATAACTAGTTGGGCACTTGTCTGATAAAGCACTAATGACCCCTACGCCTGGTCTCCATGCACGCCCCGGTTTTTTCATAACCAAGAAGGTATTCAGACACACTCCGGACTCTAGGGTCCCGAGGTTGAAGCGAAAAGGTCGGCAAAGACAAATGATCTACAATCTAGCTAGAAGGCATTTTACATGTCATTTTAAATACATCGTCAAATCGACTGACTGTACTCCTTCTCAACCCCGTCTAACAGGCTGTCTAATTTACAGTCTCGTTGGGAATACTTAGCGGCCAACTCTACTTGGCCGTACACTAAGCTCACAGGGATCTCCTTCCCATCAGGCCCCACAGGTCCGACCTCGGCCAAGTGGTTTGGATCCGCCTTCTTGTACCGCGTCTTCACCATGGCCCAGGCTTCCCTGGCACCTTGACGGCAGGCCGATATCTTCCATAAACGGAAGCGCTGCCGTGCTCCCTAAAGCTTCTCCGCAAGCTCTCCAAGGCCCTCGGGTAGGGATACGGACGGCCATAAGTCCTGGACGACGCCACTCATCGCCTGCCGAACACGTTCGAGTAGTTGCACCAGCTCGGGAAGTTGGTCACCCGTTGAACCGGGCATTTCCTCCGCAGGGCGACCTGTGAGCACACCTATAGACATATTTCTGTGAATTGACTTCCTCGCCGAACTCTTCTTTTCAAAAGAGTTTGCTCAAGCACTTATTATAGATGCCGCGACGAAGCTGCTGATTCTCCTTCACGGAGCCAGACAGCTCGGCCTGAACACCTTTTAGCTCTTCTCCAAGCTGGGTGTGGGCATCCTAGAGTTTGTTCCTCTCCTGCTGCACCTTCATAAGCACCCTCTCGCCAGCCTTTAGCTGGCGTAGTAGCTGTTGCTTGTCCGGATCAAGTCCGGCAACATCTGCAATATTATTGTTAGACTTATACGCACGCCGCACACTGCCCATCCTGTTGAAATATGTGTTACCGGAGGGGGTCTCGGTGTCTCCTCCTGCGGCGGCCAGTGCGGCCTCAAGTTGGGCCTTGCACCCTTGTAACTCCTGAGACAATTGGGCATTCTTCTCCGTGAGATCCTGCATATCAAATGATCCATAAATCAGTTATTTTAACTACTTTAAGTCTCGGGGGCTACTGGCATATACAACTATTAAAATCCTTTACCCGTATGTCTTTTACATACTGCTCTGTGGCTCTAGTCAAACCATCTTGAGCGGCACGAAGGTGCGCGTCTCCCGCGTTAAAGGCATTCAGCGCCTCTGGGGAGAAACACGCGTCACGAAGAACTGTCCGGCGGCGCCTATGATTCATGGCGCTCTCCACCTCAGACCTGGTGGCGGACAGCCTGTCGGCATCCTCCGTTGGAGGAGTATCTGGCTCGCACCTTGCGCTCGCCTCCCCCTCCGGACCAGGTGTTGGAGCCTGGCTGGCGGAGGCTTGGTTGGCAACCTCTCTGGGCACAGCTCGGCGAGCGCTCTTTCTCCTGAAAAAGTCATGAGCATTAACACACCTCCTAGGAATCTTTTTCCTAAACAACGGTCGCGAGCTATACTGTTGCGGTGACGTTTCGATTCACACCGCACCCCTCTTCCGCCTGCGTGCCGGACTGGCCCTTGTTGGTCAGCCGCCGCGGGTTCGGCTTCCCGCCTTGAAGGCACCTCCTGCAAGACACCATTGTATACGGTGGTCAGAAATACGCAAGGATGAAGTAATGGTGTCAGGACTCCGGTCATAATTACCTGGGAAGCCGGAGATAGGCCGGGGTAGTCAGCCGTAATGGCGACTAGAGCATTGTCCATGCTGAGTTGGTGGAACACCCCATCAATTAACTCCACCTTTATGTCCGGATCCTCTTCGGAGGCCGGGTCAAGGGATCTTCCCGGGTCCTTGGGTTGTGGAGCCGGACTGTGTATGCCCTCCACATCCCGACGCAGTTCCTGCGTCAAAATCATAAAATAAGGCACTTAACGTTGAAAGCACGGGTCAGATGAATAAGAGTCCGCTTACCCAGCTCCGAGGGTTATTCATGGAAAACCCATTCAATGGGCTCGTCTGGAGGAAGTCCTCCTTCTCCCCCTTGTACAGGCCGGACAGGATCTTCACCAGATCCGCGGGCGATCCCGGCCCCTTGCGGCCATGACGGGTGGCGTCATTCTCCCCGTTGAAATCCCACATGGGGTGGCCCCTATATTGAAGCGGCTGCACCCCTCGCATGACGCATGTGGCCATGACTCCAATCATGGTCAATCCGGAATGGGCCAGTAGCCTTATCCGGCCCATCAAATAATAGACGCTCCTGTCTTCCTCCTGTTGAGGGCTCCGCGGGCGCCAACTTAGGCGTTTCTTCAGAGGAGCCTTGCTGAACTCTGGGAGGCCGATCCGAACTAGGTCCGGTAGTGGAGCATCTTCCACATAAAACCATTCTGAGGGCCGGTCTTCGGACGCCTTCTTTGGGGTTCCGGATAGATATCCGGTCCCGGCGATGCGCCATATATCGGCTCCGCCCACTTGATATATTGACCCCTCGTGAGAACGGGGTACGAGGCAAAATAGTCTCTTCCACAGCGCAAAATGGGGTTCGATGCCCAGGAACAGCTCGCAAAGAGCTACGAAACCCGCGATGTGCAGAATAGAGGCGGGCGTGAGGTGATGAAGCTGGAGTCCGTAGAACTCCAGAAGCCCCCGGAGAAACAGATGTATGGGAAATCCGAGCCCCCTTATCAGATAAGAGACGAAGCACACCCGCTCTCCTTTGGAGGGACTAGGGGTGGCCTCCGCTTGCTTACCACCTTTGTAGGTGGCCAGCCCGGCTCGGACTGGGACCATAAAGGCCGGAGGAAGGTATCCCTCCGCTTGGAGCGTCACCAGCTCGTTGTGCGGGACGGAACATCTCCTCAAATCTCCTGGCTGAGGGCTAGGAGCACGAGAGGAGGAGCCGCGTCGACGGTCCATGATGGAATGGATTTCTGGTCAGAAGCGCTCCGATGAGTACTCGCGGAAGGAAGATGGTGTGATTTGGATCTGGATTCCTGCCTCTCTTATAGGCAGATTATTTGCGCAGCTAGGGGGTAAAATATAAAAATACCCTGGCCTTTCGCATTCGTGCGACACGTGGAAGAGGGCCATTATTGGGCGTGGAAGCCAAGGAGCGT
This sequence comes from Triticum dicoccoides, assembly GCF_002162155.2. NCBI lineage: Eukaryota > Viridiplantae > Streptophyta > Magnoliopsida > Poales > Poaceae > Triticum > Triticum dicoccoides. The sequence continues at coordinate 217,158,236 of NC_041385.1, read as the reverse complement.
AACATTTGTAAGGAAGCTGGACACTATTCGGCAAGCACATGGAATTTGGAGGAGGACCCGCCTTGCAACGCCGAAGACAATATATGTGCCAGACTCGTCATCATTGAAGCCTGGTTCGGGGGCTACTGAGGGAGTCTTGGAATAGGGGGTCTCTGGATAGCCGGACTATCATCATCGGCCGGACTCCAAGACTATGAAGATACAAGATTGAAGACTTCGTCCCGTGTCCGTATGGGACTTTCCTTAGCGTGGAAGGCAAGCTTGGCAATACGGATCTGTAGATCTCCTACCATTGTAACCGACTCTGTGTAACCCTTGCCCTCTCCGGTGTCTATATAAACCGGAGGGTTTTAGTCCGTAGGACGAACAACCATTACAACAATCATACCATAGGCTAGCTTCTATGGTTTAGCCTCCTTGATCTCGTGGTAGATCCACTCTTGTACTACCCATATCATCAATATCAATCAAGCAGGAGTAGGGTTTTACCTCCATCGAGAGGGCCCGAACCTGGGTAAAAACATCGTGTCCCTTGTCTCCTGTTACCATCCGCCTAGACGCACAGTTCGGGACCTCCTACCCGAGATCCGCCGGTTTTGACACCGACAGTCGGCCTTTAGTTGGTCCGGCCCATTTAAACTTGATGGGCCGGCCCACGTGTCAACATATCATAGGCGCATCTCGCCCATTGGATGAGTGACACCTGTGCCGGTGCGGACCTGACACGTGTCTCCTCCAGCCAATGATGATTTTACATGTGGAAAATCCCCATTGGTCGGGGCTGTTAACGGGTTATCGGATCCAAAACCCGACCCAATAGCTTAACGACGTTCCGTTACGGTGGATGCCACGTGTCGGTCACCCTTGACAAAATCACTTATGTGACGCGCGATTTATCGTCATGGAAGTGGACACTTCCGTGATGATAATTTTGGTAATGTCATGGAGCACTTCTACGATAGCACAGGTATGACTATCTTGATTCTGTCATAAATTTGTCATGGATGTACATGCATGACAAAAAACATGACCTAGTGTGACAAACACATATCATCACAGAAGTGTATTTTTTTGTAGTGCTCTATTTAATGGCATGGCTATGTCTCACTCGACTGAGATTTAAGAGAAAAAATGTGAAAAGAAAATTCTGCACGGATCTTGATGTAAGATCCGATGGACCTATGCGGCTTATAGCAAGACTGATGAATATATAAGCATGACAATAGTGGATAATAATTGTCTTACATAATTAGGAAGATAATTAAAAAATCCACATGCAACTACGCCCGAAATACACAAGGGCAAAAGAAGCAGGAAGACAACGATCTGGCTCGCTGATCTCTACTTTCTTAATGCGTTGCTGCAGGCCGCGGGAACTAGTCTCCGCCACGAGCGGCGATGAGCTCTTTCGTGTGCTCAAGACACTGCTTGGGAGCATACACGGATTCCTCCACCAGCCTTTGGCGCTCGATGCGGAGCATGTCATTCTCGTCCATAAGTTTCTTGACGATGACGCCGGTCCTCTTCAACAAGGCACTGGTCTCCTCCTACTGGTCTGCACTTCGGATGATCTTAGCCCTTAGTAGGTCACGCTCGGCCCGACGCCTCTCATTTCCCTCCCTTAGTTGCCGGATGACATCGGTAGCCTTTTCAAATGAGGCTTTCATGTCGTCCTGCGACCTCGCCCAGCCGGAGATCTAATACATCTGGCTATGGACGATCGCATGCATGCGCCTGTAAGAGTCGTCGCTTGCCTGCGGGACATTTTCCCAGGCCGCCACGGCGCGGCGGGACATCTCTGCTGCTTCCGCGGCACGGCCGGACCAATCTGCTGCATCGACAGTGTGGCGGGACCTCCGTGCTACTTCGGCGGCGCGGCAGGATCTCTGTGCTGCTACTTCCGCGCGGCGGGATATGACGGCTACTTTCGTGGCGAGGCGGGATATCTCTCGTGCTTCCACTTCCATGCTCGCCTCTCCCTGGTGGTAATCTCTCGACCTAGAACTCACGCTGGCCATGGCAGACGCAAGGGAAGGATGCTGAATGACTTGTTTGTTTTTGTGGATGAGGAGTTGAGGAGGAATGTGCAGTCATCTTGGCATAGTAGTATTTATAACCGAGTAGTAATACACTCCTAAGTGGGAAACTGTTTAGGTTGTGACCGGTGTGAACAGGTTTGCAATTAAATATAGCATGGCAGTAGTACTAATTTGGAATGTGACGAGACGCAAGCTCAAAATTTATTGACGGTTCTAGTTTCGAAGTGTGGCACTATTCCCGGATGGCGTAACGTGGGCACGTGTTCTCGGCCGTGGTGTAGCATATGTCGTGGTAGTTTTTTTTCTACTGCAGTATACGTGCAATAACTAGCACCATTGGATACATATCTTACGGTTATTGGGGCGTTCTACAGGAATAGCCTAGTGGCGAGCTATAGACTAGTCTTTTTTCGAACGCATTACACCTATCTCTCGGGACTTCTCACACGCACCTTCTCTAGCTCCCTAGGTCGATGCCACCCACATACACTTGTACTCTGAGTTTAGTACGTTATACAGGAAGAGAAGAGGTGCACACACGCACTCGTCCTCTCACACAGCATCTGTAGCTACGAATTGTAGTGTTCTCAACCATCCGATTGGCTCTATCATAGGTTTCACGTTGCTCCTTGGCCTTTAGATTGAGAAGTTTAAAATGCGGAGGCTAAGCTGGAGGCACGAGGTTTTGGTTAATGTGCGGGCCGCACAATGCACCAACACGACACGAGCTTCATTTGCATGGTTCGCAGTCGGGTGACTTGTCCAACACAACCAGGCCCTGCTTGCTATCTGCGCCTCGACTTATGCATAGAGGAATTAGGATCGGAGGGAGTACTACTAGTAGTAGTACTACTTTGATGTCTCGCGTCAACTCGCACAAGTATGAAACACTTCGTGAACAAATAAGCATATAAGCTCCCTACGTACGAAAATACTTGTCATCAAAATGGATAAAAAGGGATGTATCTAGAACTAGAATACGTCTAGATACATCTCCTTTAATCCATTTTGATGACAAGTAGTACTTCTTACCCAAAGGAACTTTATATCCAACAGACACAAAATATCCGTTCGACTGTTGGAAATTACTGATCTGATGTTGAAGTAATTGTTGCATCGCCACCAAAACCCACCATCTCTTAAGCTAAAGTTGACCGAGCTAATCCCTATATTAGCATATTACTAATATAAACATAAGGCACTGTAGAAACATTTAGGACGTGAGCTTGTCAATCTGAATGTGGAGGGACACCAGCTTAGACCTGGCCAGCAGCTTGGGCAGAACTGTGAAGAAGGTCAGCTCCTGCATGGCGACGTTGCCAGGATCCTTGCTGCTTGTCACCTTCATTTCCACCTTGACGGCGTCAGTCATGCCTTTGGGCTCCCCCGGCGGGCCGTTCGCCCACAACTTGGCCACGTAATGCGGCAGGGGGACACCCCCGCTCTAATGCAGACAACCGAAACGGTGATAGGCACGCCAATGTCGAGCATGCAGCCGATGAAGAAAAACATGCGGCCGTCCTCCTCCGCGAACAGCAAGAGCCATGCCTCCTCCAGTGGCACTTGCAGCTGGAGCACCTTGCCGTACTGGATCCTATGCACGGGCATGGGATGCGCGATGCTGATGTGGTGGGAGAGTGCCGGCGGCGGGTCTTCGTAGCCGCAGACGGGCACAGGGCATTTGCATGGCGCGAGCGGACACATGCTCTAGTGATCGGCGAGGTTGTGGTAAGTGACATAGAGCCCACAGCCTTTGTGCGGGCACTCCACCCTCACCGACGAGAGGACGGCATCCACCGCCGTGTTTCGCATGTCAAAGCCACCGCCGCGCTCGCACTTCTGGCACTACCACTGGTTCCCGGGGCGCTCGACACGGCAGTCCGCGCATGCCAAGTGCCCTCAGTTGCACTGCACAAATCAATCAAACAACACGTCAATCAAGAAACCTGCACCTTGCTCGATCAGCCAAACGGGCGAGGTGTATTCGAACCTCATACACTGGAGGCTTCAAGGGGCAGAGGCACAAGGGGTAGTGGAGCAAGGTGAGGTCCATCGATACCATAGAGAGCTCCATCATCGGGTCATGTTCCGTCTGCATGATCTCGCCCTCCTCGTGCACATCCATCTCTCGCTTTAGGGCCGGGGCATTACAAAGCTTTACTGTCACATATTCATACTACCTCAAGGTGCATTAAGTCGACACATGCAAGTATCAAAAGGAGAGACACGGCATGCATGAATGCATTGTAATTAATTCATCGGTAAACGCAAATTATTGAAATATATTGAGTGTAGTGCTTTGATGTGTCGCGTCAACTCGTACAAGGACGAGAAGTTTGATTATCCTCTCCCTCGCGGACTGTTCTCTGGTGCCTTAACTGCACCTGCCTTTGGCTATATGACAGGTGGGACACCCAGCTGTTAGGCCCACCTGTCATACAAGCAAAGGTAGGAGCGCTAAGTCAATGAAGCTGCATCCCTCCCTCGCCCATGATCGTAGTGGCTGGTAGGACTAGGAGAACCTTTTGCTAAACGCTCTCCCTCCCACACACGGTCGACATGCAGCAGTGCAACCGGTGTCAGATGGCCAGAAGCATACTGTAGTACTCCTCCACTGTAGTAGTACTCCATCATTGTTCAACTTCCCGAAGTGGCGAAGAGCCAAGCGCAGCCTGGAAGCTCGTGTGGCAGTTTCATGTGTAGAGTTGTCTAGTATAGCGTGTACCATGCTTGTAAGCTTAAAATTGGTGGGGTCGGCTCCATGCTATGTGGCCGTCTCAAAGGTTTTTTTGATTAATATAATCTTCTGGCCCTACCTGTCATCCTACTGATTGTAGTTTGCATGCTCATATGATCAAGACAGGAATATATATATTGTAATTTGTGGTGGGTAAATGTTAGAGGTTGCAGCAAATATATTGTACACTGCGGGTCTTTCAGCCAAGTTTAGAGGCAAGCATGTGGGGCCAGTGCTATGATGTTTCGCATCAACTCGTACAACAAGGAGAATCTTTATTTTACTACTGCACGACTTCTCCCTCGCCCATGCGCGCGGTGGCTCGCAGACGAGGACATGCTTTTGCTTATAGTACTACAACAAGCTATCCCTCCCGCTCGCGGTGGACGGACATGCAGCAGTGGATTTGATACTGTAGAAGCAGTAGTAGTAACATCATTGTTCATCTTCTCGAAGAGGCGAAGAGCCAAGCGCAACCCGAACATGGCAGTTGCGAACCTTGGAGCATGCATATAGCCAGGCTCTTGCATGAGACAAAATTGCTATGTGAGCCCGCTATTTGTAGTACTTGCTAGTATAGCCCTGTAAACCAGAAAGGAGTATTTGCCTTTCTAGAGATTTCAACAAGAGACTAGACTACATCGAGATGGAGCACATATGGAGCAAAATGAGTGAATCTGCACCGTAAATAAATACATAGTTCTCTCGTTTTCCTCTCTGCCTTGGTCGCAGTGCACAATATTGAGTATACTGACTAGTCTCTTTTTGACACGCATTTACGTTTTTAACATGATACAGACGCAAGTGCTTATATACACGTGCATACACTCACCCCTATGAACTCACACACGCACACCCTACCCCTATGAGCACCTCCGAAAGACTGAGCTGGCACTAACATCTTGAAATTTACAAAGTCACCATAGGCACCTCGTCGTCAACGACAACGTCTCCTGACACGCGATAGACGCGAGCGGCAGTCTCCTCCATATATAGGTGCTTGAATGCCAAGGAGGGAGAGGGTAGCGGTTCCCGAGACGTTGAACGGTCAATGATGCATCCTCAATTACATGTAGAGGGAATTAATTGGAGAAGCAGAATAGAGCCAGTGCGATGTGAATGGAACAGAGTTTGGACTCTCATAATAAGGCGCCCCACCACTCCAATCCATCTACTCCTAGTATCTGCGCAACACTTCTCACTCCAATCCAAGACCAAGTGAACAGAAGCCACAAGCACCTATGGAGGCGATTGACGCGAGCGGCAGTCGGCTGTGCCAAATCATCCAAGGCGCCGGCCTGCGGCCCTGCACTGTGCAGCGTTCCAGACGGTGCTGGAGACCACTGGCATCGTACCCCTCGCCGACGCCGGCTTCGCCTCTCGCATGGACGACATGATGGTCAACTCCATCCACAAGTTCACCGCCGTCAACAACCACGTAGACGACCTTGCCGTACTGCTCCAGCCTGCGTGCCCAGGATCCTCATTGCCTGCCACCCTCATCGGCCTCCATGGTGATGAACTCTTTTAAGCCCTGGTGGCCCTGCAGGCGCCAGCGGTCGCGATGAAGAATGTGCACCTCGAAGCTGCGCTCGCCGCGCAGCGCCTCGCCATGCAAGAAACTGTCGACCTGCACATCCTTGTCTACGAGGAAATCGTCTACATAGGCCACTACAAGGCAAGTGAGGAAAGAAAGACGTTGGCCTTCTTCCAGCGGCTGGAATCTTTGGACGCCATTGTTGAGAAGCACGTCGACCTGGCCACGAAAGCCGCTGTGAAAGTGTGTTATATAGACTAGAGGGGGGGGTGAATAGGCGATTTTTATGAATTCTTCACTGAGAACTTTCCGTTGAGGAAATTCCTAAGCGAAGAACTACTTGCAGCGGAATATGTACTCAGAAGTAAACATAACAGGATACAAACATAGTCAGCATGATGAAATGAGGACTAACACAGAGTACGGAAAGCGTAAACACAGGATAGCAACATGAAGACAAATAGACTAAAGAAATTGAACTGAGGAATTTGTGAAAGTCTTCAGTCAAAGTCTTCAAGCATAGATATGAACAACATCCAACACAGTAATGAGGAAATGAAAGAGTTGAGGAAATAGAACTAGTCAGTTGGTGAAGACAATGATTTGGTAAACCAGTTCCAACTGCTGTCTCAGTTGTACGTCTGGTTGGAGCGGCTGAGTATTTAAACTAGAGGACACACAGTCCCGGACACCCAGTCTCTGAGCCGCAACTCAGGACACCCAGTCCTCACCGTATTCTCCTTGAACTAAGACCACGCAGGCCTCGTCCAATCACTTGTGGTAAGTCTTCAGGTGACTTCCAAACCTTCACAGACTTGGTCACTCGGCGATCCACAATTCCTCTTGGATGCTCTAGACCTTGACGCCTAACCGTCTGGAAGAAGCACAGTCTTCAAAGGTAACAAGCGTCGGATCCATGCAGGATCAATTTCTTCAGTGATGCTCAATCACTTTGGGTTTGTGGGGGTTTGGTTTTGGGATTTTCCTCACTTGATGATTTTCGCTCAAAGTCCTCGGAGGATGGGTTGCTCTCAAATGACAAGTGTCAAGTTCTCTCGGAGCAGCCAACCAGCTAGTGGTTGTAGGGGGCGGCTAATTATAGCCTAGGGAGCAGCCCGACATGATAAGACATAAATGCCCTTCAATGATATGACCGTTAGGTGGATAAGATATTTTGGGACAGCCGGCGCGCAGCACAGCAACGGTCGGAATTTTGACTCTCAAATTCCTCAGGGCTATCATGTTCCTCACTGTGTAGGCAATTCGCACTGGCGAATTCCTAACTCCTCAGTCAGAGCAAAGTCCTCAGTGAACAGAAGAACTGCGTCTCTGTCACTGACGAATTTGACTGGACTGTATGAGATTTCCAATGGCTTCACTCGAAGGGATTGGTAGGTGTAGAATTTTGAGTTGAGCATCACATGGAAATTTTTCCTTAGTATTTCCTCGACCCCCTTTAACAGTACGGTGTTTCCTATGACTCAAGAAAGAGAAAATGAAACTACGAAAACAAAAGTCTTCACGCTTCATATTCCTCGAATGAATATCAAGTCTACAAGGTCACACCAATTTCTTCACTTTCAAAGTCTTCAGAAAGTCTTCAGAATATCAAAGTCTTCAGTCGAAGAACTTCATTTTTGGGGGTCGACTTTCTCTGTAAATATCAAACTCCTCATAGACTTATAGACCTGTGTACACTCACAAACGCATCAGTTACTTAACCTATAAGTCTTCAATAAACCAAAATCACTAAGGGGCACTAGATGCACTTACAATCTCCCCCTTTTTGGTGATTGATGACAACATTGGTTAAGTTTTCAACGGGGATAAACATATGGAGTGTAAATACTGATATTGAGGAATTTGATTGCAAGATATAGAAGAACTCCCCCTGAATATGTGCATAGTGAGGAATTTGCTTTTGAGGCATTGCACATTTGAAGAATTGAATCATGGAGATCTCCCCCTATATCTTGTATTTCATACACGCATTTGATATATAATATGAAGAATTTGAAATGCATGATGAAATATGGTGCCTGATGAGATTCAGCATGCGTGCAATAATATTGACAAGGAATAAGCATGCGGAATAGCACATCAAAAGTTTCAGAGCTCAGTGCATCAAAAGCATCAGAGCACGACCAAAAGTATCAAGGCACCATCGGATTTAAGATTACAACTCGATCCAATAAAAGTTTCGGAAGAACGAGAGTTGTAACTTAATAAAAACGCCAATAATATAAACCCGCTTGAAGACTAACTCAGATTTCTCCCCCTTTGTCATCAAATGACCAAAAGGATCGAAACTGAGGACTAACGCCCCTGAAGATTTTCAACTTGATGGAGGAGCGCCATCCTTGTCGGGGTTGGTTGTTGAAGTAGGGCCTGCCGCAGTGTCGTCCAAATCTTCATGTTCATCAGTTTCACGCGATGAAGAATAAGAACTGGCCACCAGATCAGGAACTTTGACTCTCTTGAATTTCTTGGGAGGTGGTGCAGACCAGTCAAATGCTTCCTGGAGACCCACAGTCTTCAATTCTTCCGCGGAATATACATGATTGAGAACAGCCCAGGTGCGGTTGAGGGTTTCATGAAGGTAGTACTGATTTTTCTTCACTTCATTATGTGTTGAGGTCATGTTGTGAAGAATTGCAGCAAATTGACGCTTCACCCATTTCTGATTGCGTTCAACCTTCTGATGAAGACTGAGGAGTAACTCACGGTCAGTCATCACCCTGGGTGCTGTTGCTTGAGGCTTTTGCTTGGCTGAGGTATTTGCGGCAGTGTCATGTGTTGCAGAATCATCATTGGTGGAGTAAGATGTAGCTAGACGGAATTGACCATCCAATGGACGAGTGCCTTCATCAATCACAGCTGCTGCCTTGCCTTTATCATCCGATGATGAAACTGGTCGCTTGAGGACTTCAATGGGCGGCAAGTAGCTGCCATGATTTAGAGTGTCAGCCTTGTAATTCAGTGAAGATCGTGCCCTTATGAATCTCATAATCCAAGGCGCATATGGCTTCAGCTCAAAAGGCGACATTGCAACATTAGCCAGAGTCCTCATGAAGAAATCATGGAAGTTAACGGGAACGCCATGAATGATGTTGAAAAGCATGTTCTTCATGATGCCAACGACATCTTCTTCATTTGAGTCGTGGCCTTTGATGGGACTCATTGTCTTCGTCAGGATTCGATAGATAGTCCGAGGCACATACAACAGTTCCTTGACGAGGAATTTGGTTCGAGGGGCCTGCCCTGGCTTCAAAGGCTTCATGAGCACTTGCATAAAATAATCAGTCAGTTCTCGGTCATTGTAGATACAACGTGCACTTTCATGGGGAGGATCAAGAGGAAGGACACGAAGCAATTCAGTTGCTGGTGCCTTGTAGTGAGTGTTTTCTATCATCCAATCCAGCACCCATGAATTGACATCTTCAGCATCTCCGGTGATATGCAGAGTGGCGTAGAACTGAAGAATGAGTTCTTCATTCCAATCACAGATATCAGTGCAGAAATTTAGGAGTCCTGCATCTTGAATAACTCGGAGTACTGGCTCGAAGCACGGCAGAGATTCCATATCCACATGAGGAATATGCTCATGATCGAGGATCTTGTCCTTGTCAAAGAGCGCTGAGGAATAGAAGTTGGCTTGAGTAGCAGTCCAGAAGCGTCTTTTCCTCATGCGAGCAGAGTCATATGGATTGTAAGCAGTGAAGAACACGTGCTCAGAAAAGAAGTCTTCAGCCTTGAATTTTTGCTTGCTAGAGAACGGATTCTTTGGTTTGGGCAGAGGAATATCAGTGATTTGCAGCACCACCTCAGGAATCGCGATCTCAGGTGCTTCAGGCTGAGGAATTTCTTGTTCCTCTTCTTGTGCAGTTTGGGGATCAGCAGCAGGTTCTTCAGCGCTAGTGGCTGGAATTTCCTCATTAACAGACGTTGTGGGATGAGTTTCTTCAGAGCCCAATTGAACAGTTGTAGCCGGGGACTGAGGAATTTGTTGAATCGGAGTGAAGAGGGGAGTATTGGGATGCTGACTTTCCCAAAAGTCATCGTTCATCACTGGTGTAGTGCATCCAATATCCACGTCTTCATCTTCTTTTTCAATTTCCTCAACACCAGCCTCTTCAGCTGTGAATTGAGGCATGGGTGAGGAAACAACTGGTGATGAAGGGAATGTTTCCACTTCAATTTCTTCATCAACCTGTTCTGAGGTAGCAACAGATTGATTTTCTTCATCAGATCCGCTTGGGATCTTGTAGTCTTCTCCATAAGGAACAATTTCCTTAGACGACATGGAGGAAATGGGAACGGCATCAATGGGATTTTCACGAGAGCTGATCATTGGCTTCATTTTCTTCGCAGCCGAAGAATTTGACACAGCTGATGCCTTCCTCTTCTTCACTACAGCTCGTTCTGCAGCCTTTGTCTTCTTCACTTCATAAGCAGAAGGAAGAATTGGAGTTGGTGTTGGCGCAGGAGGAGCTGAGGACTGTGGTTTAGTTTCTTCAGGCGCAACTGGTGCAGTTGCCCTGATCTCTTCAGTTTCTTCAGGCGCACCGCTAGTGGATGCCCTGGGAATTTCTTCAGCGGCTGGAGTGGAGTCCTCAGCCCTGGAACTTGTATTCTCATCAGCATGCTAAAAGTCATCAGCAGTGCTGGCATGTTCTTCAGCAGGCTGAGCAGAGTCTTCAGCCTGAGGATTTTCTTATTGCGATGGGGCTGCAACAGTTGTCATTTTCTTCGTCAAATTGATGAATCTCACCTTGGCTCCTTGCCAATCAGCATTGTAAGCATCGAAATCCTTGCTGAGGGCTCGGATTTCAGATTGAGCTTTGAGAAGTTCTTCAGGAGTCAGGTTGACGATGTTCTTCCTCAGAAGCTTCTCCTTTCTGGCTTGTGCTCTCTTTATCTCACGAGCCTTTTCAAATTTCCATTTCTCTTCAGCGATGAAATGGTTCAGCATATGACTTTGACCAGGAGTTAGAGGCAGATCAGGTATGGGAGTGTTTGGATCCTGATGCCATAGGTCGATGAAGTCAAGGATCTTCTTCGGATCCAAAAGCAGAGGCACAGTTGTTCCTTTGGCTCTAGCAGCCTTGGTCAGTCTGTCTCTGATGATTTCTGCAAGTTCTTCAGCAGAAGCTTCATCATCAGAGGGCACGTTGAAGGCAACCTGTTTCTTTCTAGGCCTTGGCCGAGGACCGCGTCCAGCAGTTGCTTTTGTCTTCAGCTGAGTGGGGCCTGATGATGACATTGGTGCAGCTGAGGAACTTGCTGAGACACCAGAAGCAATCGAGAAACCCTGAGTCCTTTGACAGGTAGCAAGATGCACAGGAGTTGAGGACTTGGAGGGAGCTGCTGAGGATTTTGAGGGAGCAGCAGCAGTCTGAGGAATTTGCCGTGAGGGCGCGGCTGAGGAACTGGGCCGTGAGGGCGCTGATGGTGAAGCACTTGGCTTGCGAACAGGCTTCTTCGGCATTGATTTCCTCGGCTTAACCGAGGTCTCAGCGGCAGCAGCAGCAGCAGCAGCAGAATCCTCGTTGAATTTCCTCACTGCCTCCTTGGCCTGTCTTGCCAATTTGGCTTGGCGCCTGGACCATTCTTCAGGAAAGTCTTCACCACGCTTGATGCTAGTGGGATCAGCGACTTGGCCAGGTGCCAAAGGAGCTCTTGGGCATGGAGGGTTTAAGGCGAATTTCTTCATGTACTTGGGAGTAACATAGCGATATTCCCTCCATTCTCGTGCCCATCTTCGTTCTATCCTCTGGATGCGCACTTTGCGCTGATTTTTGGTCTCCTTGCCAAATTTGGCTTCATCAGGTGTGCAGTAATCTTTGTAAATTTCATCAGGGATCTCAAAGGCAGTCATGACCTCCGGTTTCTTTCCTCCCTTCTGTGGTCTCTTGCCTTCTGCCATTTTCTTCAGATGAGGAATTTGAACAATAGAACACTCTGAAGAAGTATGCAGTTTTTCTTCGAGGAACGCTGCAAATGAGTTAAGTTGATGAGAACCTAGTGATTCAGCAGCGGACATGAGTACCTGTGAACAGAGTGTAGGTGCGAGGAATTTGGAGAGGTCATATGCGTTCTCAGAAGATTTTTCAAAAGGAACAAGTTTTGAGGAATTTGACCAGTTGAGCCTTGAGGAATTTCACTAAGCGTTTTGTCTTAGGTTCCAGAGTTGTACAGATTGAAAATCCGCACAATTGAGGAATCTTGAAGAAATGAATGCTTAGAGAGATAAATCAAGAGCATACAATGTGTGAGGTGTTCATATGTGAAGATTTGAAGAATAAAACACCTTTGAAGATTTTCAGAAAGATTTGAGAATCAAGGCGAGTAATAAAAGTGACTTTTAATTACCCGAACTGAAGAACACGACGAACAGAGATGAACTGTAGTGAAGTTCGTCACGTTAGATCTCCCACGCCCTAACTTGGCAGAGGGAGACGGCTACGATGGCGACGGAGTGAAGATTTCCGCAGCCGGCGCGAGTACGACGGCGACGAGGTCGAGGCAGTGAAGCTCTTCCTCACCGACGGCGATGGAGTAGCGGCGGCGCTAGGGTTTGAGGAGAGCTCGAGCGAGAGACAGCGACCGAGCGGAGTAAATGAAGTAAGGAAGGGAGAGGGATATTTATAGCCACGGTAAAAACTGTTCTCCCGAAGATTTTGGGACGAACATGCCCCTGCCCTTTCTCCTTCACGCGTACTGTGCAGATGAGATCGTGTAAGATCGTGCGCGAATTAACTAATGTATCGTGGGAAGCGGAACGGTTTGAGCAGTAAAACCGAAAATCTGGATAAGATTTGCTTAAAAATTTCGTTCGCAATTTCTTCAGCTGTCAAGGACACAGTGAAGACTTTGAACAAGTTTCAATCAGAATGCACATGAAGAATTTGTGAATGGATTGGGTTGAGTATAGCATAGAGGGGGAAGGGTCCGATCACATTCACTTAGCAGAAATTGTAACTTGAAGAAATAGCAATAAGTGAATGCTGTAGAGGACATAAACTCATATATATATATATAGCCAATGAAGAAAAACGACGGAAATAGTGAAGATTTTGCAAAGTTGAAGAATTTGTAAAACTGAAGAATTTCAAAATTGAGGAAAAACTCAAATTGAAGATTTTCAACTTTTGTGGTGGCGTAGCCCACCGTGTAAGAATGATGATTTCAGACACCGCGTACAATTGTCGTAGGGTTCTGAGAATCAAATTCTTCATTAATTTCTTCACACTTAGAGTGTTATTCTTCATTGATTGAAGAAAAACGTTTCTTCATGTGTTGCACATCTAAGTCATCAATTCTGCATAAGGGTTAGGATGTGTGTCCTTTTCAAAGAACATTCGAAGATTCTAAGATATTTAGCTCACACCGCAACTTGCTAAATTTCTTCTCATCCAAGGGCTTAGTGAAGATATCAGCTAGCTGTTCTTCAGTCTTCACATGCTCGATGGAGACATCGCCCTTTAACACATGATCACGAAGAAAATGATGACGAATCTGGATGTGCTTAGTCTTCGAGTGCTGAACTGGGTTGTGAGCAATCTGGATGGCACTCTCATTGTCGCAGAGGAGAGGCACATTCTTCACGTTGATGCCATAGTCCTTGAGGGTTTGCTTCATCCAAAGCAGTTGAGCACAGCATGAGCCAGCAGCAATGTATTCAGCTTCAGCAGTAGACAGTGAGACGCAGTTCTGTTTCTTCGAGGACCAATAGACCAAAGATCGTCCGAGGAAATGACAAGTGCCAGATGTTGACTTGCCGTCCACACGATCACCAGCATAGTCAGAGTCAGAATATCCAATGAGATCAAAAGCAGAGCCCTTGGGGTACCATAATCCTAGTGTTGGTGTGTGAGCTAGATATCGAAGAATATGCTTCACAGCCTTATGGTGTGATTCCTTCGGTGCAGCTTGAAATCGGGCACACATGCAAACACTAAGCATTATATCTGGCCTAGATGCACATAAGTACAATAAAGAACCAATCATGGAGCGGTATACCTTGTGATCAAAGTCAATACCATTTTCATCAGTGCATAGATGGCCATTTGTGGGCATAGGAATTTTGACGCCTTTGCAATCTTGCATGCCGAATTTCCTCAGTACATCTTTGAGGTATTTCTCCTGAGATATGAATATGCCATTGCGCTGCTGACGAATTTGAAGACCTAAGAAGAATTTCAATTCTCCCATCATAGACATTTGATATTCTTCACTCATCATATAGGAAATTCATCACTGTATCGTTGGTTAGTACAGCCAAAGATAATATCATCAACATATATTTAGCACACAAACAGTTCACCATCATATGATTTAGTAAAAAGAGTAGGATCGAGTGAACCGGGTGTGAAGCCATTCTTCACAAAGAATTCCTTCAATGTGTCATACCACGCCCGAGGGGCTTGCTTGAGGCCATAGAGGGCCTTATTGAGTCTGAAGACTTTGTCAGGATTCTTGGGATCTTCAAAACCTGGGGGTTGAGCAACATATACTTCGTCCTCAAGCTTACCATTGAGGAATGCACTTTTCACATCCATTTGATATAAGATGATATCATGATGGTTAGCATAGGCGAGTAAAATGCGGATAGCCTCAAGTCTAGCAACAGGTGCAAAAGTTTCATCAAAATAAATTCCTTCAACCTGTGTGTAGCCTTGAGCTACTAGTCGTGCCTTATTCCTCACCACAAGGCCATTTTCATCTTGCTTGTTGCGGTAGATCCACTTTGTGCCAATGATATTATGCTTGCCAGGATCTGGGCGATTAACCAATTCCCAGACATTGTTTAGCTCGAACTGATGTAATTCTTCTTGCATAGCCTGAATCCACTCTGGCTCCAGAAATGCTTCATCTACCTTAGTGGGCTCTGAGATAGAGACAAAAGCATAGTGCCCACAAAAGTTAGATAAATGCGAAGCTTTTGAGCGTGTGAGAGGACCTGGTGCGTTAATGTCATCTATGATCTTCTCCACTTGCACTTCTTTTGCAACGCGTGGATGAGTTGGTTGTCGCTGAGGATTTTGATCAGCATTTTCTTCGGCACCATTTTCCTCATCATGTTCTTCAGGTGCATCAGCTCGACGTTCTTCACGAACAGGAATGAATTCTTCAGCAGATTCTTCAGTAGGAATGACATCCTCAGTTGCCTTGAGCTTGATAGCATCCTTAGGTGCTGGTTCATCTAACACAGAAGGTAGGTGCTCTCTTTGCGAGCCATTAGTTTCATCGAACCGCACATCTAGAGTGTCAACAATCTTGTGAAGAACAATGTTGAAGACTCTGTAGGTGTGCGAGTCCTTTCCGTAACCAAGCATAAAACCTTCATGTGCTTTCGGTGCAAATTTAGAGTTGTGGTGAGGATCCCTAATCCAACATTTAGCACCGAAGACTTTGAAATAACTCACATTGGGTTTCTTGTCAGTGAGGAGTTCATAGGCAGTCTTCTTGAAGAATTTGTGAAGATATACTCTGTTGATGATGTGGCAGGCAGTATCAATTGCATCAATCCAAAAACGCTGAGGCGTTTTGTATTCATCAAGCATAGTGCGAGCCATCTCAACAAGAGTTCTGTTCTTGCGCTCCACGACGCCATCCTGCTGAGGAGTATAAGGAGCAGATAACTCATGAGTAATACCAAGTTCATCAAGATAGGCATCAAGACCAGAATTCTTGAACTCAGTTCCATTGTCACTTCTGATATGCTTGATCTTCACACCAAAGTTGGTTGAAGCCCTCGAGGAAAATCGTTTGAAGACTTCCTGCACTTCATGTTTGTAAGTAACAATAAGTACCCATGTATATCGAGAATAATCATCAGCAATGATAAAACCATATAAAGATGCATCATTAGTGACTGCTGAACAATGATTAGGTCCGAAGAGGTCCATGTGAAGCAATTCAAATGGACGTGTAGTGGTCATGATAGTCTTCGTTGGATGCTTGGCCTTGGTCATTTTTCCGGCTTCACATGCTCCGCATAAGTGATCCTTGAGGAATTTGACATTCTCAATGCCAATGACATGCTTCTTCTTCGCAAGCGTGTTCAAATTCCTCATGCCTGCATGACCAAGTCGTCGATGCCATAGCCAGCCTTCTGAAGCTTTTGCGAGTAGACACACGGCTGGTTGTGGTCCTGTAGAGAAATCAACAATATACAGATCTCCTCTCCTAAAGCCTTCGAAGACTTTGGAATTGTCAGCTTCCATAATCACAACACAGCGATATTTGCCGAAGACAACAACCATATCAAGATCACAAAGCATTGAGACTGACATGAGATTGTATCCTAAGGACTCAACAAGCATGACTTTGTCCATGTGCTTATCCTTAGAGATAGCAACCTTACCAAGACCCATTACCTGACTTTTGCCTTTGTCAGCAAAGATGATATGCTTCAGAGGTGACGGTGATAAGGGAGCATCCATCAATAGATTCTTGTCACCAGTCATGTGATTTGTACATCCACTATCGAGGACCCATTCAGTGGTTTTGGGTTGATCATCCTGCAGATGAATTAGTGTAGCTTACAATCTCATATGCTTCATCAGTGAAGAATATGATATCAAGGTCATCAGATGAATTTCATCAAGCAGTAAACAGATATAGCAGTATGAGGACGTGTGAAATGAAAGTTCATTTCATCATGATTCGCCTGCGTCCTTTCAGGCATTTTTGTCAGGTCCCCAGCAAAATCTTCAGACGTTAGAGCACGTCTGGAGACCTGACCATGTAGAAGAGATTAGTTCTTTTTCTTCACCACCCACATCTGGAGGGGTGGCAAAGAGTTCATCATCCTGCGAGCACCATGTGAGAAAGGTGGCAAAGATGCCAAACCATTTTGCTTAGCATAGGAGGGGTTAGGGTATGCATATGAATAAGTAGAGTAATTCTTCGAGGACTTATGAACATAATGGTTTGAAGAATAATGCACATATTCATAGCCCTTAGCTCTACCCTGCGAGACAGAGTTGTTAGAATGATGATAATCATATGAGGACTTTGATCCATTTGAGGAATTTGATCCATGTGAAGAATTTGACCTGGGGTTCCTGTTCTTCACATGTGGTGTCACGAGGACATTCACCTGAAGACTTTCAACACAGCTTTTGGGAACCCAGATTTTCTTCATGGGGGAACCGTTCCTGCAGTTAGTGCCAACATATCTAGCAAATACTTCACCATTCTGATTTTTGAACAGTTTATAGTTGGAGTCAAATGACTCATCAGAAGAATGAGAAGATTCACACGTAAAGCCAGATAAGTTAGATGGATCAACTGGAGGTCCCTTTGCAGCAACCCATGAGGTTTTGGGATACTGCTCAGGCTTCCAATATGTTCCATCAGCATTGAGTTTCCTCTCAAAGGCAATACCCTCTTTCCTAGGGTTTCTGTTGAGGATCTGCTTTTTGAGCACATCACAAAGTGTCTGATGCCCTTTGAGGCTTTTGTACATGCCTGTCATGTACAATTCCTTCAGCCCTGCATTGTCAGTGATACTAGCAATGTCCTCGGATGAGGAATTAGTGATAGCAGAGGCAGATGAAGAATTTGTAACATTTGAAGCATTTGAACATTCAGGTGAAGAATTAGCAGATTCACGTTCGATGCACTTTAAGCATGGAGGAACAAATTCTTCCTGAGAAGCGCTGATTTGTTGAGCTAGTAATGAATCACGCTCCTTCTGAAGATCTTCATAACACACTCTTAGCTTTTCAAGATCTTCCTTTCTTTGAAGAGCTTCAAGAGAAAGCTTCTCATGATCAGTCAAGAAGGTATTATGTTGGTCTTGAAGGACGTCAAACTTGGCGTGAATTTTCTGAAGACATTCACCCAATGCTTTTGACTGATCCATTTCTTTGCGCAACATATTATCACTTCTTTCTAGCATATCTTGAGTTTGTTCTAAAATGGTTTGTTGTTTAGTGGCAACGCAAATAAGTTTGGTATAGCAAGATTCAATATCATCATCAGATTCATCATTGTCAGATTCATCATTATCAGATTTATTATCACAAGACTCGGATGAGGAGCATTCGGTTACCTCAGCACCGTTTGCCATGAGACAAGATGCAGATGATGATGATTCTGGCTCGAAAGTCATCGTTTTGAGAGATTCCTTGAAGTCCTCAAACCAGGGATCATGACGAGTTCGATGACCTTCATAGACATCAGAGATTCGGTCGCAGATGAGCTTCGAATTGCCAAGATGCATAATTCGCCTGAATTGATCTCTGGATAGGCAGGAGCAGATGATATCCTTCGCTATGATATCAAGTCGAGTGTACTTGCGAATATCATCAGCATTCGCAATCTTGCATAGATCAGTAAGACAAATCTCAGTGACGGTCCACAGCTCGCTGTTCTTTGCCATGAGGCGCTTCCTCATCATGGCCTTCCACTTGGGATAGTCAGGACCGTCAAAGATAGGGCATGTTACTTTCTTCATACCTGCGGTCGACATAACTAAAACTCCAGGCGGTTAAACCAAAATCACACAGAACAAGGGAGTACCTTGCTCTGATACCAATTGAAAGTGTGTTATATCGACTAGAGGGGGGGTGAATAGGCGATTTTTATGAATTCTTCACTAAGGAATTTGCCGTTGAGGAAATTCCTTAGCGAAGAACTACTTGCAGCGGAATATGTACTCAGAAGTAAACATAACAGGATACAAACATAGTCAGCATGATGAAATGAGGACTAACACAGAGTACGGAAAGCGTAAACACAGGATAGCAAGATGAAGACAAACAGACTGAAGAAATTGAACTGAGGAATTTGTGAAAGTCTTCAGTCAAAGTCTTCAAGCACAGATATGAACAACATCCAACACAGTAATGAGGAAATGAAAGAGTTGAGGACATAGAACCAGTCAGTTGGTGAAGACAATGATTTGGTAAACCAGTTCCAACTGCTGTCTCAGTTGTACGTCTGGTTGGATCGGCTGAGTATTTAAACTCGAGGACACACAGTCCCGGACACCCAGTCTCTGAGCCGCAACTCAGGACACCCAGTCCTCACCGTATTCTCCTTGAACTAAGACCACGCAGGCCTCGTCCAATCACTCGTGGTAAGTCTTCGGGTGACTTCCAAACCTTCACAAACTTGGTCACTCGGCGATCCACAATTCCTCTTGGATGCTCTAGACCTTGACGCCTAATCGTCTGGAAGAAGCACAGTCTTCAAAGGTAACAAGCGTCGGATCCACGCAGGATCAATTTCTTCAGTGATGCTCAATCACTTTGGGTTTGTGGGGGTTTGGTTTTGGGATTTTCCTCACTTGATGATTTTCGCTCAAAGTCCTCGGAGGATGGGTTGCTCTCAAATGACAAGTGTCAAGTTCTATCGGAGCAACCAACCAGCTAGTGGTTGTAGGGGGCGGCTATTTATAGCCTAGGGAGCAGCCCGACATGATAAGACATAAATGCCCTTCAATGATATGACCGTTAGGTGGATAAGATATTTTGGGACAGCCGGCGCGCAGCACAGCAACGGTCGGAATTTTGACTCTCAAATTCCTCAGGGCTATCATGTTCCTCACTGTGTAGGCAATTCGCACTGGTGAATTCCTAACTCCTCAGTCAGAGCAAAGTCCTCAGTGAACAGAAGAACTGCGTCTCTGTCACTGACGAATTTGACTGGACTGTATGAGATTTCCAATGGCTTCACTCGAAGGGATTGGTAGGTGTAGAATTTTGAGTTGAGCATCACATGGAAATTTTTCCTTAGTATTTCCTCGACCCCCTTTAACAGTACGGTGTTTCCTATGACTCAATAAAGAGAAAATGAAACTACGAAAACAAAAGTCTTCATGCTTCATATTCCTCGAATGAATATCAAGTCTTCAAGGTCACACCAATTTCTTCACTTTCAAAGTCTTCAGAAAGTCTTCAGAATATCAAAGTCTTCAGTCGAAGAACTTCATTTTTAGGGGTCGACTTTCTCTGTAAATATCAAACTCCTCATAGACTTATAGACCTGTGTACACTCACAAACGCATCAGTTACTTAACCTATAAGTCTTCAATAAACCAAAATCACTAAGGGGCACTAGATGCACTTACACGCTGCTACTTAGCCGTCGTTCGGTGGGCCGGTGCCTTGAGTCAAGGAGGTAGACGTCGTCGATGGATGTGTCTTTTCTTCTTGCCTCCTGTAACCAGCACTGCATCGCCTTGTGGCCTTAATGTTTTATTAGTATAGTACTTCCTTCATTCCCAAATAGAAGTCTTTCTAGAGATTCCAACAAGTGACTATGTACGGAGCAAAATAAGTGAATCTACACTCTAAAATATGTCTACATACATTTGTATGTTGTATTCCATTTGAAATACTATCTAAAAAGGCTTATATTTAGGAACGGAGGGAGTATATTGCATTTTTATTCCAGTCATAAAGTTTTCACTGTGAGGTGGGGTCGCAGTTGAGCAAACTGACCATCGGCAAATCCCCACCCCGCCCACCGGGCGTCGGCTGAGTTTAGAATTAGAAGAGAGAAATGAGGGAGAAGAGCTAGCTATAGCATGGACGCTATTGTAAGATGGGACTTGTGGTGATAGAATAGGAGTACTGAGCACTCATACCTATTTTTTTGAGGGAAAATATGTCACATCCCTAGTTCTGACAAAGCCTAGTGCATGCATTAGAGTGTTACATCATGTTTAAATTTCATTTAAACCTGAGATGGGGATTGACTAAGCCCTAACACCAAATGAATTCAACTAGGGTCAAAATAAAACCTTTTTCATTGAACTCAAAATGTCCTCTAAAAATGTTCAACATTTCTGGTTTGAGGTGGAAGCATCTACCAAAAATGGTTTATATTTTTGCAGGGCATATTTTGGTCACTGAATTAAACCATATTGTATTTGACTTTGGGCATTTAAATACTATAAATAATTTAAATGTTCAAATAAATGTTGGAAAATTGTTAGGGGTCACTGAAATAATTCAGAAAACACCCATAACTGTTTCCAGGATTTTATAAAATGATTTGATATTTTAAATCAAATCAAAAACAAATTGCAGAAAATAGAAAAGATAAAACAGAACAGAATTATAAAAGAGAGAGAGAAGAAGTACCTGGCGCTCACCTGTGCTGGCCCAGCCTCCCCTGTGCAGCCCACCTGCGTGGCCCAGCCCACCTTCCCCCCCCC
>NC_041385.1:217077423-217136365 GCF_002162155.2 Triticum dicoccoides | reverse complement strand
GCCGGCCACCTCCTGCTTCGCGCTGGAGGCCTCCCCCTTCGAGCCTACCCATGCGTGGAGACGCCACGCAGCCGCCCGGAGCCGTCCAGCCCTCCCTCTCTTCCCCTGGACCCCGTTCCCTCCTCTGCTTCCCTCCCGCGCACACCACCGAGCGGAGCTCGCCGCCATCGCCGCCGTACCCATGGCCACCGGCCACCCCTAGCCTCACCGACGCCCCAGGAAGCTCCGCGGGTCCTCCCTCTACCTCCACAACGAGCCACGAGGCCCCGGACGTGCCGCATCGCCGCCATCGACGTCGTCTTCTACCTCGGACCCGCCGGCCGTCTTCGTCAAATTCGTCGGCTCCGGTGCCTCCCCGAGCTCGCCGAGGCCACCACTGCACCCGCTGTGAGCTCCTGTGCTGATTCCCCCTCTTCCCATGCCCCACCTCCCTCTCTAGCTAGCCCCACCACTTTGCCCGAGAATCTCTCGCCGCCGGCCATGGCGTGGCCGTGGCCACAGCCACCCCAGCTCGTATTCGAGGCCACTTTCGTGCTCACCGTGATCTCAAGAGTCTGTAGCACGCCCCAGCTCCTCCTGCCGTGCTCCCTAACCCCGACCCCGAGATTGCCCGAACTCCGGCAGCCGCAAAGGAGCTCGCCGCCGGCAGCTCCGGCCACCCCAGCACCTGTCACCGCCACCACTAGATGCGCGCCACTGCGCGCGTTCGAATGCAACAAACCACGGCCGAAACGATGCCATGTGGCTCGTTTCCGAGCCCTCCGCCGCGTCTGGACTCGCCGGCGGCTAAACGCCGGCGACCGCTGACCCGATGACCGGCGTGGGTTGACCCCACTGCCCGGTTTGACCCCCCCTCTCTCTCACTGACCTGCGGGCCGCCCGGCTAATTAGGCTAGGATTAGTGCTAACTAAATATTAGTTAGTTTAATAGACACTAACAATGGGCCCCAGGCCACTAACTAAATTAGATTAGTTAGGTTAGTCACTGACGGATGGGACCCACTGGCCAGGTTTGACCTGGACCAGCCACGTTGACCTGCTGACGTCACTAATACGTCATGCTGACGCAGTATTTGTTTCTGGAATTAAAATAAATCAAAAATGATTTATAAATTCCAGAAAATACCTAAAACTTCTAAAAATCATAGAAAATTAACCGTAACTCCAAATTAAATAAATTATATATGAAAAATTATCAGAAAAATTCAAGGAATCCATCTGTACCATTTCCATGCATGTTAGAACAACTTATCACTACTGTTTAGGGCAAATGAAGTGAAGGGCATTTAAATATCCACATATGGAGTTTGAATTTGAATCTTGGGTTCAAACCAACTCCATTTAATCTGGTTTTAGTTGCATTAGCCCAACACACATCCATTTTGCCATGTCATGATCATGCATCATATTGTGCATTGCATTGATTGTGTTCCCTTCTGTGTTGCCGGTAATTGTCCCCTCTCGATAGACGTGTACCGATGATGTGATCGTTGACACTGATGAAGACTCAATGTTATCTTCAGAAGTGCCAGGCAAGCAAAACCCCCTTGTTCATTCCGATAAAATCCCACTCTCTCGCTCCTGCTCTCTTTTACTGCATTAGGACAACATCGATTCATCTGTTACTTGCTGCGGTAGCTGAACCCCTTTATCCTTTGCATGACCTGTCATTCCACAGTAAATAGATGAAACCCACTAGCATGAGTAGGAGTTGTTTGAGCCCTGTTGTGCCTACTCATTCATGTTTGTTTGTCATGCCTGCTACTGCTTAGAGTTGAGTCAGGTCTGATTCATCGGGGATGAATCAGAGGCGTGTGAACCTGTCCTACTGTGTGTGAGCTAAGTGTGTGAACACGATTTGGTAAAGGTAGCGGTGAGAGGCCATGTAGGAGTACATGGTGGGTTGTCTCATTGCAGCCGTCCTCAGGAACTGAGTTCTGTGTTTGTGATCCATGATTCAGCTACTACCATACATTGGGCCCTGAAATATGACCCCGCTCGACTTCTTATTCACCCTAGTCCTCTGTCCAGGAGTTGCAAGTAGTTTCTGGTGTTTGTAGCTTATTGGAGGCCGTGGACAGCGCTGACCGTAGGGGTGGGCTGTGATGCGGTAGGTACGTGGCACGGTGTACCGGATGCCCGTTTGGTATCTCGGGAACCCTGTTCACATCGTTTGGGGCTGTGAGCGAAACTCCGGCCGGATCTCCTCATGGATGGAACCCGAATAGGCGATAAACCTGGACTAGAGACTTGAGTGTTTAGGTAGGTCGTGGTCTACACCCACGTCGGCTTTCGCTTGAAGTCTGCCGAGCACATGTCGTGTGCAGACGCTAAGTGGTGGAAACATGTATGAAGAAGTACACCCCTGTAGGGTTAACATCATCTATTCGAATAGCCGTGTCCGCGGAAAAGGACTTCTGGGTTGCTTATATCAGTTCATAGACAAGTGAAAGTGGATACCCTAAAATACGCAAGATAAGCGTGAGTGCTATGGATGGCGTTCTCGTAGGGAGACGGGAGCGGATCCATAGTGGTGTATTGATATGGTGAATATGTGGACTCGTGTGCGCCACCTCAAAAGAGTTACTTGCAGTCGTAGTTCAGGTTAGCCACCGAGTCAAAGCTGGCTTGCTGCAGTTAAACCCCACCATCCCTTTGTTGAAAATGATGCATATGTAGTTAGTTCTGATGTAAGTCTTGCTGGGTACATTTGTACTCACGTTTGCCTATTTTATGTTTTTGCAGAGAGACTTCAGTCTCACTAGTAGTTCCACGTGAACTTCGACGTTTAGCTTGATACCTCATCTACGATCTTGTGCCCCGGCAGGATCTGGTAGACAGACAGGCTTCTCAGCCTTTTTCATTTATAGATGTCTGTACTCAGACATGATAGCTTCCGCTTGTGCTTTGATTTGTATGCTCTGAGTGTTGGGTCATGAGACCCCTGTTTGTAATATCTCGCTCCTTGGAGCCTATTGAATAGATTACTTGAGTCGTAGAGTCATGTTGTGATGCCATGTTGTATTTGCACATATCAAGCATATTGTGTGTATGTTATTGAAATGCTTGGTATGTGTGGGATCTGACCATCTAGTTGTTTATCTTTAGTAGCCTCTCTTACGGGGAAATGTCTCCTAGTGTTTCCACCGAGCCATGGTAGCTTGCTACTGCTCCGGAACACTTAGGCTGGCCGGCATGTGTCCTTCTTCGTTCCTGTGTCTGTCCCTTCGGGGAAATGTCACGCGATGAATACCGGAGTCCTGTTAGCCCGCTACAGCCCGGTTCACCGGAGTCCTGCTAGCCCAGTGCTACAGCCTGGATTCACTCGCTGATGACCGACACGTTCGATGCTGGGTCATGGATGCCTATCCCTGTAAGTCTGTGCCACTTTGGGTTTACGACTAGCCATGTCAGCCCGGGCTCCTTATCATATGGATGCTAGCGACACTGTCATATACGTGTGCCAAAAGGCGCAAACGGTCCCGGGCAAAGGTAATGCGACACCCGTGGGGATACCGTGCGTGAGGCCGCAAAGTGATATGAGGTGTTACATGCTAGATCGATGTGGCATTGAGTCGGGATCCTGACAGCGTTGGTATCAGAGCTTGACTGCCTGTAGGATTACCAAGCCAAACTGGTCGAAGTTGAGTCTAGAAAATTCTTTAGTTATATAAGGGAATTGATTGTGGGATGGAACGTAAGGCTCTTTTTACTCCTTATACCTCATGCCCTTCTGATCTGAGTTATCTTATCTTTCCTGCGGGGATTAAGAACTAGGCTATCTCTTCCTTCTATTAGGATCACGTGTTATTAATCAGTAGACTTATAAGATTGTTGGATTTAAGTCTCAGTTCAGTTCCTACTACTTCCGTATGTTAATTGTTGATCTCGGAACCTTGATATTGTGCTTCTGAGTGGTTATGCCACCATTTTTGTGATTGTCTCAAATCTTTTTGAGCAATTATAGCCGTTATGCTGTCCGAGTCATCCCAGGTTTCTAAATAGTCCGATGCATTTGCAAATCCCTTCCTTCTGTTTCCGATGTTCCCATGGGCCAGATTAACCACACTAATCGGTGTGTTGAGGTAATTATTGCCTCGACATATATGTTGGAATTATTATTATGACCCTAAGTGCTTAGGGGATCATCTAGTGGTCTAGCCATGATTTGTGTCCTAGTGTGAAGATTCTGGCCTTTATTCTCGGAAGCATCCCGTGATGCTACTTAGTAGTAGGTATTCTACTCCTGGGTTCTGAACCCGAGATTCACTCCACCTACTTCGTGTTGATAGTAATTGTTAGTGCCTTCAGGATATTAGTAACCTTTGCGATAGTCCTTGAAGTCCGTGGTATCTTCTTCTTCCAAATACCATGAACTACTTATGGCAGAAGTTCCTCGTTGAACTGAAATATCACAACAGGATTATTCTTGAGGAGTTCTCCATTCATAAATCGTGACTCTGCCAGTTCTACCTTTCTGCATGGGTTATCCGGAAGAATTATGTTGAACTCGGTTCGACATACTAATTTATGCATCCACAACTCAGAAAGTTATATGTTCCTTTGAGTTGTCCCTCTTTAGTTGTCTACTGACCTTCGTCTATCAATTGATAGTCAAGAGTATGCGTGCGTTCGTTCATCGATGCCTATGACTCTTGTGGTCTGTCAAGCCATTCTATTCCGGAATGACTAGGAGAAACAAACTCCAGTACCTCTTCCATATCTAGGATTGGGTCAAAGTAGTTGTATTCCGCAGATCAAATGCCAATCCAGCTTTTGGTTCTGCTCTACCTTGGAGTATTACATATTTTATATCGAGATTGTTATAGGAATTGCACACCATCCCATGAACTCTTGGTACAGTGACACTTCTTGCCATCACTGTTCATTCCTCGGCCCTCGTGTTGATGCAACCGGAATACCGAAAAATGAATTGTGATGTGTGAAATCAATACTGCTAGCAACTCTGTTGCTTGGTAGTTAAAGGATAATAATTTCATTCTTAGTATGTTGGTTTTCGAATCATCCTTCTAAGACTGATCGTGCTACCTAGTCCTTATTTCGGTGCACCCTTCGATTGATGAGTTAGGATCTTGTCAAGTCCTCACTCATTTGATCATATCGTCTTGCCCTCAAAAGCGAGATTGTTCTCGAGCTTAGTAACATACCGGTGGTTCGTGATTTTCTGAATGTCTTCTCGGAAGTATCACCAGGTCGTCACCTGACCGTTATGTTGAGCCCGTGATCAAGTTGGTTTCTTAAGAACCACCTTCTTTCCAAGAATCGGTGTTAGATATCCCTGAGCTAGTTGGTTAAGCTAAACGACAACTTGGAGGGTTGGAAGATAAAAGCTTGCCTGACTTAGTTCGTTCCAAAGGGATATTCTTGTGTAGTGTGTGTTGAAGAAAGATGATATCTTCATCGATTGGTCCTTGTGATCAGTTGCAGGACCTATTGTCTTATGAATCCTTTGATTTGAGTGTGGGCTATCGTCAAATCAAGTCGGAACCAACAATGTTCGTAATGTTGTCTTACTCGTGGTTGATCCCTCGAGCATACACCATTATATCCTTTGGGTCTGACCAATGCTATCACCGTGTTCACTTAACTATGGAATTCCTTTTAAAAGGAAACCTAGATGAATTGTTGTTGAGCCCATTGACAACATCCTTGTCTTCTCCATAATTTTGCTGAACATTAAGCTAGTGTTGGAAACTTTTGAAAGCATTTGTTCATGCTAGCTCATGAAGCATATGTTTGGATGAAGGTAGTGACTTCCTTTAATTCATGTGCATCTGATGCAAGTTGCCGCCGTGGATTCGAGAAAGTCAATGTTGCTTTCTTTGGAATCATTCCAAATCAGTCATGCACACGTGCGAAGAATGCTGTGGTTTGAAGACTTGCAACCTTCAATCTATATGTATCCCTAGCACACCAAGCCACTGATTGATTTGTTCAAGGAGAAGAAGTTCCTTCTTAAGAGCATGCCTTATGCAAGGACTTCAATGTCCTCGATTATGGTTCCCCACCTGAACTCGGTAGTGTTTTGTTGTAAGACTACCATGTGATAATGTTTTGTCTGGGACAACGTGTTCACATGTTTGTAGCAGAACCAGCTCATGTTTTGGAGCTTGCTATCGTAGTTCATCTCCCGAGAATCCCGCAACGTCATCTCATCGATTTGTGTTGCAAACTTTCATTTTTCTTCCTAAGACTCGATGAGCCTGGAATATCCTAACACCAACCAGAGCTGAATCTCAGGCAGATATGATGGTTGGAACATTTCCCCAAGAACTATAATATTGGTCGCGCAATAACCGGTAAAGTGGATGTCGTGCCCAACACACCCAGCCGGAAGACCTGTTATTATAATATCTTGATTGATGAAGTTGGCCACCCCCCCCCCCATAGGGATTTCGTAGGATTTACTCCCTAGTTGCCCCTATGGATTTTTGTGTTCCCGAAGTCCGACCTTTTACTTGATGTTTTAGATATCAAACCATATCTATGAATGGGTTATACTAGCACATCAAGGAGAACATTAGAAGCGGAGTGCTAAATGTCTCTCGGTCGATCATCCAGATTTTATTTGCTTGGCCTCGCTAAGGTGAAATATGAGAAAGTGTTACCCTCCTTCGCATCTGCATCGTCCATCGCTATTCATCATGGTAGTATGTTGTGTTGTCAGCACCCTTGACGCGGTTGTTGATAAAACCTTGATGATTGTGGAAATGCTCAAGTTCTTGAGAGCACGCACAAGCACTACGTGTTATCATCAGCACTAGCTGGGTTTGCTCTCAGTTTCCTCGGCAATGCTATGACCTTTTCAAACAGTGAATTCACTCTCTATTGTTGGGTTCTTCCCCAGTTACCAGAATCATTCCCAGCATTTGCATTTTGTTCCCAGCTTACACCGCCAATGTGCCATTCTACCATGGGTCTCTTCCATTTCCGGTGATAAGCAAAATTCATCCATTACGTTGTCTTCAACAAGGTAATCCACATCATCCAAGTTTGAGTATGCCATTCTACCGAACCCCTCTAAATGATCGATTATGATTTGCCTTAAGCTGGTATAAAGAGTTTCAATGAGCTCTGAATCAAAAGTAATTCTTTTTGCCACTTAAGGTAATAATCTACGAATCACCCTCCTCCAGGATGTTTCGTCGTGGTATCATGGCAACTCAACTCCTCGCTACGTTGACAATCGTTTACCACCTTCTTAAGCGTGAAATTGTTGTCTACCTAGTGAACCTTCGTCATCCGTTTCTTTCCACCATTCTTGATGCGTATCTCGTGTCTCAACCCGAGAGATGGTCCTATGTCTCATTCCGTGAGTTGTTCGACCTTCGAGAAGATCGATCCTTCTAGAGTTTACCTTTTCTCTTCTTGTCATGATTAGCTGGAGTTCGCAGAGCAAGACATCAAGACAATAATGGTGTTCAAATCAACGTTCCTATGAAGTGCAACCTGGATCGTGAAGATTATACTAGTTTGCGTTTCCCTTTCACCTTACCCTACGCTTGAATCTCGAGACGAGATTCTTGTTTAGTGGGGGTGAGTTGTCACATCCCTAGTTCTGACAAAGCCTAGTGCATGCATTAGAGTGTTACATCATGTTTAAATTTCATTTAAACCTGAGATGGGGATTGACTAAGCCCTAACACCAAATGAATTCAACTAGGGTCAAAATAAAACCTTTTTCATTGAACTCAAAATGTCCTCTAAAAATGTTCAACATTTCTGGTTTGAGGTGGAAGCATCTACCAAAAATGGTTTATATTTTTGCAGGGCATATTTTGGTCACTGAATTAAACCATATTGTATTTGACTTTGGGCATTTAAATACTATAAATAATTTAAATGTTCAAATAAATGTTGGAAAATTGTTAGGGGTCACTGAAATAATTCAGAAAACACCCATAACTATTTCCAGGATTTTATAAAATGATTTGATATTTTAAATCAAATCAAAAACAAATTGCAGAAAATAGAAAAGATAAAACAGAACAGAATTGTAAAAGAGAGAGAGAAGAAGTACCTGGCGCTCACCTGTGCTGGCCCAGCCTCCCCTGTGCAGCCCACCTGTGTGGCCCAGCCCACCTTGCCCCCCCCTTGTCCTCTTCTTCCTCTGCCAGAAGGCAGAGGCGAGGCGTGGCGCGTGCCCGAAGAGCGCCGGCCACCTCCTGCTTCGCGCTGGAGGCCTCCCCCTTCGAGCCTATCCATGCGTGGAGACGCCACGCAGCCGCCCGGAGCCGTCCAGCCCTCCCTCTCTTCCCCTGGACCCCGTTCCCTCCTCTGCTTCCCTCCCGCGCACACCACCGAGCGGAGCTCGCCGCCATCGCCGCCGTACCCATGGCCACCGGCCACCCCTAGCCTCACCGACGCCCTAGGAAGCTCCGCGGGTCCTCCCACTACCTCCACAACGAGCCACGAGGCCCCGGACGTGCCGCATCGCCGCCATCGACGTCGTCTTCTACCTCGGACCCGCCAGCCGTCTTCGTCAAATTCGTCGGCTCCGGTGCCTCCCCGAGCTCGCCGAGGCCACCACTGCACCCGCTGTGAGCTCCTGTGCTGATTCCCCCTCTTCCCGTGCCCCACCTCCCTCTCTAGCTAGCCCCACCACTTTGCCCGAGAATCTCTCGCCGCCGGCCATGGCGTGGCCATGGCCACAGCCACCCCAGCTCGTATCCGAGGCCACTGTCGTGCTCACCGTGATCTCAAGAGTCTGTAGCACGCCCCAGCTCCTCCTGCCGTGCTCCCTAACCCCGACCCCGAGATTGCCCGAACTCCGGCAGCCGCAAAGGAGCTCGCCGCCGGCAGCTCTGGCCACCCCAGCACCTGTCACCGCCACCACTAGATGAGCGCCACTGCGCGTGTTCGAATGCAACAAACCACGGCCGAAACGATGCCATGTGGCTCGTTTCCGAGCCCTCCGCCGCGTCTGGACTCGCCGGCGGCTAAACGCCGGCGACCGCTGACCCGATGACCGACGTGGGTTGACCCCACTGCCCGGTTTGACCCCCCTCTCTCTCACTGACCTGCGGGCCGCCCGGCTAATTAGGCTAGGATTAGTGCTAACTAAATATTAGTTAGTTTAATAGACACTGACAATGGGCCCCAGGCCACTAACTAAATTAGATTAGTTAGGTTAGTCACTGACGGATGGGACCCACTGGCCAGGTTTGACCTGGACCAGCCACGTTGACCTGCTGACGTCACTAATACGTCATGCTGACGCAGTATTTGTTTCTGGAATTAAAATAAATCAAAAATGATTTATAAATTCCAGAAAATACCTAAAACTTCTAAAAATCATAGAAAATTAACCGTAACTCCAAATTAAATAAATTATATATGAAAAATTATCAGAAAAATTCAAGGAATCCATCTGTACCATTTCCATGCATGTTAGAACAACTTATCACTACTGTTTAGGGAAAATGAAGTGAAGGGCATTTAAATATCCACATATGGAGTTTGAATTTGAATCTTGGGTTCAAACCAACTCCATTTAATCTGGTTTTAGTTGCATTAGCCCAACACACATCCATTTTGCCATGTCATGATCATGCATCATATTGTGCATTGCATTGATTGTGTTCCCTTCTGTGTTGCCGGTAATTGTCCCCTCTCGATAGACGTGTACCGATGATGTGATCGTTGACACTGATGAAGACTCAATGTTATCTTCAGAAGTGCCAGGCAAGCAAAACCCCCTTGTTCATTCCGATAAAATCCCACTCTCTCGCTCCTGCTCTCTTTTACTGCATTAGGACAACATCGATTCATCTGTTACTTGCTGCGGTAGCTGAACCCCTTTATCCTTTGCATGACCTGTCATTCCACAGTAAATAGATGAAACCCACTAGCATGAGTAGGAGTTGTTTGAGCCCTGTTGTGCCTACTCATTCATGTTTGTTTGTCATGCCTGCTACTGCTTAGAGTTGAGTCAGGTCTGATTCATCGGGGATGAATCAGAGGCGGGTGAACATGTCCTACTGTGTCTGAGCTAAGTGTGTGAACACGATTTGGTAAAAGGTGTCGGTGAGAGGCCATGTAGGAGTACATGGTGGGTTGTCTCATTGCAGCCGTCCTCAGGAACTGAGTTCTGTGTTTGTGATCCATGATTCAGCTACTACCATACATTGGGCCCTGAAATATGACCCCGCTCGACTTCTTATTCACCCTAGTCCTCTGTCCAGGAGTAGCAAGTAGTTTCTGGTGTTTGTAGCTTGCTGGAGGCCGTGGACAGCGCTGACCGTAGGGGTGGGCTGTGATGCGGTAGGCACGTGGCCGGGTATACCGGGCGCCCGTTTGGTGTCACGGAACCCTGTTCACATCGTTTGGGGCTGTGAGCGAAACTCCGGCCGGATCTCCTCATGGATGGAACCCGAATAGGCAATAAACCTGGACTAGAGACTTGAGTGTTTAGGTAGGTCGTGGTCTACACCCACGTCGGCTTTCGCTTGAAGTCTGCCGAGCACATGTTGTGTGCAGACGCTAAGTGGTGGAAACATGTATGAAGAAGTACACCCCTGTAGGGTTAACATCATCTATTCGAATAGCCGTGTCCGCGGAAAAGGACTTCTGGGTTGCTTATATCAGTTCATAGACAAGTGAAAGTGGATACCCTAAAATACGCAAGATAAGCGTGAGTGCTATGGATGGCGTTCTCGTAGGGAGACGGGAGCGGATCCATAGTGGTGTATTGATATGGTGAATATGTGGACTCGTGTGCGCCACCTCAAAAGAGTTACTTGCAGTCGTAGTTCAGGTTAGCCACCGAGTCAAAGCTGGCTTGCTGCAGTTAAACCCCACCATCCCTTTGTTGAAAATGATGCATATGTAGTTAGTTCTGATGTAAGTCTTGCTGGGTACATTTGTACTCACGTTTGCCTATTTTATGTTTTTGCAGAGAGACTTCAGTCTCACTAGTAGTTCCACGTGAACTTCGACGTTTAGCTTGATACCTCAGCTACGATCTTGTGCCCCGGCAGGATCTGGTAGACAGACAGGCTTCTCAGGCTTTTTCATTTATAGATGTCTGTACTCAGACATGATAGCTTCCGCTTGTGCTTTGATTTGTATGCTCTGAGTGTTGGGTCATGAGACCCCTGTTTGTAATATCTCGCTCCTCGGAGCCTATTGAATAGATTACTTGAGTCGTAGAGTCATGTTGTGATGCCATGTTGTATTTGCACATATCAAGCATATTGTGTGTATGTTATTGAAATGCTTGGTATGTGTGGGATCTGACCATCTAGTTGTTTATCTTTAGTAGCCTCTCTTACGGGGAAATGTCTCCTAGTGTTTCCACCGAGCCATGGTAGCTTGCTACTGCTCCGGAACACTTAGGCTGGCCGGCATGTGTCCTTCTTCGTTCCTGTGTCTGTCCCTTCGGGGAAATGTCACGCGATGAATACCGGAGTCCTGTTAGCCCGCTACAGCCCGGTTCACCGGAGTCCTGCTAGCCTAGTGCTACAGCCTGGATTCACTCGCTGATGACCGACACGTTCGATGCTGGGTCATGGATGCCTGTCCCTGTAAGTCTGTGCCACTTTGGGTTTACGACTAGCCATGTCAGCCCGGGCTCCTTATCATATGGATGCTAGCGACACTGTCATATACGTGTGCCAAAAGGCGCAAACGGTCCCGGGCAAAGGTAATGCGACACCCGTGGGGATACCGTGTGTGAGGCCGCAAAGTGATATGAGGTGTTACATGCTAGATCGATGTGGCATTGAGTCGGGATCCTGACAAAATAGTCGTATGTCTAGTACCACTAGTTGGGTGCGTGCGACCTATAGCTGTCATCACTTTAGGTCTCCTTTTCAAACCACAGCTACGCTTCACAGTACATATTTTTTCACGCATTTATCCTCCTATATGTACTCCTATGCTATTTCCACGTGCTGCCTTTCGCCGACATGTGGGACATAGAACATCTGGGTCGTAGTGCATGCATGACTCGAAGCATATGCAAGGGTACTGTACATTTCAGACCTCACGAATTACATGCAAACCCCCCACAGAAGAATAAACAAATAATTGAACTACTATATGAAATCGGATTATTTTCATAGAAATCGGAGCACGTTCATTAAATTTTTGATATAACACGTTTATAAAAAATGACCGGACCTAAACCAGTCTATGGGCCTCTTTGATTTTTCCTGCAAAAAAGGGTCACCTTGATTCGCAGGGTAGTGAAAACACAGGAATAGGGAAAGTATGATGGTGATGAACCGAGACGAGGATAAATCTAACTCAGTTAGAGGTTAGAGTTAGATTCTAACCCTGAACTAACCCTGAACTAACTCGAAACCAAAGAGGTGTATGGATGGCAGGGTTAGATTGACAATAAATGCTCTTTCTCGATTATTTGACTACTTTGGACCCTATTTCCAGCCGGATTTGGTGTGACCGGCTCTTGTGTGGCGTCCTCCCGCTCACAATTGACATAAGTGAACCATCTTTACAAATCAAGCATGCAAAACATGATAAATTTTACTTTGTCCATACAAATGAGATATCCCACTTAAACATACAGGTCGTCAATCAAGCTTCACAAAAAAATACACACCATGAAACAAAGCATGAGCTAACTCATCACGGAAGTCATTCATGATAGGGAGGGAGCCCGAAGCCCCTCATGCACCCAGGGAGGAGCTCATCATCATCGCTCCGAAGGAAGGCTCTGTAGAGTCCAAGCCCCGGGAACCCCTTCGATGCCGGCGCTTGCAAGTTGAGGTCCACACCGGCATGGGTAGCAATGCTGCTTGCCGACGACTACAAACTTAATCTTTGGGCCTCTAGAAATAATGCAAGCCTGGAACTGAAATACCTAGAAAGGTGAACTAAATCTTTGGGCCTCTAGCATAATGCAAGCCTGAAACTAAAATACCTAGAAAGGTGAACTGAATATTTGGGCCTCTAGAAATAATGCAAGCCTAAAACTGAAATACCTAGAAAGGTGAACTGAATCTTTAGGCCTCTAGAAATAATGCAAGCCTCAAACTAAAATACCTAGAAAGGTGAACTAAATCTTTGGGCCTCTAGAAAGATTTATTACCTCCTCAAGCAGCATCAAACAATTCCATGCGTGCACCACAAATCTATACCAAGTTTGATCAGGATCTACTTTTCCAAATCTGAATTAGTGCTGGAGCGAGCAAGATCAATGATATGGCTGTGAGGCAGAGAAGGAACGAACAAACTCACCCCTCTCGCGACCTCCCTGGTAGATGCGCCACCTCCGTGCACGATAGAGGAAGAAAAATGATAGGTGAAGGGGAAGCGGGGTGACCTTCGAATGCCGTAGGGAGAGGGCGGTCGAAGGAGGGCGGCGGAGGCCAGAGGGAGAGGGCGGCCGGAGGAGAGAGAGTGCATGCGGTAGAGCGGCGCTTGGGCGGGTGGCCATATGGGGAATAGAGAGGAGTCGTGCCGGGGGGGGGGGAGGAGGGAGCGAACCGGTACAGGTAGGGGAGATTTTTTAGTTCTATTTTAGTGGGCTCGAGGATAACTAACCCAATTAGAACCTCTCCAACGGGCTAGTTTTTTAGCTGGGTTAGAGCAAACTAGCTCAAACTAACCCCTCTTGTTTCAATAATTTGAGGCTATTTCAACCCAAACTAGCTCTAACTCAGGGATCCAAACAAAGAGGAGTTGTACAGTACATGCTATAGTCTGGACCGTAGCACATTGTTTTTATGGTCATATCACCACATTGTTTTCTACTGCTGGTTCACTGGGCTGCCATGGTTCGCACTGCTGGTTCACTGGGCTGCCGTGGTTCGCACTCCTCCGATGTGAGTAGTAGTAGTATATACCGCATGATTCTTTGCTCCTTCTTACTACGTACTTTGCCGACATGTGGGAGAGCCAGCATTCGGGTCGATGTGTCATGCACCAGATTAGAGTGCAGAACGGAAGGGGGGCATCATCCCGGCCGTAGCGCCAGTCATATCACAAGTCTTTCCAGCAGTAACGCGTCGTCAAATTGCATAGCCCGACCTTTCCAGCAGTAAGTAAGTTGAATCCGCTACTCCCTCACCCTCCTCACCTCACCGTCAAACCGCCTACGCAAAAACTGCCGCACATACTGCCTGAGAAAAGCCCCGCCCTCAACTTTTAACTACGCGAAAGTAGTTCGAGCTTGTTCGTTCTATATGAATACTAGTATTGTATTTTTATTCACCCGTGGGGTTGTTCAGTGAATGGAGGGGGCGAGCACAAGTGAACGATACTAGTACTACTAGTAGTAAGTAGGAGTCATACAGTTAGTCACCTTAAATAGAGAGTTTCTTTTCTTTAATGCCATATACACAAATTGGAATGCTTATTGTGGATAGAAAAAGATAATCACTCCACTATATATGTACGCAGTGGCCTAAGCGCTTTCTTTACTAGGGTTGCTCTCTTCATTCTCTCATCCTCTCCAGATCTAAACTAGACAGCGGTAGCGATATTTTCTCTTTGCCCACTGCTGGTCACTGATCCGGTCAGATCCCTTTGGCCAGTGTGTGTAGAGGACTTAAAGGTGCATCATTCACGCGGTCATCATCGTAGAGGGAGGAAACCCACAGCTGCCCGCGGGGCCCGATCCTCTGCCCATGTCGTTCTCTCCAACCAAGCACCGGCTCGGGAGGTCCTCCGACCCTTCTTCCTCCCTTCCGTATTGTGCGCAGAACAGACCTGCCACCGCCGACATCCCGATGAACCTCACGTACAAGTTAAAGCGGCCTTGCTCTACTGCCCTAGCTCCCCACGTGTCTGCATGTGCATCTTTTTCTACTTCCATCAGCTCTTCCAAATCCACCTAAATTTTTAGTATTATTAGTGGTAAAGCTGCTTCATGCATTCGAATCTAGGACTTCATTCAAACAACGAAGAAAGGGGGGAAAGTCGTAGCATGAATCTAGGACTTGATTCAAAGAGGAAATATCAGGGGGAAAGTAGTAGAGACCGGATACCCAACCGGTCTCTTGGTTGAAAAGGGAAATAATGGCAAAACTCAGTGCAAACTGGATAAGGAACATATCTTTTATTGGTTGAAAAAAGGATAGAAAGTGGCGGCTGGTGGACAAGTCAATAGGGTATGTCCAGGATTAGATTTGCTGCCCTCACATATTAAAAGGTCTCTAGGATTAGATTTTCTGCCCTCACATAGTAAAAGTCTCCAGGATTAGATTTGCTGCCCTCACATAGTAAATGTTCTCCAGGATTAGATTTGTTGCCCTCATAGAGCATGAACAAACTCGGCATCACCACTTTATGCCTCCTTGTAGGTACATTGTGCTTATGCGTCCACTGTCGCATGTCCTTATACCAACCTTTTGTTGTTGTTAGTGTAAGGGTGCATGTAAAATGAAGCGATCACACTGTTACCTTAAGGACATGTCTAACCAGTGTTATTGTTAATCTAATGCCTCTAGTGATATGATGCAATTAAACTGTGTTAACAAATGGTACTCGTACAGTTTTCCCCATTATGATAGTAAGTTGGTTCTTTACGCTGCTGAGTGACCTGGTGTCCCCATGGTCCCATGCCCTTAAACCAACTCTTTAGCTGCTGTTGATTTACTGTATCTGGTAAACAAGCAATGCCACCATTAAAGTAATCCCATATTTGATGAATGTCATAGTTGATCGTAATGCTTCCGGTAACATGAAGCATTGCTGACGTTTTAAAATTTCTACTGTCCTTGTGTGATTGCCATGAACATAATTAAGATGCTTCTTTTCATTTCGTGTTTGTTTCGTATATTCTTATTGACTAGCAACTGTTTACTTTCTATCTTTTTGTGCAGATAAGGATATCCATTCCACCTTGTTGCTATTGCGACCTTTTGGTGAACTGCACAAAACACTTTTTTGGAATGAGTGTCTTGTGCGTTCAACTAAAACGTCAGGTGGGCAACATCTCTCAATTTTGGTGGAACTACACAAAAATAATGACTGGAGTTTCCAAAATCTCTGTCAAATTATGTTGGTAATCTCGTGCAACATTTTATTAGCCTTTGCAAGATGAGTCGTCACTGTCACCACAATGGCACTTTATTTTAGTGAAACTGCACAAAAAGATAAGCAAATTATAGTTGCACCTTACATGAGCAGGACAACCAACCCTAATGTTGCTCAATTTTAGTGCAACTACTAAAGAAGAACCTGCCAGCTCACGAGAGCAAGTACTTCTTGCTAGCTGAATGACGCAATCGTTGCTTCATTTCAGGTGAACCGCAGAAAAAGGCGCATGAATTGAATCATGGAGCTGCAGGTTGACCTCATCCGAGTGGTATTGCAGCTTCACCGGATCAATTCATGGCGGCATAGGGCCCCTCACACCGGTTAGTACTGTCCTTTATCAACATGATTCTGCTTTGTCATGTTGTTCCAACATTGTATTTTTTAAATAAAGCTATTCTATCGCAATCTTTTCTCATTTTGGAAATAAAGTTTGCTTCAACTAGTGCCACTATTATAGTAATCTCAAGGGATGCGTCAAAGATTGATGCTCAGGAACATAGATCGAATTGGTGGCCAAAAGAAAAGGCCAATGTTTGTACAACCATCTCTATGGCTGCTGGAGTCCTAAATCCATGCTCTTTCTTATCTGTGCAAACAGGAATACTCTACTACAGATGTTGTGATTGTCAAGAGCATTCGCCAAGTTCTTGGGTTGTATGACACGACTAGGCAAGATGTATTTAATCCCGATATTCACTTTATAAAAAGGCTCAAATGGGTTGGTTCTGAATCTTGCAAGCTGGGAATCAATGAGACGTGTAGGCATCTTTGTTGTACTTATTATTTGAATCTTATTTCTTGGTTCTGAATCTTGGAAGCTGGGAATCAATGAGATGTGTGCATCTTTGTTGTACTTATTATTTGAATCTTATTTGTTGGTTCTGAATCTTGCAAGCTGGGAAACACGGCATGATGATGCAGAGGACAACAACCATAACAAACTGTTCAAACTTGGTAGTATTGTCTGTGTGAAAGTGCGGAAAATATGTTGATCATGTGCGTCCTGAGAATAATAATTTTAATTGTTGTGCATGTTGATCCTGTGGCACTGATAGAACGAGCCAATGCATTGCTTGTTTTAAGAATACATTTTAACTAAAGCTATTTAAATTTAAGTAAAGTGACCACTAACACTTGTTATTATAGTACCAGTACAAACCCGCTCGTGAACCGACGTGTGTAGCCGGAATAGGTTTCTTACTGGAGGCGTTTGAATGCGCCGAGGGTGCATATTCTGCTGGGCGTGCAGCGGGCGAGGGAGGGGTAGTAACTATTGTCGCCTATACACACATAGTTTACTGTTGAATCCAGTTCCCCAAGAGCTGAAAAATGACTTTCTGCTGCCGCCTACTCACTCGTTCACTTGAAGAGACTCCAATGGCGATCCGAGGGGTGAGCCCGCTGGATATGGACTTCAGCAAGGAGTTCACCTTTGAGTTCTCCGTTCAGTCCCATGGCTGCACCAAGTTGAATGTGATGTACACCAACGATTCGGACTCGGTGAAGCTCTGCCTCGGCGAGTTCAAGCAGTACCTACAGGACAAGAAAGCACAAGGTCGCAGGATTAGACCTTGTGCCCATCCATTCATCTCCTAACAGGGACCAGCGGATCCCGGTCGCCCAGATATGCATGTGGGACGAGGTTCTCATCTACCACTATCAGAGGTTCTGGAGCATTCGCCCGTTTCATCGGCAGCGCCGACTGCACCTTCGCTATGGTGGAGAGAAGGAAGAACGCGACGATTCGGCCATATGGTGCAACAAGCTTGTCGACATCCAGAAGCAATACAAGATCATCGGCAATGGGCAGGAGAAGGACTCCATGGTTGACCTCATCGAGACCATCATCAATCCTTGCTACGCCAACATGAAAGAAGACAACGATACCAAGGAGTTGCACACATGGGAGGTACCTCTGAATCTAGCCTACATAACCTACACAGCCAAGGACGCATACACATGCTACGACATGTACAGGCAGATCTTGGACATGAGGGCGTGTTTGTTTCCCGTAACCGGCGAGTACACGGACAGCCGCAGCATCATGATCAAGCATGCCAGGAAGGTCTAGATGTTGTACTTTGTCTATTTAAGCAACCTTATCATCTGAGTGTTTCATGCATTAGCCTAT
This sequence comes from Triticum dicoccoides, assembly GCF_002162155.2. NCBI lineage: Eukaryota > Viridiplantae > Streptophyta > Magnoliopsida > Poales > Poaceae > Triticum > Triticum dicoccoides. Next base: position 217,118,205 of record NC_041385.1, on the reverse strand, counting down.
GTGTCGTAATTATCTATTTTGTTCAAAATATTTCTTCTAAGAACCCATTAACTTGTTTGCATTTTTAGTGGCTATTTGCTTATGTATGTAACTAGTTCACTCATCCGTTTAAAAAAACTTGTTCACTTGGCTGCCATGCTTTGAATCTCCTTCCTCCCAACATATTCCCCTTCTCAGGTGGACCCAGTAGATCTCGTACACAGACATATGATACCAACCACCTATCCATTTGTATTTCTTTATTTTGTTCAATCTTTCGTCCTCTTCGTATACAGCGGCTGGCCATCATAGCCTATGGCTTTGGCCAGGCCATCCCTCTACTCTCTCACATTGTCCGGCGGTGGCAGCTCCACAGGCCCATCCTACACCCAAACAAGTAAACCCTCGTCACTAAAAAAAATACACTTCCGTGATGAAACGTGTTTGTCACAATAGGTCACGTTTTCTTTCATGCATGTACATCCATGACAATTTTATGACAGAATCAAGATAGTCATACATGTGCTGTCGTAGAAGTGTTCCATGACATTACCAAAATTATCATCACGAAAGTGTCCACTTCCATGACGATAAATCGCGCGTCAGGGAAGTGCTTTCGTCAAGGGTGACCGACACGTGGCATCCACCGTAACGGAACGCTGTTAAGCTATCAGGTCCGGTTTTGGATCCGGTGGGGATTTTCCACGTGTAAAATCATCATTAGTTGGAGGAAACACGTGTCGGCTCACTGTTGGGACAGATGTCATCCCCTCATTGGACTGAAGGCGCCTATGATACATCGACACGTTGCACGGCCCAACAAAGGCCCATTCTTGTGAATAGGTCGGACCGTTTGACTTGGTCAAAAGGTAGCGGGCCGGCCCACGGAAAGCCTATTAACAACCTGTTCGCATATAACCCATTTATAGCCCACTAACCCAGGGCCCGTTACGACCTATCCGAATTAGGCCCAGTAGCGTCATCTGGGCCGTCCAATATGATTCCAGCCCGTTTTAACTTCCGGCCCATGTATGGCCCATGACGTCTTTCGGCCCATTAATGATACGGCCCATAGAAGGCCCGTTGGTTCTACGGCTCGTAGAAGGCCCATTGGTTCTACGGCCTGTAGAAGGCCCATTGTTTCTACAGCCTGTAGGTGGCCCAGTGTCACTACAGCAAATATGTACCCCATGGTTATTAGTGGCCTAGTTTTAAAAAATAGGTTATTGCAGCCACTAGCAAACCGCGGAAAAAGAACTGCACTGACTCCAAGCAAACAAATTAACAAGAAAATGAAGAAACAAATAAGCAAGCAACTTATGCTAGGCTATCACAGCTATTACACATATTACATCCACTGGGCATCAAAGTTCGCCACCAGTGCAAATATAGGGAACAAAGCAGCATGTAAACGCCACAACAAAACAAGCCCAGAACTGAAACCAGTTCAGAAGAGCTCAAGAAACAATATCCTGGGTACCCATAATGCTAGCAAGATGCTTAGCAAGCTTATTAACTTTCTCTTGTTTGGCGCTTAAATCCTCCAGCGCTTGTTGTTGCACAAGAAAGTATGCATCTGAATTCTGTAGGGACTGCCTCAGTCCTTCGGCTTTTTGCCACAACACAGCAGACTGATGCCTTTCAGCTTGTAGCTGAGACTAATGAATCCAAAGTGATTCACGCAGCAAGTTAGAAGATCTTGTGCCAGCGGTACTAGCCAGTAACTCGAACACTACATCAACGCAGGGCTGTGAGGTTTTCTCACTGTCTACAAGATCATTTTTATCACCTTTCTTGGAGACCAACATAGTTCTCTCACTATCTTGAACCTTATCTGCATTACTTTCTCTACCATTGCATAGTGGGGTGCTCTTCTCCAATATTCTGTTCGGATACTACAAGAGAAACAAGCAGACACATCACATGTTTAGCATGTAGTATACGAAACTCATTTTGGTAAACCGGTTCAGTACTAAGGTGGACAGGATAACATCATGAAACAAACATATATCTATGTACTATGGTCACTGTATTGTCCATATCATTCAAGTTTATGTTGCCTAATCAAGATAGAGACACAGTTCAACTCATATATTTTTAAGACACAACAGCATAGATAGAATATAAGTGTGAGAAACTACACAACATTGGTAACACTTATAATGTGCATCACATGAGAACATAACTGTTTATATAACTGAAACTGAAATCAACATAGAGCAAGAAGTTAGAACACAAATCCAATTAAAGAAATAGGTTTAAAACATACCTGTTGCGCCATTGAAGTTTCAATTGGATCCTTTAAATTCGAAAGTAGTTGGTATGAGTAAATACAGTGATGCAACAGAAAAGGAGTATGGACCATAGGTATGGAATCTGACCTGAGAACAATTGCTCTTCTGCTTTAAACGTGAAGTTTGGGTTAGCTGTGGTGGTCTTCGTGCTTTGGGCAATGCAGTTGCTTTACAATCTGCTTGTGGGGTAGTCTATGGTGGACATGGTGTTTTGTCAAATAGAAGTGGGTTACTATCCACTGGGGTTGCGGTTAGATGGGTTGTAGCAGGTTCTCTGCCCAATGGTGTAACTGTGCGATCTGGAGGAGTCTCGATTATGTGTGGTGGGGCTAGTTTGTGCGCCAGTACAACCATGGTTCTATCTGCATCGACGGGAAGTACTGTCTTTTGTGAAGAACAGGTTTTTGCTCCCTTAGATACTTCCATCACCCCCTCCAATTCAAATGGCTGATAAACAAGAAAATAAATTGAACGTACAGATATTATATGATAGACAGATGTGGTAATTCAAATATAAGTTGTCTAATCAAATAGGACAGCATTACACAATTTCACATATATGATGCCTAACTAAACAGGATAGCATGACACAGTTTCAGATATATGATGGATAACTTAACATGATATAATGGCATAATTCGACAGATGATGAGTATCTAAACAGGATGACATGACAAAACTATATGATGTCTTTCTAAAATAGGTTGGGATGAAATAATTCACATAAATGTTGTCTAAGTATACAGGATAGCATGATATAATTGACATAATTTATTCATATACTAAGCAGCTAGCACTCGCCTGTATGATCTCTAAACTAAGAAGATGGAATTCAATATTGTGCATATGATGTCTAAACTAAGCAATGCAAGACACCATAGCATGATATGAGAAATATAAACATTGAAACTTTGCGCATACACCTCAGGTGGGATATAGGACTGGTCATCTGTCTCTGAATCCTCCTCTGAGGAGCTCCCTGTAACCATCGAGATATATGCTTCAACAGGTACCATTGCCTACTCTGAAGACCTTGTTTTCACTCCATATTTTTCCATAACCGTCTCAAATGGCTGATACACATGAAGAGTAGTTCAATATACACAGATTGTCGACAAATGGAATACGTAATGAAAAAAAAGATGGCATGAGATAATTCACATATATGACGCCTGGCTACATGGCAGTGCATAATTCACATATATGATAACTGGCTGGAAAACTTGGCATTGCATAATTCACATATCTGATATAGAAAGCAAACATGAGGCATTCACACAAAGCATGTATAATCTAAGCAGATGGCATGGCAATGCAAGACACCATATGCATGATATGAGCAATATAACCCTGCCAAGTTACAACATGCACCTCGCAGGGGGGGGATACAACTGGTCATCTTCTTTGAATCCTCCTTTGAGGATATATCTGTAACCAGCAAGAAATCTGCATCGATAGGTAACACTGACTGCTCAGAAGACCTTGTTTTCACTCCAGAATTTCCCATGACCGACTCAAATGGCTGACGCATAGGAAGAGTAGATGAATGTATAAACATTGTTGACAAATGGAATACATTATGAAAAAAAATGGCACATTACAAGTCGCATATACGATGACTGGCTAAATAGGATGGCATTGCATGATTCATGTATATGATGCCAGGCTAAAGAAGATGGCATTTCATAATTCCCATAAACTCCCTCCGCTCCAAAATATTTGTCTTTTTTGAGATTTCAAATGGACTACCACATACGGATGTATATAGGCATATTTTAGTGTGTAGATTCACTCATTTTGCTCCGTATGTAGTCACTTGTTGAAATCTCTAAAAAGACAGATACTATTCATTGTTGTCTTGATATGAGACCCATGGGAATTTTAAAACTCATGTTTGAACGATAAAGTAGCAGGTAATAATAACTAATGTATAACGTAAGCAAGCACGAAAGACTGCGACCTCTCTTCCGCAACTGTGTAGTCCTCAGGTTCATCTGCTCAGTCGATGATGGTAATGCAGTTGGCATGGCTGCCGGCAATGGGGAAGGTGATCTAAGGCGGCGAAAGAAAGCCTGCAGGGGGAATCTCTGCTGTAGTGAATGCTTCTGTCGATGGTGCACCTCAGGTGGGGTGGATGATGGCACGGCAGGAGCAGGACATAACACATAGAGTTTTCTTTGATGCCTATCTGAAAATGAAGTAAATTTGTAAGGGATCCATAGAATTGGAGGAATCTATAAATGCGGGGACAGGAAAAACACATGAATAGGATAGGAATGCACGTGCAAAACAGAGCATTTGGAAACATAGGATTTCTGTCAACCTGGGTGTTTGGTTCACATGAATTGGAAGAACAGAGGAATGGAGAAACATGGTCAAATTAAAGTTAAACCACGTGAAAATGAAAAAATAAGAATCTTATTATGGCAATAATGCAATTAGGTCTGTTCTTCATGCATATTAATTTGAAAAGGACGTCCAAGTGAATATTAAAATTCCTACGTTTTTCTTTGAAAGAGACAACAAAGGAAAAAAATCCTCCAGTTTTGCTTTGCTCCACTCCTTCTAACAAAATGCATGAATAGTAGTAACATAGTAGTTCCATAGCAAAGGATCCCTGCGGGATCAACATGAATGCAGAGTAACAAAGTGATGCAACGAGTGTACACCCTCTTTGGCATAGCCTTGTGGACCTCAGCATCATTGGGTTGGATGTGGAGGATGGTCATGCTGGAGTGACTGTCAGAGGCGGGAAAAAAGATCTGAGGCCTCTGGAAACAGCGTCGAGGGTACTGCTCCGCTGTGATGGATGGTTCTGTCGTTGGAGGAGCTCCGGTGAGGTGTACGGTGGCGAGGCTGAAGTAGGACAAGACAGACAACGTTAATCTGAAGTGGGACTCTAATATCATCTACAATAGATGATGTAAAATACATACCCCAAAAAGTGCTAGATGTAAAACGCATCAGTGCTACCTCTTGAGCAATGCGTTGGATTTCCCCGAAGAGGAGAGGATGATGCAACAAAGTAGCTTAAGTATTTCCCTCAGTTTTTGAGAACCAAGGTATGAATCCAGTAGGAGACCATGCACAAGTCCCTCATACCTACACAAAACGATAGTAACTTGCAACCAACGCTTAGGGGTTTTCAATCCCTTCACGGTCACTTACGAGAGTGAGATCCAATAGAGATAATATTTTTGGTATTTTTGATAGATAGATGCAAAGTAAAAAGTAAAAGGCAAAGTAAAAACAAAGCAAGTAAATAAAGTGATAGAGATTGATATGATGAGAATAGACCAGGGGGCCATAGGTTTCACTAGTGGCTTCTCTCAAGAGCATAAGTATTCTGCGGTGGGTGAACAAATTACTGTTGAGCAATTGACAGAATTGAGCATAGTTATGAGTATATCTAGGCAATGATCATGTATATAGGCATCACGTCCAAAACAAGTAGATCGAAACGATTCTTCATTTACTACTATTACTCCACTCATCGATCGCTATCCAGCATGCATCTAGAGTATTAAGTAAAAAACAGAGTAACGCCTTAAGCAAGATGACATGATGTAGAGGGATAAATTCATGCAATATGATAAAAACCCCATATTGTTATCCTCGATGGCAACAATACAATACGTGCCTTGCTGCCCCTTCTGTCACTGGATAAGGACACCGCAAGATTGAACCCAAAGCTAAGCACTTCTCCCATTGCAAGAACTACCAATCTAGTTGGCCAAACCAACAAGGATCATTCGAAGAGACTTGCAAAGATAACTCAATCATACATAAAAGAATTCATAGAAGAATCAACTACTTTCCATAGATAATACTGGATCATAAACCCACAATTCATCGGTCTCAACAAACACACCGAAAAAAAAATTACATCAAATAGATCTCCACGAGAGAGGGGGAGAACATTGTATTGAGATCCAAAAAGAGAGAAGAAGCCATCTAGCTACTAGCTATGGACCCGAAGGTCTGGAGTAAACTACTCACACTTCAACGGAGGGGCTATGGTGATGATGTAGAAGCCCTCCATGGTGGATGGCCCCTCCGGTGGAGCTCCGAAACAGGCGCCAAGATGGGATCTCATGGATACAGAAGGTTGTGGCTGTGGAATTAGGTTTTTGGCTCCTGTTTTGATCGTTCGGGGATACATAGGTATATATAGGAGGAAGGAGTATGTCGGTGGAGCGTCAGGGGGCCCATGAGGTAGGGGGACGCGCCCAGGGGCACGCCCTCCACCCTCGTGACCTCCTTGGGCACTACTTGGAGTAGGGTCCAAGTCTCCTGGATCACGTTCGATTGGAAAATCATGATCCCGAAGGTTTCATTCCGTTTGGACTCCGTTTGATATTTCGTTTCTTCGAAACACTGAAATAGGCAAAAAATAACAATTCTGGGCTGGGCCTCCGGTTAATAGGTTAGTCCCAAAAATAATATAAAAGTGGAAAATAAAGCCCAATATAGTCCAAAACAGTAGATAAAGTAGCATGGAGCAATCAAAAATTATAGATACGTTGGAGACGTATCAATCAGCCACGCTGTCGGTGTCAAAACCGGCGGATCTCGGGTAGGGGGTCCCGAACTGTGCGTCTAGGCGGATGGTAACAGGAGACAAGCGACACGATGTTTTTACCCAGGTTCGGGCCCTCTCGATGGAGGTAAAACCCTACTCCTGCTTGATTGATATTGATGATATGGGTAGTACAAGAGTGGATCTACCACGAGATCAAGGAGGCTAAACCCTAGAAGCTAGCCTATGGTATGATTGTTGTAATGGTTGTTCGTCCTACGGACTAAAACCCTCCAGTTTATATAGACACCGGAGAGTGCTAGGGTTACACAGAGTCGGTTACAATGGTAGGAGATCTACATATCCGTATTGCCAAGCTTGCCTTCCACGCCAAGGGAAGTCCCATCCGAACACGGGACGAAGTCTTCAATCTTGTATCTTCATAGTCTTGGAGTCCGGCCGATGATGATAGTTCGGCTATCCGGACACCCTGTGGGGACCCCGACTCATAAGTCGAGATCACCGAATGCACGTGTATAGTGATCCCAGAGATCAATGCTCACTGAACACACAGAAGCTGAATAACAAGAGTCTTACATCCATACATACTGTATTACACAAATTGTGACCACTATGGTCAAGTCTTACATTGATAAAGCCTTAAGGACTGAACATCAAATGAAACATAAGCAGCGGAAATCGTCGTCGATAAGTAGAACCCATGCCATCTGCCTTAACCCTACAGGCATTCTGACTGGGAAACGTCCTAGTTCGCATGTTCGTCCCAAAGAACTCTTCTTTGAACTCCGGTTCTTCCATGCCTGGTCAATTAAATAACCAGTGGCAAGCCAATGAGTACTTTGAATGTACTCGCAAGCAACCCATGTTTTGGTTCAAGGTACAACAATGCATGATATAGGTAAATTTTTGCAGAAAGCTAGTTTTGAGTGCAATGACATGTTCAACATCTTTATAAAGCATGCATCAAGAGAGTTCAAGTAACCATGAGGACTGGTTACAGATATCAACATAAATAGAGTGGGCACCAACCCATCTAACATAAACAGAGTGGGCACCAACCCAGCTCAAACATGTCAAGTCCTTTGACTCGACCCAAGTAGTTTCATCAACACACACACACACGGTTGAAAACTCTGGACGTAGTTTAAGCAGCACCGCCCAACTGTCCTTGACCGCGGACACGGCTATTTGAATAGTTTTACACTTTGCGGAGGTTGCACACTTTACCCACTAGATCCGGGGAACTTCCGTGTCATCCACGACCCGCGGTACCTCAAGTACCCGGGGTAAGCACCCGATCACTACCTTTCCCTAGACGACACTAACATGGAGTCCACTCGATTGGAAGTAACCCCCGTGCCCAGCCTTTCACATAACACTTTCTTGGAGCCTCGCTCCCATACTTGTCACATACCACTGGCACGGGGTACCAACGGTGTGTCCGGTGCCCCATAAAAATGGTCATGGCCGCCCTACCTGGCACGACCCCGTCCCAAGAGAGAGCACCAACTCTCCCCCGTCACTAGTAATGCGGGTTCCAAGCTAGTATCGGTCTAGGTACTCAATAATGCCCTTTCCCATATAAGGGTAGAGTGGTTGCGCATGTAAGGTTGGGTCAGTCGACAAATCTTAAATCTAATCTGTTTTCGAAAACAACATACACACTTGCCTCGGTACACCACTTCGTCATCAAGTGGTTACCCATTTCATCATCTCCCTCGGGCATAAGTGGCACCCGACGGGGTTTTCGAAAAAGTCTTTTGAAAATACTTTGCCTCCTTCACCATGCATATACCCGTCCCTTTTGCGTAGCATCTACTTTAGCATCCTATCTACTCCCACCGGCATAACCCTCATAAGAAGGTGGGGCCATGCACAATGCAAGTATCAACGAGGAAGTAACCGAGGCAACCAAACCACGTGGTTCACCATCTCATCATGATTCCGATGCAACAATAATAACGAGCTATATGGCATGCATAAAAAGGTTTCATAGACATGGTCAAAGGGCTGCTTGCCTTGGTTGGCTTGGTCTTCAAAGTCTTCAGGCCCTGCTCCTCCTTCTTCCTCAGCTACCTCGTCAAATACGGGATCTAACGTTGCAAGAAAATAATGGGAAAATAAGACAATAATAAAAATAGAAAATTCAAAGTGCTCAGAAAAATGTCAACTTATTTTTGTAAAATACTAGGAGGAAAACTAGGAAGGGGAAAATTCTTGGTTTTGAATTTGGAGCTAGGCAAACAGAGTTGTGGATTTTCAAACAGAGGTTTTATTGTTCAAATTTGAATTTAAATTTGAACAGAGCAAAAAGGTGTAATGGATGTGCATGAAAGTTACATCAATAAATAGGTGGGATTATTCTGAGATTTTAGGAGTTGGAAATATTTCATTTGGACAAATATTTTGTCCTGTGGAATTTTTGGAAAAGAGACAGAAAAAGAAAAAGAAAAGTGGCGCTGTGCCACTGGGCCAGAGAGGCCACGGACAGCAGGCCCAGAGGGGAAACCATCCCACGCGGGCCGCCACGTCGAAGGCGTAAAGGCGAAATACGCCTTCAGCCGACGGGCGAACTGGTGCGCGCGCGCGCGCGTTTTAAACCTGATGGGTGGATCCCACCCATCAGGGTGTGAGGCTGACGGGCTGGCCCCACGGCCGTCATCGTCTACCTCCGGCCAGAGGCAATGACGAGCTCGCCGGCGGCGATACAGAGCACGGGAAGGTGCGCGGGTGGTACCGTTGGACTCGGGGCGGAGTCGCCGTTCGGGTGGTGGTGGAGACGGTCGCTGGAGCAGCCTGGTTCGCCGGCGACGAGGTCACGCGGCGGAGGTGCTTCGGGCGTCGATGAATCCGGCCGTTCCCGGCTGCAAAAAGAGGGGGAAAGAGAGGGGAAAAGGTCAGCGTGGCCGCGCGGTTCCAGATCAAGAAGAAACGGAGGCGGAGGAGGCCTGTACCGCGCGAACGCCGACGAGCCGAGGCGGCGGAGCTCGAGCTCGATCTCGAGCTCGGGCGGCTCTGGAGATGAATGGGTGGTGGGGGAGGTTGATTTGGAGTATGGGGGAGCGACAGGGAGCAAAAGAGGGGCTCAGGGTTGCCTTATATGGGCTGGCCGAGGTCCACCGTAGGCGTGGCCTACGGGTGCCCGCGGGATCGGCTCGGGTGGCCGTTAGAGAAGGAATGGAGAGCTCGGGGGTGTTCGTGGGAGTGGTGTAGGGTGCCAGGGAGAGAGAGAAGGAGTGGGGCGAGCTGCACGCGGGCCACAGGAGTGGCGCGAGCATTGGCCGAGCGGGGCGGCATTCTGGCGCGAGCTGCAGGAGAGAGAGGAGGGCGCGGGAGCAAGTGGGCGGCCTGCTGGCGTGGAGCGGACATCGAGGGGCATCGACTGGCGCGCGGGGGAAGCTCGAGGTGGTCGGGAGGCGCGGCGTCAACGGTCGGTGTCCTGCCGGCGCTCCAGAGCGTGACTTTGGCCGGCATCCGCGGCTTTTCCGCGTCCGCGCGCGTCCACTAGTGTCTGGCGGCTGCAGGAGGTGTGGGCAAAAGCTGAAACGGGCCTTGGATGCCCTGGAGAGCCGAGGGGAGAGAAGGAGGTAGAGAGAGAGGGGAGAAGCTGCTGTCCAGAGAATACAAATGGGGTTTCCCCCTCCCTCATCATTTGTTCCTCGGGCAGGGAAGCATCCAAGTGACAGAGGGGAACGAGGAGGGGTTGTGGTAAAAAGATGGGCTTAAGGAGATTAGTGGAAGGGGATGGAATTAGCATTCTAAAAATCTGCCAGAAGGTGTTTGATGATGTTTTGGGCAAGTTAATGACTTCCACTGGCCATGATACTCCACAGGGTGAGATGCCACATATAATTAGGGCCTTCCACCCATTTTGAGATTATTTGGACAAAGTTGCCAATGCAACTTTTGCAAACCCTAAAAATGGGCAGAAATGGATCTGTGTAGATCCAGTTGAGTAGATCACTTCTCCTTGATGCACCACTTGGTATGGTGGCCTTATTTAGTCATGTGATCATGCTAGCAAAAGTTGAGGTCATGGAGAAAAAGTTGGTAGTACAAAGTAGTTCAAATTTGATTCTGGTCAGAGAAGGTTTTGAGGCACTTTGACCAGGATATCTTCTTCTCCAACCTGTGCCATTTGGTCTAGATGCATTATTAGACCATTGGAGCATGTTCACCAAGTTTGAGAACATTTGGACATGTTTGGCAATGTAAAGTTGCTCAAACTTCAAAATGGACAAAAATGGTTTTGAGGGGATTTCATGGGGTTATGCTATTCTCCATGACATGAGACTTGTCAAGATTATCAAGTATGCCATATGTGAGATGGTAGAATTTTCTTGGAATTTTTGGAGAATATTTCCTTTGTAAATATTTCAAAATCTTGAAATATCCAGAAAGGGTTTTTGAGGGATTTGACCAATATTTTGAACATGACCATGTGTTGAAACTCTTATATATGGAAAATATATGTCCACTGAGTTTCCCTAATTTTTGTCAAATATTTTTAAAACAATAAAATAATTTTCCCTATTAAAGACCATTTCTGGCCTTCAGAAAAAGCTTTTAAATAAAATAGTAAAACAACTTTTAAAATTATATTTTTGTGGTTTATGGGAGTCCTACACCTAATAGGATTCAAATATACCTTTTGAAATATTTTTCATAACCCAAATCAAGTACTTGCAGTGCAACCCTCAATTCAGGGGTTTTTGGAAAACTAATTTTAGAAAATACTTTTTGGCCAAATTATTTTTGTAAGAAAATACTATATTGCTCTATACACATGGCATGATCATTGGACAGAAGTTTGGGGCAAAGAGAGTAAGTATAGAAGGTGGAGTAGTTGACTATTAAGAGCACTTGAAAAACCACATAGAGAAAACCAACTTCAAATAAAAGCCAAATAATGCAAAAGTTTTTGTTGGTCCAAATTTTCATGCTTTAATAATGCAAATGAAATGTTACAAAAATGCAGGGTGTGACAGACCTACCCCCCTTACAAGAATCTCATCCCCGAGATTCCTAAACTAGGCTTTAAAGAGATACGGAAATTCGGATCTAAGGTAGTCTTCACGCTCCCAAGTTGCTTCTGCTTCAGAGTGGTTGCTCCATTGGACCTTGAAGTACTTGATGGTGCGGCTTCGATTGTGTCGCTTGGCCTCTTCCAGGATGCAGATGGGCCTTTCACGGTAAGTCAAATCAGGCTGAAGGTCAATGGCTTGGTGATTGACGTCCTTGTAAAGATCAGGCTTGTCTGGAACTTGGTGACACTTCCGGAGTTGTGACACGTGGAATACGTTGTGCACATCGGATAGTTCAGGTGGCAGTTCCAATTGGTAAGCCACTTCTCCTCGTCGTGCGGTGATCTCGAAGGGACCGATAAACCTTGGTGCAAGCTTTCCCTTAACGTGGAATCGCTTTGTTCCCTTAAGAGGAGTTACTCGCAGGTATACATGGTCTCCGACTTGGAAGTCTACTAGTCGGCGACGAGCGTCAGCATAGCTCTTTTGCCTTGACTTGGCGGTCTTCAGTCGCTCTCTGACTAGCTGAACTTGCTCTTCTGCCTCACGGAGGATATCGGTCCCAAAGACAAGTCCTTCTCCGGTCTCTGACCAGTTGAGGGGTGTGCGGCACTTCCGTCCATATAACACCTCAAATGGAGCCATCTGAAGGCTTGACTAATAACTGTTGTTGTAGGAGAACTCGGCAAAAGGGAGGCAATCTTCCCACTTAGCTCCATATGCTAAGACACAGGCTCGGAGCATGTCTTCGAGTATTTGATTCACTCGTTCTGTCTGACCCCCGGTCTGTGGGTGGAAAGTGGTACTGAAGCACAACTTGGTCCCCATGGCCTCTTGGAACTTCTTCCAGAATCTTGAGGTAAACTGGGTTCGTCGATCAGACACAATCTCCTTGGGAACACCATGAAGGCTTATGATTCTGTTGATGTATAGAGTTGCTAGCTGGTTGCCACTATAGGTAGTCTTAACAGGAATGAAGTGGGCTACTTTGGTGAAATGATCGACTATGACCCAGATGGAGTCATGTCCCTTGTTTGACCTACGTAGTCCAGTGATGAAATCCATTCCGACTTTATCCCATTTCCACTCGGGAACCTTGAGTGGTTGAAGCAATCCAGCAGGTCGCTGATATTCAGCCTTGACTCCTTGGCATACATCACACTTCGCAACATAGGTGGCAATCTCCCTTTTCATCCCGTGCCACCAAAATCTTTCCCTTAGGTCTTGATACATCTTGGTTCCTCCAGGGTGGATGGAATACAGGGTGTCATGAGCTTCTTGCAAGATCAGATTCTTGAGCTCAACCTTGTTGGGCACACAGATGCGATTCCCAAACCACACAATTCCTTCCTCATCCTCTGAGAATCCTGGGGCTTTGCCAGCCTTGATCTTCCTCTTGATGCCTTCAATAGATTCGTGTCCCTTTTGAGCTTCCTTAATATCATCCATCAAGGTAGGCCTAACTTCGAGGTTGGCCAAGAATCCTGGTGCAACCAGTTCCAACCCGAAGCTTTCAAGTTCCTCATACAAGGCGGGTAGCTTGTCCTTAAGCATAGCATTCAAGGAGCAAGCCTTCCTGCTCAATGCATCTGCTACCACATTAGCCTTTCCAGGGTGGTATTGAACACTGAGGTCATAATCTTTGATCAATTCTAGCCATCTCCTTTGCCTCATGTTCAATTCCCTTTGAGTGAAAAGATACTTCAGACTTTTGTGATCCGTGTATATCTCACATCGTTTCCCCAAGAGGTATTGTCGCCATGTCTTTAGGGCATGAACCACTGCTGCTAGCTCAAGGTCATGAGTAGCATAGTTCTCTTCATGAGGCCGTAGTTGCCTTGAAAGGTAAGCTACGACTCTGCCTTCTTGCATCAGAACACCTCCCAGTCCGGTTCTTGACGCATCACAATATATCACAAATTCCTTGTGTATATCTGGCGTGGCCAGAACTGGGGCGGTGGTCAGTCTCTTCTTCAGCTCCTGGAAGCTCTCTTCGCACTTCAGCGTCCATTCGAACTTCTTGTCCTACTTCAAGAGCTGAGTCATGGGTCGGGCAATGCTTGAGAACCCTTCAACGAACTTGCGGTAGTATCCCGCGAGTTCGGGGAAGCTTCTGACTTCCTTCACATTGCTTGGGGATTGCCATTCAGTCACGGCTTCAATCTTAGCGGGATCGACTGACAATCCTTCTTCAGTTAAAACATGACCCAAGAATCCAACTTCACGCAGCCAGAATTCACACTTGCTGAACTTGGCATACAGTTGGTGCTCTCGAAGCTTGTCTAGGACCATCCTCAAGTGTTGCTCGTGCTCTTCTTCTGACTTCGAGAAGACAAGAATATCATCAATGAAGACAACGACAAACTTGTCCAAATATTCCATGAAGACCTTATTCATGAGATACATGAAGTAAGCCGGGGCATTGGTCAATCCAAAGGACATGACCGTGCACTCATACAGGCCATATCTGGTTACAAATGCCATCTTCGGAATATCTTGGGGTCTGATTTTCAGTTGGTAGTACCCAGATCTGAGGTCGATCTTGGAGAACACCTTGGCCCCATTGAGTTGATCAAACAGATCTTCAGTTTTGGGAAGTGGGTACTTGTTCTTGATTGTAACTTCGTTGAGGGAGCGGTAGTCAATGCACAAGCGGATGGTACCGTCCTTCTTTGCCACAAACAGAACAGGTGATCCCCAAGGGGAGGCACTAGGGTGGATGAATCCCTTCCTCAGCTGCTCTTCCAGTTGCTTCTTCAATTCTGCTAACTCCTCCGATCCCATTCTATAAGGCTTCTTATAGATGGGTCCCGCTCCGGGTATGAGCTCGATGATGAACTCAATGTCTCGGTCAGGAGGCATTCCCAGTAGCTCATCAGGAAAAACATCAGGGTATTCGCATACTACCGGCACTTGCTCCAATCCAACTTCAGTCAGATAGTTGACTTGGTTGGCTTGAGTAGAGGAGGAGTTGGAGGCAAATTTAACTTCGACTCCTTGGTCATTGGTCATAGTGACAGTCCGGTTGGCGCAATCTATCAAGCCTTGGTGCTTGCTGAGCCAATTCATTCCTAAGATCACATCCAAGCCTTGTGATCTTAAGATGATAAGGTCTGCTAGGAAGTCTACCTCATTAATGACAATCCCGACTCCTTTACATCCTATCTTGGCTCTCATCTCTGCTCTGGGGGTTTGTACCACCATAGGGTTATTCAGGGGTGTAGGGGTCATGCCACTTTTTAATGCAAAACTTTGGGTGACAAATGAATGCGTGGCTCCAGAATCAAACAAAACAGTTGCGGGTGCTGAATTGACAAGGAACGTACCCAGCACGACGTCCGAGTCTTCCTGGGCTTCTTCTGCAGTGACATGATTCACACGACCCCTGCCGTTGCTGGGCAGGTTGCGGGGAGCTTGGTTCCTTGGTGGCATTCCACGGCCTTGTCCTGGGTTCTGCGCATTGGGGCGCGGGGCGTCGGGCTTCTTGTTGGGGCAATTCTTGGAGTGATGTCATGGCTGTCCACATCCAAAGCAAGTGACTTGGTTGGGGATGACGCTCTTGCCAGCATTGTTATTGGGGTTGTTGTAAGCTGGCCTGGGGTTGGCATACTGCTGAGGTGGATAGTTGATGCGGGGTGCAGGAGCTCTTGGCTGCTAATAGGTTGGCTTGACCGGAGCTGGCTTCCACGGACGAGGCTTCTGGTTGCTGGAGCTACCCTTGCTGATCATCATGCGCTTACGAGTGTCATCCAAAGCACGTCGCTTGTCCTCAAGCATGAGTGACTTGTTCACCAGATCAGGAAAGGTCGGGCAGTCGCACACAACAAGCGAGTACTGCAGAGTCTGGTTAAGGCCTTCCATGAAGCGCTCCCTTTTGGCAGCATCAGTGCTGACATCCTCTGGGGCATACCTTGAGAGAACACTGAACTTCTGCATGTACTCCTTGACAGTGCTACTACCTTGCTTCAGGGCTCGGAACTCACGCTTCTTGATGGCCATGATTCCAGAAGGAATGTGGGCGTTGCGGAATTCTGTCTTGAAGGTATCCCAAGTGATGTTTTGCTCAGCATGCATAGCCTTAAATCCATCCCACCAAGCTCTGGCAGTTCCCCCGAGACAGTGGGCAGCATATGCCACCTTCTCGCGGTCCTCAGTGCATCCGAATAGTGCCAACAGCTCCTCAATGGTGCGGACCCAGTCGTCTCCATCCAGGGGTTCAGCAGTCTCGATGAAGGTGGGTGGTGCATGCTTCTTGAACTCCACCAGCGTGGAACGTCCATGGCCGTGTCCCGCCGGCTGGCGATTGACAGCTTGAGCAATCATCTGGAGGGCTGCAGTGTTGGCATGGCGCTCCTCTCGGAAGGCTTGGAGAAGCTGAGCCATGTCCATGTTTGGAGGAGGTGGCGGTGGTGGAGTCTGTCCTTGGGCTTGGTCCTGGCTGGCTCCTGCCTCAGCAGAACCTCCGGCTTCTTGCGGCTGGGTAGAGGTACCAGTACGTGTTACAACAGGCATCCTGTCAGAGCGGTCAAGGTCTCATGATTGGGAAAATAAAATGAGGGAAAGCAATATAGATGGGACGCCTAGTAAGGGGGTGGGGTGACACAGATTTAAGTTAAACAATGCCCAGAAGGGCCAAACTCATGCATTAAAACCAAATGGGGGGATGTCGGTGTTTACAAGTTCCCAAAGGGAAAGTACGACTTCATCAAAGCAAGTTGTAAGCAAACACAACACAACATGGTTTGATATGAACCATTACAAGGACTCGACTTCGCATAAGGGGTACACGACCTATCTTACCATAGGGCTACGGACTAGCCTATCCTAGTCCTGAACGGTGTCTAAGTTGTGGAATGCTCGGTCGGGTATTCTGGCTCCTCTGGGTCTTCCTCCTCATCTTCATCTGTTTTAGTCTCTTCGTCACTTGAGGGAGTGGGGGAGTGGAGGAGCTGAACACGGCGCTGCTTTGCCGGTGGCGTCGTGAAGAGGTTGCGATACTCCTTCGCCGTCATACGGCGTGGCTGAGATGATCCCTTGGCATGCGTGACCTGTGGGGGTCGCCCACCTCGATAGGCTACAACGGGCTGTCCAGGGTGTGCTCCATCCTTCTTGATCCTGTCCGCCTTCATTTGAGCTAGGCGGAGAAGTTCCTTCGTCTCGTAGAGTTCCTTCCGAAGCTCCATCGACTCCGAGGCCAGGTGTTGTGCTAGGCTGTCGGTACACAAGCTGAAGTAGGTATGGAAGCGGAGAGAAAGTCCTTCGTCCAAGGGTGGGGCTGGTGCGCTGCTCTCGTCATCACCCTCCTTCCGGTAAGGCAGGTAACGAGTGGCTGGCTCACTTGCCATCTCTGGCAGGAGATCCCGGAGGCGAGTCAGCGCCTTGAGGGCAGCAGTCTCCACGGCAAGGAGTAGTGTTGCCATCTGGGGTCCCTCAAAGAACCACCTCGTCGGGGAGTCGTTCGCCCTCACGACTACCTCCACATGATACTCCTTCTTGGTGCTGTTGATCCAGTGCTCGTGGTAGGAGAAGGTGGGGGCTCGAGTGAACTGGCACTTCCTGAGGCTATCCTCAAGAAGCACGGGAAATCCGGTGGTCAGGAAGTCCTCGGGTACAACGGCCATCTACAAAAGTGGAAGGGGAAGGGTCAATAGAGGGAATGTGACCTATGTTTGGGATACTATCATAAAACATAGGTATACGGGTAATCTTGTGGATAGTCTCACTCTAACTAACGTCCATGCTACCTAAGGCTTCCTACAGTCAGGATGGCTCTGGTACCAGCTCTGTGGGGACCCCGACTCATAAGTCGAGATCACCGAATGCACATGTACAGTGATCCCAGAGATCAATGCTCACTGAACACACAGAAGCTGAATAACAAGAGTCTTACATCCATACATACCGTCTTACACAAATTGTGACCACTATGGTCAAGTCTTACATTGATAAAGCCTTAAGGGCTGAACATCAAATGAAAAGTAAGCAGCGGAAATCGTCGTCTATAAGTAGAACCCATGCCATCTGCCTTAACCCTACAGGCATTCTGACTGGGAAACGTCCTAGTTCGCATGTTCATCTCCAAAGAACTCTTCTTCGAACTCCGGTTCTTCCATGCCTGGTCAATTAAATAACCAGTGGCAAGCCAATGAGTACTTTGAATGTACTCGCAAGCAACCCATGTTTTGGTTCAAGGTACAACAATGCATGATATAGGTAAATTTTTGCAGAAAGCTAGTTTTGAGTGCAATGACATGTTCAACATCTTTATAAAGCATGCATCAAGAGAGTTCAAGTAACCATGAGGACTGGTTACAGATATCAACACAAATAGAGTGGGCACCAACCCATCTAACATAAACAGAGTGGGCACCAACCCAGCTCAAACATGTCAAGTCCTTTGACTCGACCCAAGTAGTTTCATCAACACACACACACACATGGTTGAAAACTCTAGACGTAGTTTAAGCAGCACCGCCCAACTGTCCTTGACCGTGGACACGGCTATTCGAATAGTTTTACACTCTGCAGAGGTTGCACACTTTACCCACTAGATCCGGGGAACTTCCGTGTCATCCACGACCCGCGGTACCTCAAGTACCCGGGGTAAGCACCCGATCACTACCTTTCCCTAGACGACACTAACATGGAGTCCACTCGATTGGCAGTAACCCCCGTGCCCAACCTTTCACATAACACTTTCTTGGAGCCTCGCTCCCATACTTGTCACATACCACTGGCACGGGGTACCAACGGTGTGTCCGGTGCCCCATAAAAATGGTCATGGCCGCCCTACCTGGCACGACCCCGTCCCAAGAGAGAGCACCAACTCTCCCCCGTCACTAGTAATGCGGGTTCCAAGCTAGTATCGGTCTAGGTACTCAATAATGCCCTTTCCCATATAAGGGTAGAGTGGTTGCGCATGTAAGGTTGGGTCAGTCGACAAATCTTAAATCTAATCCGTTTTCGAAAACAACATACACACTTGCCTCAGTACACCACTTCGTCATCAAGTGGTTACCCATTTCATCATCTCTCTCGGGCATAAGTGGCACCCGGCGGGGTTTTCAAGAAAGTCTTTTGAAAATACTTTGCCTCCTTCACCATGCATATACCCGTCCCTTTTGCGTAGCATCTACTTTAGCATCCTATCTACTCCCACCGGCATAACCCTCATAAGAAGGTAGGGCCATGCACAATGCAAGTATCAACGAGGAAGTAACCGAGGCAACCAAACCACGTGGTTCACCATCTCATCATGATTCCGATGCAACAATAATAACGAGCTATATGGCATGCATAAAAAGGTTTCATAGACATGGTCAAAGGGCTGCTTGCCTTGGTTGGCTTGGTCTTCAAACTCTTCAGGCCCTGCTCCTCCTTCTTCCTCAGCTACCTCGTGAAATACGGGATCTAACGTTGCAAGAAAATAACGGGAAAATAAGACAATAATAAAAACAGAAAAGTCAAAGTGCTCCAAAAAATGTCAACTTATTTTTGTAAAATACTAGGAAGAAAACTAGGAAGGGGAAAATTCTTGGTTTTGAATTTGGAGCTAGGGAAACAGAGTTGTGGATTTTCAAACAGAGGTTTTATTGTTCAAATTTGAATTTAAATTTGAACAGAGCAAAAAGGTGTAATGGATGTGCATGAAAGTTACATCAATAAATAGGTGGGACTATTCTGAGATTTTAGGAGTTGGAAATATTTCATTTGGACAAATATTTTGTCCTGTGGAATTTTTGGAAAAGAGACAGAAAAAGAAAAAGAAACGTGGCGCTGTGCCACTGTGCCACTGGGCCAGAGAGGCCACGGGCAGCAGGCCCAGAGGGGAAACCAGCCCACGCGGGCCGCCACGTCGAAGGCGTAAAGGCGAAATACGCCTTCAGCCGACGGGCGAACCGGTGCGCGCGCGCGCGTTTTAAACCTGACGGGTGGATCCCACCCGTCAGGGTGTGAGGCTGACGGGCTGGCCCCACGGCCGTCGTCATCTACCTCTGGCCAGAGGCAACGACGAGCTCGCCGGCGGCGATACAGAGCACGGGAAGGTGCGCGGGTGGTACCGTTGGACTCGGGGCGGAGTCGCCGTTCGGGTGGTGGTGGAGACGGTCGCCGGAGCAGCCTGGTTCGCCAGCGACGAGGTCACGCGGCGGAGGTGCTTCGGGCGTCGATGAATCCGGCCGTTCCCGGCTGCAAAAAGAGGGGGAAAGAGAGGGGAAAAGGTCAGTGTGGCTGCGCGGTTCCAGATCGAGAAGAAACGGAGGTGGAGGAGGCCTGTATCGCGCGGACGCCGACGAGCCGAGGCGGCGGAGCTCGAGGTCGATCTCGAGCTCGGGCGGCTCTGGAGATGAATGGGTGGTGCGGGAGGTCGATTTGGAGTATGGGGGAGCGACAGGGAGCAAAAGAGGGGCTCGGGGTTGCCTTATATGGACTGGCCGAGGTCCACCGTAGGCGTGGCCTACGGGTGCCCGCGGGATCGGCTCGGGTGGCCGTTAGAGAAGGAATGGAGAGCTCGGGGGTGTTCATGGGAGTGGTGTAGGGTGCTAGGGAGAGAGAGAAGGAGCGGGGCGAGCTGCACGCGGGCCACAGGAGTGGCGCGAGCATTGGCCGAGCAGGGCGGCGTTCTGGCGCAAGCTGTAAGAGAGAGAGGAGGGCGCGGGAGCAAGTGGGCGGCCTGCTGGCATGGAGCGGACGTTGAGGGGCATCCACTGGCGCGCGGGGGAAGCTCGAGGTGGTCGGGAGGCGCGGCGTCAACGGTCGGTGTCCTGCCGGGCGCTCCAGAGCGCGACTTTGGCCGGCATCCGCGGTTTTTCCGCGTCCGCGCGCGTCCACTGGTGTCTGGAGGCTGCAGGGGGTGTGGGCAAAAGCTGAAACAGGCCTTGGATGCCCTGGAGAGCCGAGGGGAGAGATGGAGGTAGAGAGAAAGGGGAGAAGCTGCTGTCCAAAGAAGACAAATGGGGTTTCCCCCTCCCTCATAATTTCTTCCTCGGGCAGGGAAGCATCCAAGTGATAGAGGGGAACAAGGAGGGGTTGTGGTAAAAAGATGGGCTTAAGGAGATTAGTGGAAGGGGATGGAATTAGCATTCTAAAAATCTGCCAGAAGGTGTTTGATGATGTTTTGGGCAAGTTAATGACTTCCACTGGCCATGATACTCCACAGGGTGAGATGCCACATATAATTGGGGCCTTCCACCCATTTTGAGCTTATTTGGACAAAGTTGCCAATGCAACTTTTGCAAACCCTAAAAATGGGCAGGAAGGGATTTGTGTAGATCCAGTTGAGTAGATCACTTCTCCTTGATGCACCACTTGGTATGGTGGCCTTATTTAGTCATGTGATCATGCTCACAAAAGTTGAGGTCATGGAGAAAAAGTTGGTAGTACAAAGTAGTTCAAATTTGATTCTGGTCAGAGAAGGTTTTGAGGCACTTTGACCAGGATATCTTCTTCTCCAACCTGTGCCATTTGGTCTAGATGCATTACTAGACCATTGGAGCATGTTCACCAAGTTTGAGAACATTTGGACATGTTTGGCAATGTAAAGTTGCTCAAACTTCAAAATGGACAGAAATGGTTTTGAGGGGATTTCATAGGGTTATACTATTCTCCATGACATGAGACTTGTCAAGATCATCAAGTATCCCATATGTGAGATGGTAGAATTTTCTTGGAATTTTTGGAGAATATTTCCTTTGTAAATATTTCAAAAGCTTGAAATATCCAGAAAGGGGTTTTGAGGGATTTGACCAATATTTTGAACATGACCATGTGTTGAAACTCTTATATATGGAAAATATATGTCCACTGAGTTTCCCTAATTTTTGTCAAATATTTTTAAAACAATAAAATAATTTTTCCCTATTAAAGACCATTTCTGGCCTTAAGAAAAAGCTTTTAAATAAAATAGTAAAACAACTTCTAAAATTATATTTTTGTGGTTTATGGGAGTCCTACACCTAATAGGATTCAAATATACCTTTTGAAATATTTTTCATAACCCAAATCAAGTACTTGTTGTGCAACCCTCAATTCAGGGGTTTTTGGAAAACTAATTTTAGAAAATACTTTTTGGCCAAATTATTTTTGTAAGAAAATACTATATTGCTCTATACACATGGCATGATCATTGAACAGAAGTTTGGGGCAAAGAGATGAAGTATAGAAGGTGGAGTAGTTGACTATTAAGAGCACTTGAAAAACCACATAGAGAAAACCAAGTTCAAATAAAAGCCAAATAATGCAAAAGTTTTTGTTGATCCAAATTTTCATGCTTTAATAATGCAAATGAAATGTTACAAAAATGCAGGGTGTGACACACCCCCTAGTCCAGGACTCCCTCAGTAGCCCCTGAACCAGGCTTCAATGACGATGAGTCCGGCGCGCATATTGTCTTCGGAATTGCAAGGCGGGTTCCTCTTCCGAATAATCCATAGAAGATTGTGAACACCAGGATAGTGTCCGGCTCTGTAAAATAAATTCCACATACCACCGTAGAGAGAATAATATTTACACAAGTTCAATCTGCTGGCGTATTTTGTGGCGTGACGTCACACCACTACCAAGCCTTTACTTGAATCGTTTTTATTATACCACCTTAGCGCGTTTAGCGAAGCGGTTTCCTTGGCACGTCTTGTTGAAGCAGAGATCGTGTTCCCCTTATTCCGGGATTCCCATAAATACGGACGTGGGTAACCCAACCGCGCCATTGATTGTGGCGCTTGGGAGATAAGCGAGTTTTACTAGGCCGGTGGGGACGCATAGTCTTCGTCCGCCCATATATAAGGGGATAAGGATCCACCTTTTTTACCTACGCCTTCTTCCTCCTTTGCTTATCCATCTCCGCACACTCGAGCTCCAGCGCCTAAGTCCGCACATCTCGCCTCAACCTTCTCCAGCCATGTCCGGAGCGGGAGGCAAGTGGATGGCCTCCTCCGTTACGGAGGGGCACATCGAGAAGCTGCGCGGCGCCGAATACCTGTCCAGCGACATCGCGCACCGGCTGCCCGACGAGGAGCAGCTCATCCCCCCCCCAAGGCCCTATGAGAGGGTCATATTTATTCCCCACTTCCTCCGCGGACTGGGCTTCCCTCTTCACCCCTTCATCCGGGGGCTCATGTACTACTATGGCCTGGACTTCCACGATCTGGCGCCAAACTTCATCCTCAACATCTCGGCGTTTATCGTTGTGTGCGAGGCCTTCCTCTGCATCCAGCGCCACTTCGGCTTGCGGCTAAAGACCTTCAATGTCAAGCCGAAGGTGGTGAAGGGCGTCCAAGCGGAGTGCGGAGGCGCCATGGTGGGAAAAATGCCCAACGTCACTTGGCTTGAGGGTGCCTTCGTGGAATCCATCAAAGGGTGGCAATCGGGGTGGTTCTACATCACCCTGCCGCGTGACCCTAAATGGGCAGCGACCCCGAGTTCAGATCTGGTATCCCCATGCAGCTCACCTCCTGGAAAGAGAAGGGCTTGCTATGGGGTAGTTCGGAGGAGCTGACCGGACTCCAGTCCTGTCTCCAGACCCTGGTGAACAAGAAGCTTAAGCTTGTCAACGTGATCCAGGTCATGCTCGTCCGCCGGATTCTCCCCTGCCAGCAACGGGTCTTCAATTTGTGGGAGTTTGATACGCCACAACACCAGACCTTGAGCGGGCTCTTTGACACGACGTAGGAAACTGCCTGGAGGGTGCTGTTCAAGGGCGGGGAAGCCCTCGCATCCGCAACTGAAGATCGCGGATTCAGCATGCAGTGCCCGGCCGGTGAGATAAGCTATGTTATCCTTTATGGGACACTCATTTGTTTCATAGTTTGACTCCATGTGGGATCTAAACTCCCAATGCCTTTAACAGGACTGGCAGTAGACGTCCGGACAGGTTAACTGTCCGGCTCCCCTTCCAGAAGACCCAGCAGACACCCATTTGACGGGGCTGCTGGTCCCGGCACTTTACGTGGTGCCAGAGAAGAAGGCCAAGAAGAAGGCCACGGGAACCCGAAGGAGTTCCCGACGCCAGGTGGTATAGGACTCATCGTCCGATGACTCCGAGGCGGACTCCTCCCCCGAGCAGGAGGAGAAAGAGGCCTCTCCCCCAGCGGGGGGAGAGAAGAAGAGGAAGGCCTCCCCAACGAGGGCGGCCGAAGGGTCCAAGAAAGGACGGACCCTTCCTCCGGACTGCTCCGCCAACGCCGACGACGGCGACGAGGAGTGGCCCTCAAGGGCCAAGCCCCTGGCATGATCGTAAGTGTCCGAATTCCTGTATGATTTATAATTTCTCTTTTTGCCACGTGGTGTCCTGCTAATGCCGCATACAACCTGCAGTCCGGCCAAGGACGATCTTCCCGCTTCATCGAGCGTGTCCTTGGCTACGTCAGATATGGATTCCCTTCTAACCGCCTCCACCCCTCGTGACGCTGATGACACCGAGGTGGGATCCCAGGAGGGGACCCACCAGGAGGGGGAGGCTCTGGAGGTGCCACAGGCCAACCTCCCGGACTTCGCACCGGACTCCGCACTGGAACCTGCAGTGGTTCCGGAGTCCGGCAGGCGGCCCCTTCGTAAGAAGGGCAAGACTGTGACACCGGCGGCCTCCGTCCAACCGGAGGAGACGGATAACTTGTTGGAGGCGCTCAACGACGCTTCCATCGAGGAAGAACACCGCACTATCATGAGTGCGGTGATTCAGAAGGTTCAGCTCGCCAAGAGCGGGCTGACCGAAGCCTGCAGCAGCCTTCTAACAGGCTTTGAGGTAATAATTTTAAGACACGTAATATAATACCGCATAGACAGTAGCCCCTGATGCTCGGTTCGGTGTTCGGAAAGAAAAGCCGGACTGAGGATCTAAAATGATATACGCAGGGGGTCTAAAAAATTATGTCAATATGGGATTGCAGGCTGCGCTGCTGACCTCTGCCGCACTGACTGCGGAGGTCAATGCTTTGAAGCAGAACCTCGAGCGGTCCGAGAGCAAGCTCGGCTGTCGGTGTCAAAACCGGCGGATCTCGGGTAGGGGGTCCCGAACTGTGCGTCTAGCCGGATGGTAACAAGAGACGAGGGACACAATGTTTTTACCCAGGTTCGGGCCCTCTCGATGGAGGTAAAACCCTACGTCCTGCTTGATTAATATTGATGATATGGGTAGTACAAGAGTAGATCTACCACGAGATCAAGGAGGCTAAACCCTAGAAGCTAGCCTATGGTATGAATGTTGAGATGTATGTTCGTCCTACGGACTAAGGCCCTCCGGTTTATATAGACACCGGAGAGGCTAGGGTTACACAGAGTCGGTTACAATGGTAGGAGATCCACATATCCGTATTGCCAAGCTTGCCTTCCACGCCAAGGAAAGTACCCTCCGGACACGAGCCGGAGTCTCAATCTTCTATCTTCGTAGTCTTGGAGTCCGGCGGATAATGATAGTCCGGCTGTCCGAACAGCCCGTAGTCCAGGACTCCCTCAGTAGCCCCTGAACCAGTCTTCAATGGAGATAAGTCCGGCGTGCATAATGTTCGGCATTGCAAGGCGGGTTCCTCCCTTGAATAATTCGGAGAAGATAATGAACACCAGGATAGTGTCCGGCTCTGCAAAATAAATTCCACATTGCACCGTAGAGAGAATAAAACACACACTTAGCTCAATCTGCTGACGTATTGTGCGGTGTGACACCACACCGCTACCAAGCCCTTGTTTGAATTGTTTTTTTTACTTATTCCACCTCAGCACGTTTAGCGAAGCGGTTTCCTTGGCACGTCTTGTCAAAGCAGAGATCGTGTTCCCCCTTATTCCGGGATTCTCATCAATACGGACGTGGGTAACCCAACCGCGCCATTGATGGTGGCGCTTGGGAGATAAGCGAGTTTTACCAGGCTGGTGGGGGACGCATAGTTTTGTCCGCCTATATATAAGGGATAAGGATTTACCTTCTCACCTACGCCTTCTTCCTCCTTTGCTCATCCATCCCTGCGAACTCAAGCTCCAACGCCCAAGCTTGCAAATCTCGCCTCAACCTTATCTGAATATGTCCGGAGCGGGAGGGAAATGGTTAGCCTCCACCGCTAACGAGGAGGACATCACCAAGCTGCACGACGCCGGATACCTGTCAAGCGACATCGTGCATCGGCTGCCCGACGCGGGGCAGCTCATCCCTACCCCAGGGCCTCATGAGAGGGTCGTCTTCCTTCCCCACTTCCTCCGCGGACAGGGCTTTCCGCTCCATCCATTCGTCCGGGGGCTCATGTTTTACTACGGCCTGGATTTCCACGATCTGGCCCCGAACTTCATCCTCAACATCTCGGCGTTTATCGTCGTGTGCGAGGCCTTTCTCTGCATCCAGCTCCACTTCGGCCTGTGGCTCAAGACCTTCAACGTCAAGCCGAAGGTTGTGAAGGGGACGCAAGCGGAATGCGGAGGCGCCATGTTGGGCAAGTTGCCCAACGTTCCTTGGCTAGAAGGGACCTTCGTGGACTCCATCAAGGGGTGGCAATCAGGGTGGTTCTACATCACCGAGCCGCGCAAGCCAACATGGGCGGCGGCCCCCGAGTTTAGATCTGGAATCCCCACGCAGCTAACCTCCTGGAAAGAGAAGGGCTTGCAGTGGGGCAGTCCGGTGGAGGTGACGGGACTACGAGCCTGCATCAAGAAGATGGTGAGAAATAGGCTCCGGCTCGTCGACGTGGTCCAAGTCATGCTCCTCCGGCGGATTCTCCCATGGCAAGAACGGGCATTCAATCTATGGGAGTTTAATCCGGAACAGCACCAGACGTTGAGCGGGCTCTTCGATACAACACCCGAAGGTGCCTGGAGGGTGCTGTTCAAGGGTGCTGAAGCCCCCGCATCCGCGACCGAAGACCGCGGATTCAGCTCGCAGTCTCCGACTGACGAGGTAAGTGATTCGACCCCATTACGGGACACTTGTGGTAATTAGATTGACTCTAGCGAGGTTTTAATCTGCCTCTTCCTTTGACAGGAATGGATGGAGAAGGCCAAGCTGCTCATCAGCCCGGCTCCCATGCCAGAAGAACCAGTTGACGCCCGCTTAGCAGGGCTGCTAGTTCCGGCACCGCACGTGGTGCCGGAGAAGAAGGCCAAGAAGGTGGCCACGGGGACTCGAAAGAGCTCCCGTAATCAGGCGTCTGATGATGACGAGGACTCCTCCCCTGAAGACGAGGAGGAGGAGTATTCTCTCCCGGAGGAGGGAGAGAAGAAGAGGAAGGCCTCCCCAATCGGGGCGGCCGAAGGGTCCAAGTGGGGGAGAACTATCCCCCCGGACAGTTTCGCCAACATCAGCATTGGCGAGGACGAGTGGCCTCCAAGGGCCAGGCGTCCGGCCGGATCGTAAGTATTCAGATCACTTATACGCCGTACCTTTCATGTCACGAAGTATCCTTCTAACGCCGCATTCTGCCCGTAGTCCGGCCAGGGATGACCTTCCCGACTCGATGAGCGGGTCGTTGGCCTCGTCGGAAGTAAATTCCATTCCGACCGCCTCGACCCCACGCGCCGACGAGGACGCCGAGGTGGGATCCCACGAGGGGACCCATCAGGAGGAGGCTCCAGAGGCACCGTCATGCGACCTCCCGAACTTTGTGCAGGACTCTACATCAGAACCCACAGTGGTTCCTGAGTCCGGCAAGTGGCCCCTTCGAAAGAAGGGCAAGACCGTGACGCCGGCGGCCTCCGTCCAACCGGAGGCGCCGGATAACCTGTTGGAGGCGCTTAAAGGCGCTTCCATCGAGGAAGAACACCGCACTCTCATGGGTGCGGTGATTTAGAAGGTCCAGCTCGCCAAGAGCGGACTGACCGAAGCCTGCAACAGCCTTCTAACAGGCTTTGAGGTAAGAAGTTAAAATTATGTAGTATAATACCGCATAGACATTAGCCCCTGATGCTTAGTTCGGTGTTCGGAAAGAAAAGCCGGACTAAGGATCTAACAAGATATACGCAGGGTTGCTAAAAATATGTCAATATGGGTATGCAGGCTGCGCTGCTGACCTCTGCCTCACTAACGGCGAAGGTCGAGGTGCTGAAGAAGAACCTGGAGCGGTCGGAGCAAGAGCTCGGCCATGCCAAGAGGCAGCTCGAGGAAAAAGAAGGTGAATAACACCACTTTAAATAAGTACCTTACAGAAAAGGGTTTTGGTTGCAAACAAAATTAATAAGGATAATATGTGTATTGCAGGGGCCACTAAGGAGGTGGCAGCCTTGAAGGATGCCGTGTCCGCCGCCGAACGCAATGCGGTCACGGAACAGGCTGAGCGAGAAAGGCATGTGGCGCTGGTGGCGGAAGTTCGGCAAGAGCTCCAGGCTCTCATGGAAAAGCATGAGAGTTTGGAGCGTGACTCCAAGACTCGAGAGTCCGAGCTTGCCTCGGCTCTTGAAAGTGCCAAGTCCGCCAAGGCCGGGGCCCAAAAGGCCCTTCAGGAGGTAGAGGATATAAAGAAGATAGCTGCGGGTAAGGCGTTTTTCATGCAGAGTAAGCATGTTAATGTAAATTACCGGATACTTACCCGAATTCGGAGCTCTCCAGGGGCATTTGCAGATCTGCCGCATAGTGCATCTGATGCCGCCGCGTTCTATCGTGGCGAGGAGAGGAGCTCGACGGAGATGGTCTTCTGGTCTCAGTACGCTGAGGCCGGCCATCCGGTGCCCCCAAGCGACCAGCTGAAGCAGCTGGTCGAACTCCACAAGGTAGCTGAGGAGGCCATGAATGGTCTCATAGTCCGGCTGTGGCCTGGACAGGCCATGCCAGGAAGCTACTTTGGCCTTGTGCGGTGGCTGTTGGATGCATGCCCCAGGCTGGACGTCATCAAACGCTCAGCCTGTATTGAAGGTGCTCGTCGGGCCCTTGCCCGCATAAAGGTGCAATGGGGCAAACTGGATGCGAAGAGGCTTCTCACGGACCCACAGCCGCCGGGCAAGGAGCATCGTACGCCGGAGCGATATTATAAAGTTGTCCTGAAGGGAGCCTGCGATATTGCAGATGAGTGCCCCCGAAATGTAATCTTTGAGTGAACTCGCTGTGTTTTTATCCTGGGCGCTGAAAACTTCGTTCATATGCGCCATGAGCAACGCTTATTTAATTTAAAATATTACCTTCTGTGCGGCCGTTTGTTAAATCTGAGAGATGGCAAGTCGTTGGCTTCAGCCCCCAAGCCATGAGTGCTGGGGTGTCCGGTGATAAACTTGAGCACTCTTGTTCCCATTTTTGGGTCCATCTAGGGAGGCGCTCAACACGACGAACAAGGAAACCGGACTTATAATGCTTGAACACTCTCACTTAGCCATAGAATTCTATAATTTTAAATTTCAGCGAAGCCCCTGGTATTAGGACGACCGAATCCGGGGCGCTGTCCACGCCTTCATCGGACATCATCCGGAACTTCGCTCGAAGCGGCATGAGTCTTTAAGGACCCGAAAGAACCTCTCGAACAGCGACCAGTCTCTCGCCATATTATGCCAGTCAGTTTTAGCTTTCTCCACTGAGGCGTTAACCCGGCTCAACCGGGGCGCAATCGCAGTGGTTCTCCCAGTGCTACCTTAGCCAACGGAACGGAACGTAAGGCACAAAAACATGGGAGCCGGGCAAACCCAACTATTGACCCAAGACATAATTCGGAGCCGATTCATATAATGCTATAAGTTCGGGGTGCCGCACTTGTGAAAGTGTTCGGACTTAACCATACCATAATGTGGGGAACAGAAGCCCCTGGCATATTTGGCCGTACCAAAATATACGGGTGCAAGATGTCATATAATGAACATATATATAAAAGATAATGCAATTGCAATGAAAAGGTGCTGCATTATTTATAAAAGTAGGTCTGCTAATAAAGCGAACCGATACAAGTAGTGCGGTAAGCAAGGGATTTGGACTAAATAAACATGTCCCCCTCCAGGGAAGAGCTGGAGACTTGGTGTATGTAATTGAATTTAATGCTCGTAATTGAGACCACCTGAATATTCGCCGCGGCCTCCTTTAGTCCCTGACTGTTTGCATCATGAGTTCGGCAACTGCGCCGCCGAGCAGGGCTTCTGATTGACAGAGTCCTGTATACAAAAGAAGAAAAGGTAAAAATAAAACCAAGGGGGGGGGTGCTCGCGTGAGCCCCTGGTGTGGTCGAGCCGCACTCTTGGTTCCTTGTGATCGAGCCCCTTCCCTGCGCCCATGGTATCTCCAGAGCGTAATGGTGTACGCGGAGTGTTATTCTTGCGATCATGCGCGGGCGAGGGTTGGGGCCGCATTGCTACGCATGCTCTGATCGCGCCAGGTGGTCGTGGTTAGTGTTGCTCTGGGCGTGCTTTAATGTGTCCGGCTTTTTAGCTGCCGGACTTGAGAATTGCCGTAGAAGGCTACTCTGTACTTCTGCCGCGAGAGCCGCTGTATGTTCCTCCATTCGGAGGGAGCGTTCCGTATTCCCATTGACCGTAATGACTCCACGAGGGCCTGGCATCTTGAGCTTTAGGTATGCATAATGCGGCACCGCGTTGAATTTTGCAAACGCGCTTCGTCCGAGCAGGGCATGATAGCCGCTACGGAACGGGACTGTATCGAAGATTAACTCTTCGCTTCGGAAATTATCCGGGGATCCGAAGACCACTTCCAGTGTGACTGAGCCTGTACAGTTGGCTTCTACTCCTGGGATGACACCCTTAAAGGTTGTCTTTGTAGGTTTGATCCTGGATGGGTCTATGCCCATTTTGCGCACTGTGTCCTGGTAAAGCAGGTTCAGGCTGCTGCCGCCGTCCATCAGGACTCTTGTGAGGTGAAATCCATCGACGATTGGGTCTAAGACCAATGCAGCGAATCCGCCATGGCGTATGCTGGTCGGATGGTCTCTTCGATCGAAAGTGATCGGACAGGAGGACCATGGATTGAACTTTGGGGCGACTGGCTCCATCGCATAGACGTCCCGTAGTGCGCGCTTCCTCAGCCTCTTGGGTATATGGGTCGCGTATATCATATTCACCGTCCGCACTTGTGGGGGGAATCCCTTCTGTCCTTTATTGTTCGGTGGCCGGGTCTCTTCCTCGTCGAAGCTATTTAGCCCCTTGTCATTGTTTTCGGCAATTAACTTGCCTGCCTGCTTGAACACCCAACAATCTCTATTGGTGTTGTTAGCTGGCCTTTCAGAGGTGCCATGTATCTGGCATGAGTTGTCGAGTATTCGGTCCAAGTTGGACGGACCCGGAGTGGTTCTTTTAAATGGCTTCTTCCGCTGACCGGGTTTAGAGCCTCGGAATCCGGCATTGACTGTCGTATCCTCCTTATCATCGCCGTTAATGCGGCGCTTGTTTTTGATTCGACGTGACCTGCCGTTGTTGTCCTTGGTATCCGGACTGCCAGAATTTTTATGGAGATTGTTGCTTCGGGCTAGCCAGCTGTCCTCTCCCGCACAGAAGCGGGTCATTAATGATGTGAGGGCTGCCATGGATTTCGGCTTTTCCTGTCCCTGGTGCCGGGCTAGCCATTCGCCCCGGATGTTATGTTTAAAGGCTGCAAGGGCCTCTGCATCCGGACAGTCGACGATTTGGTTTTTCTTCGTCAAGAACCGTGTCCAGAATTGCCTGGCCGATTCGTCTGGCTGCTGAATAATGTGGCTTAGGTCATCGGCGTCTGGTGGTCACACATATGTGCCTTGGAAGTTATCAAGGAACGCGGCCTCCAGGTCTTCCCAACACCCAATCGACTTTGCGGGCAAGCTATTTAGCCAATGCCGAGCTGGTCCTTTGAGCTTGAGTGGGAGATACTTGATGGCGTGGAGATCGTCGCCGCGGGCCATATGGATGTGGAGAAGGTAATCTTCGATCCACACCGCGGGGTCTGTTGTGCCATCGTAAGATTCGATGTTTACAGGTTTAAACCCTTCGGGGATCTGATGATCCATTACTTCATCAGTGAAGCATAGAGGATGTGCGGCGCCCCTGTATTGGGCAATATCACGGCGCAGCTCGAGAGAGCGCTGTCTGCTGTGTTCGGCCCGGCCAGGATTGTTATGTCCGGCGTGACGGTATTCGTCATGGGTGGTGGGGCGCCCACGTGATCCGTAGATGGATCTGGATTGTCTTGCCTTGTCCTCCAATATGTCTCGCAAGTCCGGCGCGTTCCTTCTTGGCTTCGTACTCTTGGAGCGATGCAGGGGTACAGATTTGGCTGGGGGCTTAGATGCCTCTCTGTCACGACCACGGGGTGGTCGGTCAGCCATGTCGTGCGCTGGTGATGAAGGTATGTGTGCTTCCTCCTCTAATCGGGGGAGCAACTTGCGTCTTGGGTAGCTTTTGGAGGGACGTTCGAGTTTATACTCTTCGGCCGCGAGGACTTCGGTCTAGCGATTGGCCAGCAGGTCCTGATCAGCTTTAAGCTGCTGCTGCTTTTTCTTTAGGCTGTTTGCTGTGGCGATAAGCCTGCGCTTGAAGCGCTCTTGTTCGACGGGATCCTCAGGTACGACGAATTCGTCATCGTTGAGGCTTGCTTCGTCTTCAGAGGGAGGCATATAGTTATCGTCCTCAACCCCTTCGTTTGCCGCCCTCTCGTGGGGGCTTGCTTCTGCATCCTCCTGCGCTGAGTCGTGCAGGAGGGGATTATCTTCGGCGCTCTCTGGAGTATTATTGTCTCCAGTGCCAGAATCTCCATTCTTGCTGTGGCGGGATTTGGAGCGGCGCCGCTGACGCCGGCGTTTGGGCTGCTTCTTTAGAGAATCTGCCTCCGCTGCTTCTTTGCCATCCCATTCTTTTGGGGTATCCACCATGTATACGTCATATGACGAGGTGGCCTTCCAGTGCGCTGTAGGCGCTGGTTCCTGTTCGTCACCAGCATCGTCGTCCATAGCGTCGATGTCTTGGGAGTCGTAGTCTAGCATGTCGGTTAAATCCTCGATAGTGGCTACAAAGTGGGTGGTGGGTGGGCTTTGAATTTCTTCGTCGTCCGAACTCCAACCATCCTGGCCGCAGTCCGGCCAGGACTCTTCTGATAGCTAGAGATGTTTCAGTGAATTCAGGATATCGCCGAAAGGCGAATGCTGGAAGATGTCCGCAGCGGTGAATTCCATAACCGGCGCCCAATCTGAATTAGTTGGCTGGGGCGCGGGAGGCTCGGAGTCCGGCAAGGAGTCCGGTGCCTCGGGATCACGAATCTCGCAGGGGACAAGATTAGTATTCGGCTCCATCGCCGTGGATGTTGAAGCTCCCAGGGCGGCGTCTATCCACCGGCCCTTGATATGGGCGATCGGCTCCGGGCTAAGGGCCAAAGCGGATCCGAGTGCGGCCACCAAAGCACTGTTCGGCGGCAGAGCTAGATCATGCCCATCGTCACAGTGCGGCGCGCTTGGCTGCGGCTCGGGTCCGTCAAAGATCAAGTCTCCGCGGACATCAGCCGTGAAGTTTAAGCTTCCGAATCTGACCTGACGGCCAGGGGCGTAGCTTTCGATCTGCTCCAGATGGCCAAGAGAATTGGCCCGCAGTGCAAAGCCGCCGAATACGAAGATCTGTCCGGGGAGAAAAGTCTCACCCTGGACAGCGTTGATGGTTGAAGATGCCATCGAGCCTATCGGTGACGACACAGAGGAACTCTCAATGAAAGCACCAATGTCGGTGTCAAAACCGGCGGATCTCGGGTAGGGGGTCCCGAACTGTGCATCTAGGCGGATGGTAACAAGAGACGAGGGACACAATGTTTTTACCCAGGTTCGGGCCCTCTCGATGGAGGTAAAACCCTACGTCCTGCTTGATTAATATTGATGATGTGGGTAGTACAAGAGTAGATCTACCACGAGATCAAGGAGGCTAAACCCTAGAAGCTAGCCTATGGTATGAATGTTGAGATGTATGTTCGTCCTACGGACTAAGGCCCTCCGGTTTATATAGACACCGAAGAGGCTAGGGTTACACAGAGTCGGTTACAATGGTAGGAGATCCACATATCCGTATTGCCAAGCTTGCCTTCCACGCCAAGGAAAGTACCCTCCGGACACGAGCCGGAGTCTTCAATCTTCTATCTTCATAGTCTTGGAGTCCGGCGGATAATGATAGTCTGGCTGTCCGAACACCCCCTAGTCCAGGACTCCCTCATCGGCCGTGCCAAGAAGCAACTCAAGGACAAGGAAGGTGAGTAACACCGTATTAAATTTGTACCTTACAGAAATGGATTTTGGTTGCAAGAGAAATAACAAGGATAACATGGGTACTCCAGGGACCACGAACAAGGTGGCGACCCTGAAGGAGGCCGTGTCCGCGGCCGATCGCAATGCGGCCGCGGAACGAGCCGAGCGAGAGAAGCAGGAGGCACAGGTGGCAGAGGTGCAGCAAGAGCTCCAGGCTCTCATGGAAAAGCATGAGAGTTTGGAGCGCGACTCGAAGACTCGAGAGTCCGAGCTTGCATCGACTCTTGAGAGTGCCAAAGCCGCTAAGGCCGAAGCCCACAAGGCCCTCCAGGAAATCGAGGCGGTGAAGAAAATAGCGGCGGGTAAGGCATTTTTCATGCAATGCAAGCATGTGAATGTGAATTACCTGTTACTTACCCGAATTTGGAGCTCTCCAGGAGCGTTCGTAGATCTGCCTCGTAGTGTGTCCGATGCTGCTGCTTTCTACCGGGCCGAGGAGGGGAGCTCGACGGAGAAGGTCTTCTGGTCTCAGTATGCTGAGGCCGGACATCCGGTGCCCCTTAGCGACCAGCTGAAGCAGCTTGTCGAGCTCCACAAGGTAGCTGAACATGCCATGAAGGGCCTCATAGTTTGGCTGTGGCCCAAGGAGGCCATGCCTGGGAGCTACTTCGGCCTGGTGTGGCGGCTGGTCGATGCGTGTCCCTGGGTGGAGGTCGTCAAGCACTCCGCCTGCATTAAAGGTGCCCGTCGGGCCCTTGCCCGTGCAAAAGTGCACTGGGGCAGGATGGACGCTGAGAAGCTTATGACGGACGCGCCGCCAGCGGGCAAGGAGTATCGCACGCCCGAAATGTATTATAAGAGTGTCCTGAAGGGTGCCCGCATGATTGCGGATGAGTGCTCCAAAGATGTAATATTTGAGTAGAATCGCATTATGTTATCCTGTGCGCTGATAACTGTCTTCATATGCGCTAAGCAATGCTTATTAATTTAAAATATTACTTTCTGAGAGATGGCAAGTCGTTGGCTTCAGCCCCCATGCCACGAGTGCTGGGGTGTTCGGGATAAACTTGAGCGCTCTTGT
This sequence comes from Triticum dicoccoides, assembly GCF_002162155.2. NCBI lineage: Eukaryota > Viridiplantae > Streptophyta > Magnoliopsida > Poales > Poaceae > Triticum > Triticum dicoccoides. Next base: position 217,083,205 of record NC_041385.1, on the reverse strand, counting down.
TCCCGTTATTGGGTCCATCTAGGGAGGCGCTCAACACAACGAACGAGGCAACTGGACTTATAATGCTTGAACACTCTCACTTAGCCATAGAATTCTATACTTTTAAATTTCGGTGAAGCCCCTAGTGCTCGGAAGACCGAGTTCGGGGCGCTATCCACGCCTGGGCCGGACAAAAGCCGGTTCCTCGCTCCAAGTGGCATAAGTCTTTAGGGACTCAAAAAAACCTCTCGAACAGCGACCAGCTCTCGCCTTATCATGACGGTCAGTTTTAGCTTTCTCCACTGAGGCGCTCGCCCAGCTCAACCGGGGCACAATCGCAGTGGTTCTCCCAGTGCTACCTTAGCCGATACAACGGAACGTAAGGTACCAAAACATGGGAGCCGGGCAAACCCAACTATTGACCCAAACATGATTCGGAGCCGATGCATATAATGCTATAAGTTCAGGGTGCCGCACTTGTGAAAGTGTTTGGACTTATCACACCATAATGTGGGGAACTTAAGCCCCTGGTGTATTTAGCCGTACCAAGGTGTACGGATGCAACATGTCATAAACGAACATATATAAGAAATAAATGTAGTTATAAGAAAAAAGGGATGCATTGTTTGTTCTAGAAATACTGCCATGAATGCAGAATGATACAAATAGTGCGGTAAGCAAGGGATTGGACTATTAAACATGTCCCCCTCCAGGGGTAGGCTGCGGAATGGTGTATTAAACAGATTTAATGCTCATAATGGAGACCACCTGAGTGTTCGTCGTAGCCTTTCTCCTTCCCTGGCTGTTGCATCGTGAGTTCGGCAGGTCGACTGCCGGACAGGGCCTCTGGTGAACGGAGTCCTGTGGGTAAGAAAAAAGAAAAAAGAAAAAGAGCGACACACTTGGGAGCCCCTGGTGTGGTTGAGCCGCACTCTGGGCCTGTCGTGGTCGTGCCCCTCCCCCTATGCCCATGGTATCTCTAGAGCGTAATGATGTATGCGAAGGACCAGTCTTGCGATTTTGCAGGGCCTGGGGTTGGAGCCACATTGCTACGCGTGCTCGGAACGTGCCAGGTGGTCTTGTTGTAGGTTACTCCGGGCGCGTTTGGTCGTGTCCGGTCGCTTAACGGCCGGACTCGAAAATTGCCTGAAGAGGCTGCTCTGTACTTCTGCTGCGAGAGCCGCTGTGTGTTCCTCCGTTCGGAGGGAGCGTTCAATGTTTCTGTTGACCGTGATGACTCCTCGAGGGCCTGGCATCTTGAGCTTGAGGTATGCGTAATGCGGCACCGCGTTGAACTTTGCAAACGCGGTCCGTCCGAGCAGAGCGTGATAGCCGCTGCGGAACGGGACTATGTCGAAGATTAACTCCTCGCTTCGGAAGTTATCCGGGGATCCGAAGACCACTTCCAGTGTGACTGAGCCTGTACAATTGGCCTCTACACCTGGTATGACGCCTTTGAAGGTCATCTTTGTAGGTTTAATCCTTGAGGGGTCTATGCCCATCTTGCGCACTGTATCCTGATAAAGCAGGTTCAGGCTGCTGCCACTGTCCATCAGGACTCTGGTGAGGTGAAATCCATCGACGATTGGGTCTAAAACCAATGCGGCGAATCCGCCATGGCGGATACTGGTGGGGTGGTCCCTTGATCAAAGGTGATCGGGCAAGAGGACCAAGGGTGGAACTTCGGGGCGACTGGCTCCATCGCATATACGTCCCTAAGTGCATGCTTCCGCTCCCTCTTGGGTATGTGGGTTGCGTATATCATGTTTACCGTCCGCACTTGTGGGGGGAAACCTTTCTGTCCTCTATTGTTCGGTGGTCGGGTCTCTTCCTCGTCATTGCTATGCAGCCTCTTGTCATTGTTTTTGGCAATTAGCTTGCCTGCCTGCTTAAATACCCAACAATCCATGTTGGTGTGATTAGCTGGCTTTTCAGGGGTGCCATGTATCTGGCAAGAGCGGTTGAGTATTCAGTCCAAATTGGATGGGCCTGGAGTAGTTCTTTTGAATGGCTTTTTCCGCTGACCGGGTTTAGAGCCTCTGAATCCGGCGTTTACTGCCGTATCCTCAGTGTTATCGCTGTTAACGCGGCGCTTGTTTTTGTTTCGACACGACCTGCCATTGCGGTCCTTGGTATCCGGACTACCAGAATTTTTGCTGAGGTTGTTACTGCGGGCTAGCCAGCTGTCCTGCCCTAGGTGCCTGGCCAGCCATTCGTCGCGGATGTTATGTTTGAAGGCTGTGAGGGCCTCTGCATCCGGACAGTCGACGATTTGGTTTTTCTTTGTTAAGAACCGTGTCCAGAACTGTCTGGCCGATTTGTCTGGCTGCTGAATTATGTGGCTTAGGTCATCGGCGTCTGGTGGTCGCACATATGTGCCCTGGAAGTTGTCAAGGAATGCGGCTTCCAGGTCTTCCCAACACCCAATTGATTCTGCTAGCAAGCTGTTTAGCCAATGCCGAGCTGGTCCTTTAAGCTTGAGTAGGAGATATTTGATGGCGTGAAGATCGTCACCGCGGGCCATGTGGATATGAAGGAGATAGTCTTCGATCCAAACCGCGGGGTCTGTTGTGTCATCGTAGGATTCAATGTTCACGGGTTTAAACCCTTCGGGGATTTGATGCTCCATTTCTTCATCTGTGAAGCATACTGGGTGTGCGGCGCCTCTATATTGGGCTATATCACAACGTAGCTCAAACGAGCTTTGTCTACTGTGTTCGGCCCGGTCGGACTTGCTTTGTCCGGCGCGACGGTTGTCGTCGCGTGCCATGGGGCGCCCACGCGATTTGTAGATCGATCTTGATTGTCTTGCCTTATCCTCCAATATATCTCGCAAGTCCGGAGCGTTCCCCTGTGGCCTTGTGCTTTTCGAGCGATGCCGGGGTACGGTTCTGATGGAGGGCCTAAAGGCCTCTCTGTCGCGGCCACGAGGTGGTCGGTCAGTCGTATTGTGCTCTGGTGATGCAGGTTTATATGCCTCCTCCTCTAATCGGGGGAGCAACTTGCGTTTGGGGTAGCTTTTGGAGGGGCGTTCGAGTTCATACTCTTCGGCCGCAAGGACTTCAGTCCATCTGTCGGCTAGCAGGTCTTGATCAGCTCTAAGCTGTTGCTGCTTTTTCTTTAGGCTGTTCGCCGTGGCCATAATCCTGCGTTTGAAACGCTCTTGTTCGATGGGATCCTCGGGCACGACGAATTCGTTGTCGTCGAGGCTTGCCTCATCTCCGGAGGGAGGAATGTAATTATCATCCTCTACCTCTTCGTCTGCCGCTCTCTCATGAGGGTTGGCTTCTCCGTCCTCCTATGCTGAATCTTGCTGGAGGGGGTTGTCTTCGGCGCTCTCTGGGGTGTTATTATCCCTGATGCCGGAATCTCCATTCTTGCTGTGGCGGGATTTAGAGCGGCGCCGCTGACGCCGGCGCTTGGGCTGTTTCTTGGAGGAATCTGCCTCCGCTGCTTCTTCGCCATTCCCATCCTTTGGGATGTCCACCATGTATATGTCGTATGACGAGGTGGTCTTCCAGTGTCCCATAGGCGCTGGTTCTTGGTCGTCTCCAGCATCGTCGTCCATACCGTCGATGTCTTCGGAGTCATAGTCTAGCATGTCGGTTAGATCGTCGACAGTGGCTACAAAGTGGGTGGTGGGTGGGCTTTGAATTTCTTCGTCGTCCGCATCCCAACCATCCTGGCCGCAGTTCGGCCAGGGCTCTCCTAACAAAGAGAGATACTTTAGCGAATTCAGAATATCGCCGAAAGGCGAGTGCTGAAAGATGTCCATGGCGGTGAACTCCATGATCGGCACCCAGTCGGATTCGATTGGTAGGGGCGCAAGAGGTTCGGAGTCCGGCGAGGAGTCCGGCACCTCAGAGTCACGAGCTTCACAAAGGACAAGGTCAGTATTCGGCTCCATCGCCATAGAGGTTGCAGCCCCCGAGGCGGTGTCTAGCCACCCATCCTCGATCTGCTCGGTCGGCTCCGAATTAAGGATCGGAGCGGACTTATGTGCGGCCTCCAGGGCACTGTCCGGCAGCAGAGCTAGATCATGCCCATCGAGACAGTGCGGCGCACTCAGCTATGGCTCGAATCCATCGAAGATCAAGTCTACGCGGATGTCAGCCGTGAAGTTTAGGCTTCCAAATCTGACCTGATGGCCAGGGGCGTAGCTTTCGATCTGCTCCAGATGGCCAAGCGAATTGGCCCGCAGTGCAAAGCCGCCGAACACGAAGATCTGTCCGGGGAGAAAAGTCTCACCCTGGACTGCGTCGTTGTTGATGATCGAAGGAGCCATCAAGCCTATCGGTGACGACACAGAGGAACTGTCAATGAAAATACCAATGTCAGTGTCAAAACCGGTGGATCTCAGGTAGGGGATCCCGATGTGCGTCTAGGCGGATGGTAACAGGAGACAAGGGACACGATGTTTTTACCCAGGTTCGGGCCCTCTCGATGGAGGTGAAACCCTACTCCTGCTTGATTGATATTGATGATATGGGTAGTACAAGAGTGGATCTACCACGAAATCCAGGAGGCTAAACCCTAGAAGGTAGCCTATTGTATGATTGTTGTAATGGATGTTCGTCCTACAGACTAAAACCCTCCAGTTTATATAGACACCAAAGAGGGCTAGGGTTACACAGAGTCGGTTACAATGGTAGGAGATCTACATATCCGTATTGCCAAGCTTGCCTTCCACGCCAAGGAAAGTCCCATCCGGACACGGGACGAAGTCTTCAATCTTGTATCTTCATAGTCTTGGAGGCCGGCCGATGATTATAGTTCGGCTATCCGGACACCCCCTAGTCCAGGACTCCCTCACATGCCACGGTTGCTTCGACACATGCTATAAGTACTGTTCACTCTGAACTTAACTGAAGAAACTGAACATTACAGTCGAAACTGAATTTTAATGTCGAAACTGATTGAACTAGTAGTTGAGCATTGCAATAGATGTTTAGTGTGTTCAAGCACTAGTAGCAGAGAAGCAATGATCTAAATCAGCAAACGCTCGAGCAGGGTACACACTAGCAGAGAGCAAATCATGCAGTAGTGTAATGCCCGGATAATTAAGCTATAGTAATCCTCCGTTAATGGTGCCACGTCATCACATTACTGTTGCTAATCCTCACTTGATCCAAACCACTGTTTATATTCAAACTCAAATTTAAAGTCAAAATTCAAATTTGCCAAACATGAAAACTAAAATGTTCAAAGTGTGGCAAATAATCCCTGGGTATTTGTCATGTTGGAACCAACCTCTTTTGGATTCCGAAAGTGCCCCTGGAAATCATTTAGTGGTCCAACATCATATTAAATGACCTTTTCAATCTCTAAAAATGCTTGAACAATTCCTTTGGCCCTGAAACTTTTTAGGCAACACCACTATATTGTGCCTGAACTATTTGCTGAGTTTCACACTCGACAAAAATCATTTGATGCCTTATTTCTATCCAAAACAGTAGCTATCCTTTTGATAAAAAATTAAAGAAATAAAATTATAGAAAAGGAACCCCCCCCTTTTTCCCACCGGGCCTCAACCCCGCCGGCCCACTCGGCCACCCCCCACAGGCCGGCCTACCCTGTTGCCTCCTTATCCCCTCCCACTCCAGTAACCCTAGCCCGCTACACCCCACTCCCCCATGATCCTCCTCGTTTCCCCACTCCCTCCCCACGATTCTGGATCGAGGCACAGCGCCTCGACCCCGACGCTCGATCCGGCGACCCCGATGCCCGATCCCGTGCCCCCTCGACGCCGGCGCCCATCCAGGCGGCCGCACCTCCCCACCACCGTCGCACCTCGCCCTGGAGC